>NC_087264.1:16912283-17213874 GCF_015220805.1 Pogoniulus pusillus | reverse complement strand
TCACACCAGGATGGCCTGGGATGGGAGGGCACAAGCATGGCACAGGCACTGCTCAGATGCTCAGTCTAATCACAAGACTTGCTAATCCCCATGGATATACCAAATCAAGCCACAGTGCATGACAGGAGCAGCAGGACAAGTGTTTAGATGTGGCAGTGAGTGCTTTTGTTTGCTAGAACAAAATACAATACAAGTTCAGAACATGCCAGGAATCTTGGTATTAATATTCCCAGATTTTTCCCCTGAATATAAAAAAATATAATTAACTAGATTCAGGCTTCATTCAAGGGCAACTCCTCTGCTAACTTGCAGTGAGCCAATTGTTTTTGTGATACAAAACTGGGTGAAGACATAATAGTTATGAAAGAACCTTAAAGAAATGGCTAAAATCTTTATGAAATGGAAGACAAAATCCATGGAATATCCTTGATGGAAAAGAATTCTCTTTCAATATTAGGAATGTTAACAATTTAGTGACCAAAGATTACTAGATACCAAACTATCAGTTGTGGGGTTTGTTAAAATGTGATTCTTCTGAGGTCAAAGATAACACCTGCAGGACAAGCATGGCTAAATCAGAGCTTCTTTCAGAAAGAGAGAAGGCTGTAGTTTGAAACTAATTGTAGTGGACATCTATCAGAATGATGTTGACAATGCATGTGTCCAGAAGAAACCAGTGAAATCACTTGATAATGATTGCTTATTACCAAACCCACATAATTCACAGAATATCTGTCATTACAAATCTCTTGCTCCCTCTCCAAACAATATTAAAATCCAGTAATCTAATTTCTCTCTTGGCAGTATAATGCTGCTTCCCAGTGATGGGGCAGTGGAGAAAAAGCACGCTAGGCAGCACCAGGCTTTTCAGCACGGCAAGGTCCTGTGTCTTACAGTATTTAGCTATGCTCAAGACATAACCTTGGTTTTAGCTTTGGAGCTCTTCAGCTGAGCTCTGGTCTAAGCAGATGTGCACCTAGGACTCACATTGCTTGCTGAAGAGCAGCGATACTGCATTGATTCCTGTGACGATCTCACCGTGACTAAAGCATGACAAAAGCTCAGCCAAAGGGCAGCCAATTCTGGGCTGGTATTTTTACTCTTTATAGGTCTTGAGGGACATTACTTGAATTTCATCAAGGCTGTGCCCTATCTTTTTCTGCTGACTGGTTTCCCAGTGGTCTCTTGCCAGTCATGGCAGTCTCTGCAAAGTGTTGTCCCTCTTCTGCTGCTGCAGACTGGAGATATGGATGTTGACACAGCAGCTTTGATGCCTGAAGTAGGGTCCAATGGCTTCTGGAAAGATTTTCTTTCTCAGTGGTCACAAGATTTTAATCTAGAAGTTTTCTTTGGCAAAACATCCCGATCCCTGCTATTATAGTAGATGATATCATGATTACTGCTATAATTCATTGAACTGCCACTGTGTAGCTTTCCATTCATGTTGGTCTGTCCTATTTAAGGGCTCCTTTAAACTGAATATGAAATCATTCCAAAGGGACTAAAGAAAACTGGGAATACTGGACTGGAAGGTAATCAAGCTGCCTTTCTGTTTGAATTAAAATCCTCCTGTTCCCTGTCTTGTATTTAGCTGACCACACTTAGGCACTTTGTAGTCTCTGGGCAGTTTAGGCTTCTTCTGTGGCTGAGGAAGGAAGATCCCTACAGTGAAGGAGAATCATAGAATCAACCAGGTTGGAAGAGACTTCAAAGATCACCCAACCCTAGCCAATCAACTAGGCCCTGGCACTAAGCACCTTATCCAGTCCTCCAGGGACGCCAACTCCACCACCTCCCTGGGCAGCCCATTCCAGTGCCAATCATTCTCTCTGGCAAGAACTCCCTCCTAACATCCAGCCTAGACCTCCCCTGGCACAGCTTGAGACTGTGTCCCCTTGTTCTATTGCTGGTTGCCTGGCAGAAGAGACCAACCCTCACCTGGCTACAGCCTCCCTTCAGGTAGTTGTAGACAGCAATGAGGTCAGCCCTGAGCCTCCTCTTCTCCAGGCTGCACACCCCCAGCTCCCTCAGCCTCTCCTCGTAGGGCTGTGTTCCAGGCCCCTCAGCAGCTTCATTGCCCTTCAGAGGATCACACACAGACTATGCTCTTCACCTGTCTGGTAAAGGCACAAAACTGAGGGGTGAATCCCAACCAAAGGATTTAGCTTTGTCAGTGTTAGTCTGCTGAAGGACTGGTGGAAATTTTGCTTTTGTTCCTGTGTGGAAAAGGGAGGGTAAAGTCCCTACAGGGAGTTAAGACTATAAAATGTTGCAAATAATCTTTTGCACCAAAATAAACAAAGGTACAGAGTATTATGTGAAAGATGAAGAAATCACTCTACAAGTGGAGTTTGTTGTTAGGGAAACTTTGCCTCTTTGCTACAAAGAGAAGGGTTTTCTTGAGGAAGCTTAATTATTTTGTTTATAAAGCTTCAGCAGTGGCCATATCTAGGATTCAAACTGCAAGGTTAGGAGAGACAGAGCCAGAACCCTGCTGAAGACAGGTGACAGCAGCAGCCATGAGCTTCTCTAAAACCAGAACATAAAAAGTGTTTCTCCTCAATGTTCTCAGCTACATAACTGACAGGACACAGGAAACTTTTACAAGGTACCTTTTTATTTAAAATAAAAATTAATTATGGTTCCTCTTTAAAATAGGGTACTGCACAATCTGTATATGCAACACAGTTTTTGGTACAGAACATACTTATTGAGCAATATCCTTAAATACTAAATATACATTAATGGCTTGTTTGAGAAACATGACAACATTAATTCAGGTTCTTTTTTTTCCTCTTTAGTCATTTAACCACTGATACAGATTTCCTATGAACAATATTTGTTTTTATCTGTACATGTGGTACACAGTCAAGAAGGCAGATCTTAGAATATTTACATTCATGCATTGATTTAAACATACTATTCTGCAACTTAAATGAATATATTTCTGTTTGTACAGGTGCAGGGAGTCTTGTAGATACATATCTATCATAGACCTGATTCTCCATCACTTGGCAGCATCCTATGGTTGTGTCCTGGTTAGAGCAGGAGGACCGCACTCGCTTCACGTGCTGTGGCCATAAGGGGTGCAAGGACCTGGACAAGTAGGTCTCTGTACAGATATGTATCAATGCATTTTTAACTTATACTGAGTAGAACTTTCCTCTTTCCTCCCATGTCTGTTTTTGCAGCATCTATCCAAGATAGAGATGCTTTCCTGGGCACGCCATTTTGTCAGGTCTGAGACTCGAAGTGTGGCCAGACTGAGGCTTCAGCTTTGCTTTCCTGGCACTGCTGAGGATTGGGGAAACTCAACACTTTGAAGCTCAGGCTCTTAAAGTGCATTCCCTGCTTGTGGCTGCTAGTAGTGATCTTTGAGAAGACATTTTGAGTTGATGCTCTCCCTCAGACTGAACACAGCAGGTTTTCTGAGTCTCTCTGGTGGTGGTCAAAGCAGAATAGTTAACTTCTGTGTAGAAACTGGCCACCTTTGCATCTGCTGGCTATTTTATGAAAGCAGCTATGCAGGACCTTTCAAACCTGCTATTTTTGGTGGCTAAAACTAAACTCGCACTCATAAAGCTGCATTTTCATTGCCAGTCTCCCACATCCAGGGTCACTGCTTAGTAAAGCTCTGAATTACAGTATGGCAAGGAAGCACAGAAGCCTCTTAATAAAAGCTTTGCAAGTAATCTGTAGAGTGTTAAACAACCTTAAATCACATCAGTAAACTTCAGAAATTATTCCTCCAATGCTTTTCTCACTTCTCTTTTCTGAAGAATTACCTCTGCTTCCACTGTACTTTTGCAAGTGCCTTTCTGAAAATCATCTTAAATTTTGGTGCAGTGTAGTCAATTGTAGGAGGCTAAAGACAAAACTATCCCATGCAAGATTTTCCAGCTTTCCCTGCTGTGCAGCTGTGTGAGTGCTGAGAGCAAAGGTTCTGGACAAGCAGAGGAGTAGCTCTCAGTCTGTCTGCTGCAGCTCTTCTATGGCCAGTGGATTAGAAAAGCACATTGGGGAATGTCTGCTTAAGAACCATTATGGTAGTGGTGGTAGTGGTGTGCCTAAGTACATGTATTTGATATCAGCATGTTGGATATAACAATAGCGTGTATCTGCCTATGCAAATAAGATACATCTATAGCTCACAGAATACTGCCATAGAGCTGGTAAGTATTTTTAACTTGATTATACAGGTGGGTAAATTGAGGCACAGAGAGGCAAATTTACTTGCTAGTAAACATCAGATCAGCAGGAGAGTTGAAAACAGGTCCTAGTCCTTGTGTCTTCTTCCTTATGCCCTGTCTCCTTGCTCTCCACGAAGTTTGCTTCTGAGTTAAGTCATGCACCAAGATTTTCACAAGCAAGGACATTTTACTATTGACATCACTGAAAATGTGACAGTGTCTGGTGGCCATCTCTTTGGACTCTTTCTTGCAAAAACAGACACATTTTTTGATGGACATAAGCTGCAAATCACATTTGTGATTTTGGCCTTACCGAACACGCCTTTAAAGCTGTATTAGGGAAGAAATAAAATCAACAACCATTAGGAGAAAGTGCTAATCCTGAGCCTGTATCATGCTAAACTCATTTGCAGTTACGCTTTATACTCTCAGCTAAACATGCAACCAGTCTCAGACTATGCCATGTTTAGGCAGAAACAACTGGAGTAAAAAACAAAAAGAAAGGCAAACATAGGTAACTACACCAAAATTAATGTTATAGCTTAGAAAATATTCTAGAAATATACCTGCAATACTTTTATTATAGTATTTAGGGACTAAGTGCTTTAGGCAATCAACATTTGGGATACTAGACTTGAGGTGTGAATTCTGTCGTTTTACTCCCATTTTGGGTCTAAGAATGTATCACCGTCTCTTGTGCAAGCATACAACATGAATATGGCAGAGAATGATCATACTCTTGGGCAAAGGGTCACCTACTCCCTTTCACTTTTGTAACTGCATTCATTTCTTGAGAAAGTATAGCCTTTAGAAATAATTTCATGTAGCTAAACTTCTTCTACATAGTGATGACAGGCTAAAAAGCTGAATGAATAATTCCATAAATTCCTCCACAGCAGTACATAGCAGCATTTAATTTTATCATTGAAAAGATACTTACATTTACATATACCCTATTGTTCAATAGGCAGTAGAAAACTACAGATGGGCCTGAGCTGAAACTGCTGATTTAAATATCCTGGAGCTCTTTTGGTGAAGGTCCGCAAAACTTTGTCTTCAGGCCAAACTCTGCATCCTGGTGACAGAGCAGTCACAGACAGGAATGCATTCAAAATCGAGGTCTGATTTCTGCAGTTCAGGCACATCCTTATATAAAACTGAAAACATCAGTGTGTTGCAGTACTAAGAGATGTGATGGCCGGGGCACAGCCACATCCTGGAGCAAGACTGATTCAGCGCCTGGGAGTTACTCACCAACATGGAAACTGAGTAGTATTGAAGCTTGATGTCCAGACGAGAAGCCAGAGTGGAAATTTGCCTTTTGCTGCATCACTGCTTTCAGCACAGAGGTAAGCGGAGACATACACAAGGAGGTGTGACACAAAGGAAAGTTTTCAGGCAGTGGGGAGAGACTAGCTTCATTGCCTTTATCCCAAGGGCTTCCTACTGAGTCTAACCTGAGATCCTATCTGAAATGAGTTTGGGTGGATTCAGCTTTGCTTTAAGTAGTCTGCAATCCACGTTATGGAAAGTACAACACTAAGCTACTATGCTGAATTTGGCACAATCGGCAGTCTCTGCCAAGAAGAGGCAGAGACTGAATAAACACAGCGGGTTACAACCAGCTTACCAGACCCTCAAAAGTGGTCCTCCAAGACAGACCTAAAATGTCCTTGATAGGTCAGTTCAGAAGATTTGACACTTTCAGGAAACAACACTGATCAGTGGATGAAGAGGACTTCAAAGGGCTGCTAGTCCTTTTAACACATTCCTGCCCAAATACTCACACTAAGGTGTACAAAACATCTTTCCTGCAAAGGTCTCCCTGGGGAATCAGCATGATGCAAACACAGAGAAACATGTAAAGTTTCACAAAGGAAAAACATTCTTAAAGATACAAAAATGAAGTGTGATGGAAAGATATGAAGTAATAACGTTCAAAGCATCTTTTAACATCTCCCTTTAAATAGCAATGTTAATTGCCAAAAACTTACATTTTGATTTCTTTTGCCTGAAAAATCTTCTGCCATGGAAATTGCATAGTCATCAGACCATAGATTAATTTCCTGGGATAAGTCACAAGTTCATGCAATTTTTGTTTGCTTGATGGCTTAACAGAACCCTTTGTTCCCTTTTAAATAACGAAATAACATGAGTGATAAGAATGAAGTATAGGCGTACAAAACCTTGCAGGCTGGAGAAGAACGTAGGTGACACCTCCCACCCCTGACCCTCAGAACCATAAAAAGCTGCTGCCATTCTGGCAGATCATCTCCTAAAAAGATCCCATTTCAGCAGCTTTTTGTGGACACTCAATTCAAACTGAAAAGTTGGGTGGAAGAGAGGAAGGAGTGGGAGGCATCGTGACATCGCTTTCACGAGATGCAGCATGCAGTGCTTTTGCCTTTGTGAGGCCTTTTCTCTGGGCAGCCCAAGTGGGTGAGTTTATCCTCTCCTGGAGAAGCAGCAAGCCTGAAGAGCAGCCTGCGTTTCTCTTCTGAATCACTGATTCTGAAATGAAGTCCTTGGCCACAGAGCTCCTCTCGCTGCCTTATCTGACCCACCTTGCATGCTCCGCATGTGTGCTTTGAAAGTTTACCACCTCCTGCGCCTCGGCGGGCTTTCGGGGATTATACGACCGCATTGTTATCAACTGTTCTGTTGTTTTGGGAGGAGGTCATTGCATATTCAGCCCGACTGGTTCCATTCTCTTCTTTCCTCATTGGTTTCCTTGAGTGGTCCCAGGTTTGGTGATGTATAGATAGGCAGGGTGAGGAGGAGAAGAAAGGACAGACATAAACATTTCTTTTTCAATACAAATTGAGAGCAAGGACATGTTAAGAGGCATCATAATACTGAACTCGCCCTGTCTATTTCTCACTTTCCAGACACAGGCCAAACAATAAGGTAAACTCTGTCAAGCTGCACAGTCCACCTGACAGATGAGCAGTCTGGTCCCAAGGCCTCAAGGTGGGCTATTTGTCTTGTGAATGTTGTGTCAGATGAAGGCTGCTTTCACTACCACCTTCATCCCTTCAATGGAGGCTGGGGTGCTGGGCTAGGCTATGCCCTAGGGCACTCCGTTCTCTTGAGAGTGCCACATCATTCAAACTGGGATAACAACCAGTTGTTTCCACTGAGGGCCCAACTTGCTCACCAGTCACTGTAAAATCACAGCGTTTGGTCACTAGAGGAGGACTCACCTGACCAGTGCAGGTAGGTGCATCTGCGGTGACCACCTCAAACTACCTTCACGGTCAATGGAGAGAAACATGCAGTTCAGAACAGCTTAAAGTGGACACCCAAACTAAGTCAGCTGCTTCGTGCTCAAGGCACTCATGTTTTCCGTGTTCTTCTGCGCTGTCTGTGAATGGAGCCAAGTTTGCTAGTCCATACACAGATGTCCATGTTCTAAGTGTCTGAGCTAGTGACAGAAATGTGATGCCTGCTGTGATCTGCCAGCCGCCTAGCACCAATCACCCTTTTTACTTTGTTTGGTGGCCACTGGTACCATTTGATAACACAGTGCAGGACTACCTAATTGTGCTAATCGTGAGACACAGAAAATGCCCAGCAAGTGCAGAAAAATAACAAGCACCTGCACATCACATCTTATGTGGGATTTTAAAGTGACTTTGTGAAGGGAGACCTAAGCATAAGCCCTGTAACAGACCATGGTTACATCATGTAAGCATTTCCCCTACAAATTCCCTTCTCAGAAGTGACGTGACCTGTATTTAAAGCTGAGGTTTAGATACAGCAAAGGGGAAAAATCTTTGTTGTTGCCACACAAATATTTCAGACACGAGTGCCTTGAGTTCACGATGCCTCTGAGGGCATAAAGAGGACCAGATAAATGCAATACAACAGTCAATCTGTGATCTGTTCTTGGCATTGTTAGAGAAAAAAAAACAACAGTTAATAAAAAGTGGTTAATGACATTTAATTTTAGCAAAGTAGTAATGAAGGACTTATGGAAAATGATTACAGGGAGGTAAATTTGCATTGCTTGTAACCTCAAAAATATTTCTGGTTGTGACATCTTATTGTTCTCTTTAGGTGATAAGAGTTAAGGCTTGTTAATATTAGACATGATTCCAGCTACTACAAAATGGAAAGGCAAGAAAAGGGAGACAAAGAGCTGTTTAGAACGAGGTTTGTTGACCCTTTTCCAGACATGCTGTGTCTGTCTGCATCTGATACAAGTTCCTGTGTCTCTGTCTTTCATGACACAGTAAAGCACCCAGGTGCCAAAGGGTGGAGGTGACAAGAGAACAGACAATCTGATGGCAATACTTCTGTTTTCCTGAGCAGAAAAGTGGTGTGGCTGTCTAAACCTCTCTGCTGCTCCCAAAAATTCTTTCCTTTTTCTGTCCTCATTTCCAACCCTGACAATCAGTTCATGAATGGTCAAAAAATGTATGGTGTTTGTGTCCTGTTAACTCCCTTCTCTTTAATTTGGTCTTCCACGTGTTTCTGCACCTCCTGCATTTTCTTTTGCTGCCTGTATTTTTTTCAGAGCCTGCCAATAGTGGAATGGAGATTTTATCAAGGTTCTGCTTCTGGTTTATCAATAGCTAAGGGATATTGTTAGTGCAGCAGAGCAACTACTTTCTTTGGTCTCAATGAAATGGCTATTGGAAGCATTTATTTATTTATTTACTTTTGGCAGGCACGAAAGTTCAGGCTTAGAACGACTCTGTTTAAACCCTTCAGTCTGTTTGTTTCTAAATGTGTATCAGGCACGGATTTGGGGTGAAACATGCCTCAGTTACACCATTTAAATTACTGGTTTGGCAGACTTATATGCACCTGTCCCAGTGATCAAAATAGACCTGTCTATTTATGTATGCAAAGTCATTTTGGCTTCTTGCTACTTTTCAGCTGCCCTTATGCATTAGGGCAGCAGCTCTTTTTGTACCTCTAGCTCTGTGCATCACTGGCTCATTTTTACCTCAAATTTCATTGGCTGTTGAGATCCAAGCATGCAAGCTTTCCTCTTACACACCCAGGAGAACCCTTTTATCCTATTTTCTACCTGACAAGAAAGATTATGCGTGACCTTCCTACATGTAATACTCCAAGTCCCCTTTCAGATGAAGCACTATGGCCACGTATTTGCGCGTTTCCATTCCGGAGTTGCTCTTCATTGGTAAAAGGGATGGTGCAAATTAGTGAGGGAGAGAGTAGGGAACTGCTCATATCTGTGACATACTCACTTGGTGTCAGGCGAAATGGGCTGTCTGCTAAATAGTTTGCATTGCTTTACAGTACGACCCGCTACCCATTGTGCTTTGATGTTTAGCAAACAAACTGGCATGCTCTTCATGCCAAACATCTGTGAATGAGACATGCAACTTTGTACGGCTTAGTGCGCCCCTGAAACGATGTGTCAGAGTCCATAATGATCTCTCCACCATGCATGCATTAATCTGCACGAGTCCTAAAATCAAGAAATCATCAAACAACCATTTAATAGTGTATTTCATACATCAAGTTTAAATTTCAAAAGGAGTTCTCATTTTAGTATAAATCTTATTATCAAAGAAACCTGTATTAGCTTGTCAGATTGGCTTGTACCAGTTCTCTGCAGAGGCTTGTGTAAAGATTAATGTAATGATGCATATTCAGATGTTATTTGTATGTTCTGTCTTTAGAAAATATCCTAGAGGAAACACAGTTTTTGGGCCTTTATCATGTCTAGTCAGAAAAAACAGCTGGTATATTTGAGAAAACCTGCTCTGCCACCTTTGACTATGCAAGCAATTTTGGCATAGGTCTACTGTCTGCAAGACAGCTGCATGGTAGAGTCCTACCTCTTCTCTTACTTGTATACTGTGCTAGTTTGAAGCAAGCTGGAATGTTTTGGTAACAGAACTAGATAACGGGCAGTGAAATGAAAAACAATTGTGTCTACTTCTCTCACAGTCACACTGAGAGCTCTGGGAAGAAGAAAGACTTTTTCTCCATTTTGTTTTCACTCTTGCTTTGGCCTTAGACCTGGTCACATCTCATTAACCCTGCTCCTACTAACCCTGCTCCCTAACCTCTTGGCCGCACCTCTCTTCTTCCTGAGAACTGGGGTAAGGTTGAGAGGGCCGGGGGGAGGTGTTGGGGTGGTTTGAGAGCCCCTCCTGGGGACCTAGGTTTCTGGGAGGGGAGTTGTGCTTTTTTGTATTGTTTATCCTTTGTATATTTTTGTATATAACTGTATATAACTGTATATATTGTAAATAGCTGCTTGTAAATTCTGCTAGCTGTAAATAAATTGCTTCATCTATATTCCCAGGGTCCGTCTGAGTTAGCTGGGGCAAATTCAAAAGTGTGGGGGGGCGGGGTAACCCCCAAACCATCACATATACACTTAAGAAAAATCTCTATATATGACTTTTCAGACAAAAGCAAGCAAAATCTGAGAAAATTATTCATTTAATCAGGCCTTATGGAAGCTATTCAAGATCCCTTAGAAACGGAAATATAAGTCCCGTTCAGAAGAGTAAAGCACAACAGCATTTAAAAGGCACGTTATCCACAGGCTCCTATTTTTCATAGTGCTCTGTGCTTGGAAGGGGTGAGTTGTAAATAAAACCTGATTTCATAAGACAAGCCTGACGGTTGCAGACCTGCTTCCTACTGCCTACCTCCATGGCAATGTCTCTATGGAATGCCAGTGCACCATGGCCAGCAGCTGTGACTGTCAGGCCCCAGGGAAACACATCCAAATAGGAGGGGGTGACTGGGCTGGTACCAGAGAATTGAAAGGATTTTAAATCCACCTCCGTCTGGGACTCCCATGCCTGACTCAGCACTGCCAGGAGACAGCTGTCTCCACTTGGGATTTGCTGTCCTGGATTATCCTCAGAGAGAAATGCCTTTTCTTACAAAACAGGAATAGTGTCATTCTTCTTTTAAAACACAATTAGAAGAGGAAAGGCCATTTAGCCTCTGCAGTGTAGTGTTGGAAGAGATGCCCAGTGATGACAAGGTCACAGTGCAGCTCTGCTGTTTTGTGGGCAGTGACATAACACTGTAAAACTTATTTAAGATGCACCTAATTTTTTTTACATTACATTGTCTGAATATCATTATCGACTGGTGTTTTACTGGCAACGAAAGCCATGAGGCATCTCTCTACTGCCTTTGCACACCTCTACCTGTGCCAGTGTACAAGGTACCTGCGGCAAAAATTCTTTTGTGTTTTCAGTTCCTCACATGAGGGCACTTTTAATAACACATAAGCAACTTGTTTCTCCTCTCAAAGCAATTGCACCTCAAGCTGCCTCCTACCATCAACAAAGCTACTACCGAGCTCTGTGGGCAGCTCCACATAAAGCCCAGGTCTGTGCTGTGGGGAAAGATGAGCAGCTGCTGAGCTTTACTGGTGAGCATCACTGTGGCCTGCCTGCGCTGGCAATGGCCTGTACTGGGTCATGTGTGCAGCTGCCGATCCCTGGGGCACAGTGACAGAACGGAAGAGGCAAATCAGAGAGCTGAAGATGCATCGTTTATATGTGCAACTGAGCTTCAAAGCTCTTCTCCATACTGATGAATATTTCATTAGCTATCAACACATAAAAATTAATGATTTTCAGTAAAATTTGGTCTCGAATGACACACTCATTTGCTTAATGGGATTGGTCTATCCTGACGTGCCCCCAGTTCACAACTATCTATATACCAGTAGAGCTCCAACTGCAGCAAGCAATCTTCCTGGGTTAAAACGTTCTCCAAGAAACAGGGTCAACACCTGGCAAATATATGTTTACTCAGCTTCACCTCCTGAGCTAGGATGCTAGCAGTACCTGTGGCAGCTATGTTTATAGCTCTTGGCTAGACTTCACTGCTAGAAGCCCAGACAAGATGATGTATGGGCCACAGTCACACTTCAAAAACATTCTTATTTAGCAGATACAGGATCAGAACAGAGGAATGAATTTTCTAACGTTATTCAATTACTAGGCCATGTCTCCAAATAGCCTGAACGTTTGTAAGAACAAAAAGAAGGTGAATGAGGGCTCTTTACATCTCAGTACTTAGGTTGTTCAACAAAAGGCCATTTGATTCATGCTGGCCATCAGCCATCAGGGGTGAATCAGTTTCCACAACAGCAACTGGTAGCAGAATCAGACTTGCTTTCTAAGACTGCTAGACTCTTGCTAGAGGGGCTCGGTGCATTGACAGCAATTGCTTTCTGGGATACAGCCACTGCAGCTGCCCACAGTGACCGACCTGGTGGCCTAATGACCAATCAGGGATGGCCAGCCTGGTACTGATGCTCAGACATACTGGGCTCATGTTAAAGGACATTTTTCTGGAGATAGTTTTTAGAGTCATGGAAAGGAAGTCACCAGAAAAATTCAGGCAGGATATTTCTTAGTTGACAATGTAAAGACAGAAATCAAAGGAGAAACATTAATGATAAAAAACAAATCTCTGAAATCTTAGTTTTTCTATGTTAAGTCAGACCAAAGCCACATGTGGAGCATCTATCTGTCCAGAAAACAAGCAGAATACTATTCATTACTTGTAGGAAGAGGTTACTGGCTCAACTACATCCCATGTACAAAGCAAATACTTCAGTTATAATAATAAGCAGCTCCATCTGGACAACTTTCATTAATGCACTCACTACCACTCAGTGTTTGTTGAGGACCAGTGTTCAATACTCTCAGTCTCCATGCTCTCAGTTGCTCAAAGCCTTTTCACATATTCTCTGTGTTTACATCTCCAGTCTGTTAAGTCAGATAGTCCAGCAACTAAAAGGCACACATCAATTACTTGCAGCCACCGTTGAGCCTCTGGCAGCTGTGCTGCCATCATTTTTGTGCTGCATGGTCTGATTTCTATTTACCTCTATCCTTGCTTCTCTGTATCCTCTATACTTACTGCTACGTATGCATACTCTGGGGTTGCTAAGCAGCACAAAGCTTCATGCTCTGAAGAGCTTTGCTGTGAAGGCAAGATGCACAGTAGGTCAGCATGGGAAGAGCTGCATTGCAAGAAGATCTGCTGGGGTGGTCCTGCTCTGTCACTTTTACCTTACTCTGACTCTGGTATCCTTTCTGTCAGCAGGCATGTGGCCACTCCCTCTGGTATGGCTATGCTGGAGAATGATGCTCCTGATTCGTTAGAGAGTTGTTCCCTACATAGCCGTGCCAGAGAGCATTCCTGCAGATGGGCATCACAGCATCCACTACTACAGTCTGCTAGTTTGAGCCTAGATGGGCTATCTTGGTGAGAAGAATTAGATTATAGGATGTGAAAAGGAAACAATGGTGATGTCTACTTCACTCATAGGCTTGAGATGTATAAAACCAAGACCACAAATATAGCTAAGGGAGTTGCTCTCTGGGCTTTCTGGGCTGCGCTTCTCTCTAACCTAACCTGCTGTCTGTGTCACTACTCCTTCTGCTTCCTAACACCCCTGTCTGACCCTCCAAACTACCTTGAGCATAAGGCAAAGTCTAGGGTAAGGTAGAGGGGTGGGAGGAAGGTGGAAGGGTGGTTGGGAGCTCCTCCTGGGGACTCAGGTTTCTGGGAGGGCTGTTGTGTTTCTGTATTACTTTTTACCTGGTATACTTCTGTATATAGCTGTAAATATTGTAAATACCTGCTTGTATATTGTGCTAAGCTGCAAGTATAAAGCTTCATTCAATTTCAACTGGCTGAGTCTGAGTGATTTTTCTTAAGTGAGGGGGGGAACAGGTAACACCCAAAACATCACACCAAGCTAATGCCAGGTGATGGAGTGAAGTACTAAAAGGGGTTCTGATCTAAAGGGTCTGATCTCAGGTATGTGCAAGGCAAGAGTCAGAAAATAGGGTCATTCCTCATTATGGCCTTTGAAGAAAGGCCACACAAAGAGTTCCCAGGTGGAGAAATGGTGCCTATTTTGGTGTCTGCTTTTTGAGACAGTAGCATGAAAACTTAGAAAAATGTTAATACTCCCAAAGAAGAGGAACTGCAGGCTCCTGGTTCTTTAGTGCAATTGCTCTGAGCTCTAGGAAACCAGTGTGGAGATCAGCTGAACTCAAATCCTTCCTCAGAAATTGCTTTCTGTTCCAACTGTCTAAATCTTACTGCAGAAACCCAAATATTTGTGTAGACATCATGGTGTGCAGGATTTGCCCTGCCTCTGTATGGACCCACCCTATTTGTATGCCTAGAGCCCAGGAAGGCTGGGACCAGCCTATATCATCCACTTACAGTGGGCTTGCATTTCTCATGAAAAGAGCAGGATCTGGCTCTGCAGACTCTTCTCTTTGAGTGAGGGAAGTCAGAAGCAGCTCTTGTAAATCAATGGTCTTACTGTAGTTGGCGGAAGAGACAGGTTACTTCAAATCCAAAGTGATCTCAATAGTTGAAAAACTGGCTGCCCAGGGAGGTGGTGGAGGCACCATCCTTGGGGGTGTTCAAGAAAAGACTGGATGAGGCACTTAGTGCCATGGTCTAGTTGACTGGATAGGGCTGGGTGATAGGTTGGACTGGATGACCTTGGAGGTCTCTTCCAACCTGGTTGATTCTATGATTCTATGTTAGTCTCACAAGTTCTAACTTTTTCAGCTCCTTGCATTTATTCATGTTGCAAAGTGTCTTCTATTAAAGATATTTCTATCACAGAAAATCTGCAGAGAGCTGTAGTTCATCTGCATAGAAATTAATCATTATTATTTAAATGATTTTGTGACATTCTATTTAAATACTTCAGTGAAATGGCAGTAGCTTTGTTCTGCTGCATGGATCAAGTGATCATTCAAACTGCTGCCTATATTTGCAAGAATCAAATAGCAAGGTAGTTATCTACATTGAGAAAAAGATCTGGGCACAAAGTAGCACAGATGATCAACTTTGTTTTGGGGATGGAAAAGTGGCTTAGCTGGTGAGAGACACAGTACCTGTCAGAGACAGCAAGAGAGCAGTGAAGAGCAGCCCTCGCTCATCCTCTCTCTCTGCCTTTATTATTGCAACCCCATGTTTTTGTGGTACTGATGCCCACTCTGACCTAGAGCACAGCACCAGTCTGCAGACATGGTGGGGGGTTCCTGCACCTTTTACCTTCTCTGCTTCCCCCTGAAATATAAGATATCTTTTTATAAGGACAACTTTAAAGTGGGAGTCCAGAGAACTAATCTTTTTCAAATGTCTTTTTTCTGGCCTCAGTGTAGCTGAGTAGAATCAGTTAGGTAGTTGTCAAGTTTTGTTCAAGGTGTATGTTTTAGATGTATTGTCTATCTTTAAAAAAAACTGGATTGGTACAGCTGGGCACTTGAAAAGCATGTTTTTTTTTTTTTTCAGATTTCCTAATTAATGTTTGCTAAGCTCACTGAAGATAGAAAGTATTGAATAGTGGTAGGTGTTGTTCACTGTGTTCCAAAAGTGATGAATTTTAAAGGACTAAAAGAAAGATGTCAGTTTGGGCTTCCACTGGTGTTTTTGTACTACTGAGTGGCAGACATAAGCAGAGAAGTGCTCGTTGCCTTCATGCCAGTACCCATGAAAACATCTGTGTTTCAGTTTTGTTGTGGGTCACAAGCAGCTGTCACAAATATATGCAGAAATGAAGGATCAGACTTGAACATGCATTCATAGAGAGCATGCAGCCTTAAACTTCTGTGCAGTGTTACACAAGCTTCATGACTATGATTTTAGTGAGACACTAGCACAGTGCCACTACTGCAGTAATGCATCCAGACTGCACTAGTCTGGAGAATGTTTAGAGAAGGCCTCTGGGGAACGCTGCACTCTTCCTCCTGATCTGCATGAAATTGGGAAAAAGAGAGAACAGGAGAATGTGCTGCCTTCAGTATCAGGTGTTGCCTGTTCTCAGCCATCACTCAGACCTGGGTGCCACAGCAGAACAGCTCACTTTGTGTCCAGCTCTGACCATAGGTATTGTCTTGATCACTGAGAATCCAGAGAGAAGCAGAGGCTGCACCTGAAGTTCAGTGATTTTTTTTCCTGTTACATTGGTTATTTCAGTTCCCTGCAGCAGTCAGTACTCCTTCTTTGATACTTTGGAGTGGCAGCCTAGACATCTTAGTAACATGGAACTGGAACAAGACCCTTGGGTCACCCTGTCTGTCCCTGATATTGTGAGCACTGTGGCATTTGATCCTTCTCATAAACATCAGCCTCTTTCTTGAAGCCGTGCAGTTTTCCCCCTCTCCCTGCTCCCTCCTCCAGCAGTCCCAGTTCAAACCATTATTCTTCTGAGATTCAAAAAAAAAAAGCAGTTTTGCATCTCCAGCCCAAATTTATCTGTAGCTTTCCCTCATTCCTTCCTTTCAAATACCCTTTTCTTTCCTAGCGTTCCCTGCAACCAATCCCATCCCCTGTTTCTTTTTTGTTAGATGAGACTATTCAAGCTTGTTTACTGTCTTCTATAAGAAATTAGGACAGATATTCGAGCTAGCTACTCTGTAAGTTACTGACTTGTTAGGACAGATCATGCCCATGAAATAGAGATACATACAATCCCAGTTATCTGGGTGCTGCACACATCGACAATCCCAGGCTGTTTCTGCATTGCTTGGCGGAGAATGATGCGCCTTGAACTGAGCTCCATGGGTGTACCTGAGCTGCCTACACTGCTCTGTGACAAGGCAGGCCTTTGAGAAGCAAGAATGTGCCCAGGTCATCCCCAAAGGGACAATGGGACACTGCAAGGCATGGCAATGGCCATCCTCCAGATACGTTTTGGCTGTGTTCAAAGCAAGGTGCCTTCATTCCATGCATTTAATGTCTTTGTTGTTGTTGTTGTTGTTTTCATGTAGTGGCTTTTTGCCAGGTTGGAATATTGGCAACAAGAGCTCATTTTTGTTTTAACATTAGACCTATTCAGGTATTCCTTTTGTCATCACAGCATATTGACATCACATTGAGAACACCTGACGGATAACATCCATTGTAATATCCCCCCAGTCAATAAAACCTTTTAAAGATCATTAAAGGGAATGTAAAGAATGGGCTGTAATATGAGGGGTCACTGAAAGTACTTTAATCCCTTATGTCAGTTCATAATCCAGCATCCTAATACTAAAGCTGCTACTCTTCCTTGAGCTCAGTTTTGCGTAGGAGCGTAATTCTGAAGTCAGCTTAATTGAAGACTGAGTAGGAAACATGGTTGCATCACCTTAGTCTTCCAGGGACAGATCTTCCTCTGTAAATCAGGACAAACCCTCCTCAAGCCCGACAAAGACTGTGGAATTACTTTGACTTTGCACTGCTGAAAATAAACGAAGTCTAAACTCCACTTCTCGAATTTCACGTGTGGCTCAGCAATCTACTGCAATTACTTGCAATCTGAACGGGCCAGATCCTCTCCTGATATACCCAGAACAGCTTCAGCAGGCTGAGATATATGCACCTCTGCAGAAAGAGATCTGCCCACCAGGTCGGGAACCTCCAAGTGCTGATGAATGGCTGCAGAGTGTCTCCATATGGATTGTTTTGTTTCCCTGAGAGAAGCACTCAGCAAAGGCCAGATCTTCAATCTGTGCACAGCAAGGGGGATTTGACTGTCACAGGGGAACATGAAACACTCCAAAACAGCAATCGCCCACACGCCTGCAGGGCTTGTTTAAATGTACTCTAGAAACTGGTCAGCTAAAAATGTCTGAGGGAGAGCTGAATTAGCCATATATTGCAGGCTTGAAAAAGCTCATGTGAACGGCCAGAAAAGAAGGAACTCTTCACAGGAGATGGTATCTTGGGGTTAGGGCAGAGCCCATTGCTGCAACATGACTTCCTCCTTTTGCATAAGGGTCCTAGCAGTGTGCACTTGCACAGATATTCTTCCCTTCTCACATGAAGACAGAAAAGGTCTGAAGATGTTAAAAACTGTATGCTTACTTTCTTTTGTAAATCTTATTTATCAGCTGACCACTTGCTGACTATCAGCTGATCTGGCTAAGACAGGAGTACTCAAAGATCTCTAGGGAAAAACCAGCCTTTTCTGATTCACCAGACACCCCTCACTAATCACACCCCTACAAGGAGCAAAGTGGCTCTACAGCTTGATGAAGGAGACCTCCATCAAGTGTCCCAAACTGAAAGTAATCCAGTATACACAGTCCTTCCAAACAATGCAGGTAATACCACCCAGGTTACCTATAAAACTTCCTAGTCTGGAAGAGTAATTCAAAAGTATGACATATTGGGGTAATGAGTTATAAACTCCAGGGTAAGACGCAGCTCTGCAAAGGGGAACCCTGTCTGTACCCTTTCCCTCCAGACAGTGTGTCTGCACAACAGCAAACAGCACAGCAACGTGGGAGTGTGTGATGCAGTCTCCCTTTAGAGCAGAGGGTACTCCCGAAGCCTCTGAGCCTTCCCTTATCAGCACCTTTTCTTACATAAGGCAGGGAGAAAGAGATCTCTGCACATCAAGTTGTGACTAATTAGTGAAACTAAGGCGCATAAGTTACAGTGGGAAATAACACTGCCATGGTCAGATGCCTCGTTACCTCTGGCTGAGATTCTCTGAAGAGGAGCAAGTGTGCCTGACTGCAGCTCCTGCCATTCGTTCCCTGAGCTCTGCCTTTCCTGCACAGAAGTTCAGGTTAGACTCAGGCATCAAGACCAGAATCAGCAGAAGCTGCAGAGGCCAAGGGTGGTAGCAAGTCGAGGCTGCTGGCCAGAAGTGTGCTGAAAACTCAGGGAGCAAGAGGCTATGTTCTGCATGGGCAAACCTGGGGCGATGCAGGGGCAGTGCAAGGAAACACAGCTCTGCAGAAAAGAGGAAACTGCAGAGACTAGAGGGCAAATGGAGCATGCTCACAGGGTGGTGAGGTGTGCTGAACAGTCCTGATCATCGTGAAGGTGGCTGGATGCATGCGATGGGGAGGGGACTGTTGCTTGGCTGCTTCACGGTTGGGTCTAATTTCTTGTAACCAGATGGGGCAGAGCCTGGCTGGGGCATGCGTGGGAACTGCTGGGGCACCTCCATAATTTTTCAGCTTTCTCATTCTAACTTCTGGGCTTTCAGACCTTAGAATCATAGAATCAACCAGGTTGGAAGAGACCTCCAAGATCATCCAGTCCAACCTATTCCCCAGCCCTATCCAGTCAACCAGACCATGGCACTAAGTGCCTCATCCAGGCTTTTCTTGAACACCTCCAGGAACGGTGCCTCCACCACCTCCCTGGGCAGCCCATTCCAATGCCAATCACTCTCTCTGTGAAGAACTTCCTCCTAACATCCAGCCTATACTTTCCCTGGCACAACTTGGGACTGTGTCCCCTTGTTCTACTGCTGGTTGCCTGGCAGAAGAGGCCACCCCCCACCTGGCTACAATGTCCCTTCTGCAAATCCACAGTGTCTGCTGAACCCACTGGGAGCTGCAGTTGTTCAGCAACTGGAGAAATCAGGCTTTGCTGCTTTCACTCCAGATGTGCTGCAAATCCTTCATGGAAAGCAAAAGGGTGCAATAAAAGCACCCAGTGAGTTCCTATGGGATCCTGGTTGTGTGGAGGGAATTCCTGAGTGATACAAAGCTGGAGTAATGAATCTATATCCCCAGCCTACTACCACAGGTCAAATTTTCTCTGAGTCATACAAAAAATTGTCCCAGGCACCTCAGGGTTCTGCTGCTGGGTTCTTACAGGATGTGACAACCACAGTCCTAAGATCAGATATCCCAGATAATCAGCTCAGATATCCCAGATAATCGAGCTAAGAACTTTCTTCAAATATCCCTGCACACTCTGCTCAGTACATCTCAGCCACAGCTGTGGCTTTTCACCAGGAGGGTCAGCAAACAATTGCCCTTGTGTCAGCCTGTAAATTGTGATTGACTTAAATATAAAAGGAATTTCTGATAAATCTTATTTCTTTGCCCTGTACAGTTTTGAATATTGAAGAGCCTTGAGTTTAAAGTCAGTTTTTAGACTAATAGTTGAGCTTTGTTCTCTCACTTACTATGATCTCTTCAGAAGCTATGGCTTCAGGGAAAAAAAAGTAATAAGAATCTCAGGATAAACCTGGTAGCTCTCCTATATGTTTCCAAGCTCTAGTATCCACTTTTATCCTCTAACTGGGCCAGAATAAGTTAGAAGTAGTTCAGCTGATACAATCAGACCAATAGCAGCATTAATACTTTGGCATAGTCCTATAAAATCCACCCATGGCTAGTGCAGATTTGCTCTGAGGCCATGGTAACAGTGCAAGACTTGAATCTGTTCAACGATTTTTGCTCATTTCATTTGCAATGGAAGTTTGTTTCTGGTCACGTTTACTCAGTTAAGAAAAACAGTGGGGCACTGCATCCACTTCTGAGTGCAAACTTTCTTCCTAAAAGATTGTGGCTTTGATAGAACCATTGAATCATTGAATCATCCAAGTTGGAAGAGACCACCAAGATCATCCAGTCCAACCTAGCACCCAGCCCTAGCCAGTCAACCAGACCATGGCACTAAGTGCCTCATCCAGGCTTTTCCTGAACACCTCCAGGGACGGTGCCTCCACCACCTCCCTGGGCAGCCCATTCCAATGCCAATCACTCTCTCTGGCAACAACTTCCTCCTAACATCCAGCCTAGACCTCCCCCGGCACAACCCGAGACTGTGTCCCCTTGTTCTGTTGCTGGTTGCCTGGGAGAAGAGGCCACCCCTCACCTGGCTGCAGCCTCCCTTCAGGTAGTTGTAGACAGCAATAAGGTCACCCCTGAGCCTCCTCTTCTCCAGACTAAACACCCCCAGCTCCCTCAGCCTCTCCTTATAGGATCTGTGTTCCAGGCCCCTCACCAGCTTCATCACCCTTCTCTGGACACCTTCCAGCACCTCAACATCTCTCTTGAATTGAGGGGCCCAGAACTGGACACAGTACTCAAGGTGTGGCCTGACCAGTGCTGAGCACAGAGGAAGAATAACCTCCCTTGTCCTACTGGCCACACTGTTCCTGATCCAGGCCACCTGGGCACACTGATGGCTCATCTTCAGCCTACTATCCACCAGTACCCCTAGGTCCCTTTCCTCCTGGCTGCTCTCCAGCCACTCTGGCCCCAGCCTGTAGCACTGCTTGGGGTTGTTGTGCCAAAGTGCAGAACCCTGCACTTGGCCTTGTTAAATCTCATCCCATTGGCCTCTGCCCACCCATCCAGCCTGTCTAGGTCCCTCTGCAGTGCTCTGCTACCTTCCAACAGATCAACACCTGCTTCTAGCTTGGTGTCATCTGCAAACTTACTGATGCTGGACTCAATCCCCTCATCCAGATCATCAATAAAGATACTGAACATGACTGGCCCCAGCACTGATCCTCGGGGAACTCCACTAGTGACTGGCTGCCAACTGATATAACTTAAAAAGAGACAGATAAAATTCTTCCCTGTAACACTTATGCAAACATGCAATGCTTATAAAAATCCCAGATTGACAGCATTGAAGAGTAGATCCTCCTGCTTATCTGACCAACACACACTGCAGAGGTAACAGCAAAGCACATTTTCCTGCATGTCACTGCCTATGTGGCTTTGCTCAGCCACCTGTTGGAATGAGAGGTTATTTTATCGACTTTACTCATCAGCCCTTGATCTGCCAAATGAACCTGCTGACAAGTAGTAGCAACACTTCTGCTATTCTATTTAAAAAAACTAGGCCAGTTGTTCCTCATCTCGATGCACCCAAAAAACCCACACTTAGTGCCAACTAGTAGTCCCTCATCCAAAATCCCCAACGATGCCTGCTTAGTGGGACATACATCCCTGAATCATGGCATACAGTCACCATAGCCCCCACCCCCACTTTTTGCCCTCCTTATAAAGCCCCTTACAAGCACCTGTCTCATTTTGTTCAACAAAGCCAACTTTCAGGACGTTGCTCCCACTACTGAAACTAGACCTTGCAGTAAAGAGAGTCCATAAATCATACACTAAAGCTTGGTACCCTAGAAAATACCTGAGCAATGAATTTTAAGACAGATTAAATATGACCTGTCATTTTGTTCCAGTACAATGTTTTCTTCCATGTAATTATCATTTGAAGGTGAACTCGGTGTCTATTTAAGGAAGTGCATGTATAGGCATTTATGGTGCCTTTTTCTTAGACTATGGGACACACACAACAAAGTCAGAATAGTGAGTATAATGTGAATCATGCAAAACTTTGCTATCACCAGCCTGCCTTCTCTGCCGACTTAGCAAGAGGAATTTTTGTCATCAAACCCTGTGGTACACCTAAGAACAGAGGTATTAATCCTGCCTAAAACCCACCAGAGCCAAGAAGTCACATTCCTAGGCACAACTGGTGACTCAGAGCCGTGTCAGACCACCTGGATGTTCTGGAGATACTAAGTACAGGTTTTCTACATGTTGGAAAAAACATCCAAAACATCTCCTGCCAAGCTGCATAGCTGTCCTATCAGCTGGCACACAGACCATGATGCTCAGCTTTGCTTTCCACTTCAAGGTTTGAGAGAGAGCTCCAGTATCTTAACTGTATACAGGGAGTCAGGGATTTATTTTCCCCTTTTATGTAAATATCTTATTTCCCTCAGAGACACTGACACACCAGTGAGCTGCAGAAATAGGATTACATACTGCAGGTCCTCTCTCCTCCCTCTCAGTTGCTTATTTACCAAACCACTCTCACTAATCCATTTTACTGGGTTTACTTCCCGCTTCCCACCAGTCTTACTGTCAGGGGCTTGGAGATGTTAAAAGAAAAAAGAAAAGCTTAAGAGACAGTCAGCTCCAGAGCTGATTAAACTCAAGCGCACACCACCGACTGTTCTTGGATCCACGCTGATTTACACTAGATGAATGTTTGTTAGAGCTGCTAGCATTCATGGTGCACTTGCCCAAATCCACAAACCATGTAACACTAATATAATCCAGCTTCCTACAACCTGTGCTCATTTATTGTCCTGGTCTGAGTTAGGACAGAACTAGTTCTGCTCAGTGATTGCACTTTTCGGCTCAGTCTCTTAAAAGTAACTGCATTTTCTGAGGTGAACAGCATACTTTTGCAGACAAAAATGAATGCTTGATGTTAATAGTTGCTACTAAGGACAGGTGTGCTATTTTGAAGCTATCTAGAATGTTTTGGTGAGTAGAATTAGATTACAGGCTGTGAAAAGGAAACAATGGTGATGTCTACTTCACTCATAGGCTTGTTGAGATGTATAAGAACAAGAACATAAATATAGATAACAGAGTCGCTCTCTGGGTTTTGTGGGCTCCCCCTCTCTCTCTAACCTAACCTGCCATCTGTGTGACTAATCCATCTGCTTCCTAACCCCCCAGCCGACCCTCCAAACTACCTTAAACATAAGGCAAGATCTAGGGTAAGGTAGAGGGAGGTGGGAGGAAGGTGGAAAGGTGGTTGTGAGCCTCTCCTGGGGACTCAGGTTTCTGGGAGGGCTGTTGTGTTTCGGCACTACTTTTTAACTTGTATACTTCTGCATGTAACTGTATATATATTGTAAATATCTGCTTGTATATTGAGCTAAGCTGTAAATATAAAGCTTCATTCAATTTCCAGAGCTGCTGAGTCTAGCCTGGGTGATTTTACAAAGTGTGGGAGGATGGGGAACACCCAAACCATCACCATAGGTATGCAGAGAGGTCCTTGCTCCTACGAAGACCAAGATAGCTGCCAAGTTTTGTGTACCACATTGTGGGTGCAGATAGTAAAGGGCCACACCTGTGACCTGGCAGGTGATACTAAACTAACAAGGTATTCCAATCCTGTACACGTTGTGTTTGGTATAAAGATGAGAGATTATGAGAGTCAAGATCTCTTCTTCAACAGCAGGCATCAGAGGAGGACTCTGTGCATTCTGCTTTCAACCCCAATCCAGGAGTTCCTGAATCCAGTTCCAGAATCCAGTTCCTGAATCTTATTTCTGTCTGCTGCTGATGCCAGTTCCTAAGTGCCTGCCCATAGCACCAGTAGTGACAGTGATGCAACTGCCATCAAGGGGATTGGGTTCAATATTGGGTTTGCATATATTTTTATATACATTTAATTTTTAAATTACCATTATTGTTTTCATTAAAGCTTTTTTAGTTATATTTTTTTCATTTCATAAGTGTCTCCCCCTTATTCCCTTTGTCTTTCCCTTTGGGAATAAGGGAGAGTACTTAATAGAGAGTATCTGTAATTTGTCAAGTGGTTGGCCCAGCCCTAACTCTTAACATTTCTGAATTGTCCTTTGACATCCTGCTTTTACTTCTTGGTGACAAGTCTTTCAGGGAAGGAGAAAGAATGGCAGGTGTTTATAGACTGAGACGTGGTAAAGCAATACCTAGAGGTATTCCAAATGTTGAACCTGTCATTCACCTGCTCTTGTTACATGTTACAGAAATCACTGGTTGTGAAATCAGTTCCCTTACAAAACAAACAGGCAAGTCCCACTGCTGACAGTGGGTCTGGGGCACAGCCAATGGTTAGGCCTGTCCTAGAAATCTACAAAAGTGGCTGCTGCCAGTGCTAAGCACCAATCCTTTTTTTTGTATTAAAGTGCCATGGGCAAGATTCTTAAGAGAAAAGAAATATTCTTAAGAAGAGGAAATACCCCTTTGTCACCAAGACCAGAGAAAAGAAGTTGTTCCTCCACTACCAAACTGAGGGTGCTGTCACCATGTGTGTGACTTGCTGCAGCACAACATGTTACCATGTTGCGTGGTTGCCTCTGGTGCTTGCTCCATGCAGCAGCACACATCCGTACTCTGCGCTCATCATGCAGTGCTCAGCACTGCAGACACCAGCATCAGACATAGGAAACTCAGAGGATGCTTAAAGAGCCTTTGAAGAATCATCTCATATAAAGCTGTCATGGGTTAAGTTGAATATTTGCTGCTGTTATTCAAGACCATCCTGCCTCATGCCACCTTCACAATGGAAGTGCTGTCTGGAGCAAAGTATTATGGCGCTTGAAGTTCAGGTTGCAACACGAGAGGCTTCCTGTTGTGGTTGCTGCTTTTGCCTTGCAGATTTTGGGTGTTGGCTCTTTCCTGTGGGAATGGCAGTGAGACGGATGGGAACTGGCTAGTTCCCTGTTTCTCTGCTTTATGCTACTGCTTGTCTGCTTTACGCTGCACTCTTCATTTCCTGCAAATAGGCTAAGGTAACTGTGCATTATATTATTAGTTAAGGTCGTTGTGTGTTGTATTATTATTATTATCTGATTTGCTCAGTGAAACTTTTTATCTCAACTCTTTTTATCTCAACCCCGAGTCTTTAATCTCAACCTTCATTTCTGTGCTGGGGGTAAACAGGCAAGTTAATCTGTTCATAGCACTTTAACCTGCTACAGTATCTTCCTAGGAGTTTAAGGCATCTAGTAGTTTTCCAGTTATTGAAGTTGACTGACACCTTTTGGTATTAGTTCCCTAATGAGACAGGTTAAATTCATCCAATGGAATGGTCTTTGGCATTTCTTATGACCATTCTGTATTGGAAGAACTGGAGTATTTCCCGGAAAAATGCAGGTGTGAAGGTTGCAGGATGCTTCTAATAGTTATTTTACATAAAAAGCACTGATCTACTGGGTTGCACTTTATCACAGAAAGCCTTAATGCCTAAATTTGGTGATATGCTGAAGTTCTAGCTTTTACAGGGGAAAATAAAGTACCTCAGAGGAAACAGCTTTAGACAGATGAAACAAAACTACAGTAGAACTGTGATACCTTGGAGACAGTCACTCCCTTTCTTCCTGCTATAGAAAAGCAGACATGAGGGAGTTTGATTGGATCTGGCCCTCTGAAACCACTAAATGGGATTTTAACTTAGGCACAATCGGATTTTTCTTTTTCTTTCTACATCAAATTGGATTCTTGTGAAAGTGAGGCATTAATACAACAGATCCAAGCTCTGTGCAAATAAATTTCTGCCTGCACTTTCCTACCATAACATTTAAGTCTTGCTATCCCCTGCAAGCAGATGACTGCTCTTATTTCACTTCAGTGGAGGTAGGAGACAGATCTGTCAGAGATGCTGCAATGACAGAAGTCCTAATCCCAGGAGATACATAGAACAAGGGCCAGGGAGGAGGACAGAGGAGGAGAGGTGGTCAGATGGGGATGTGAGAAAGGACAGAGCAAAGCACGGTTACAGAGTCAGAGGCTGCCAACACAGTGCAGAGACTCTTTAACTTTGGCAGCACCCAGATTAATCCCCTTACTCTGTCTCTAACCACCTCCACCTCCCAGCCAAAAATTGACTGAAGGATTTCTCACTCTCACTGGGTTAAGCCACTTCAGCTCAACAACATGTGATAATGTGCTGTGCCAAAGGCAGAGATGCCTCTGTGGTGAAGCATCTGATTTCCCAGATTTTATCAATAAGTATCTTTTACAGTGGATCAAGGAATCTGAATTACTAGGGAATGCTGCCAGGCACTTTAGCACATCCTTTTAGCAGAGCTGTTTTAGGAAGGATTCATTGATGAAAAGAATTGCTCTATTTACTCTGTTAAAATAAAATTAATAGGATTTTCTGTTATAGCTGTCTATCTCAAATCTGAGCACTTTTCAGCTTAGTCTTTGCCAGCAGCATGAATTTCAACAATAAGAAGATCTAAGAGGAAATGTCACTTTTCTCCGAGCCTAATGTCTGTTCAAGCATCTGCCTTGTATGTTGATATTCACACTATTTACAAATAACAGGTGTCCACATTGAGTACTGGGATTATTGTTCATCAACATGAAGTATAAGACTGTTAAGTGAACTCCCAAAACCTTTCAAGGCAGCTCTAAATGTGTCTGCTTGCATTTCTTTTTTGTTTCTCCCATCACAGCAGATTTGAAGAGTGATTCATTGGTAGACACAAGTTGCCCTGGAGATGCTCCTATAGGTGTATGTTGCATCCTTGGCAGAAATAATTCACTATTTGGCACTAAGCAGACTGATACAATAGCTCGTTTTGAAATGAATACAGCTTTCCACATGGAATTGGATCAATCCCCTACAAGCAGCCAATGGTAGATTAGGAATTACAGGTAAGAGGTACAGTGGTCCCAGTTCAACTGGGCTCTAGTTTCAGTCTTCCACAGCTGAACTTTAAAAGTGCAGCCACTACAGTGAAAGCTTTCCAACTCCAACAAACTAATAAGCATTCATTTTAGTTAAACTAGAATAGCAAAGATACTTAAGTAAATTTAATAAGAAATTCAATACAGACTTCTGTTTTCTTGTTTGAATGCTCCCTTTTTGATGATCTTGGATGCACTATCCTGCAAACCTTGCACACATTTTTCAGGCAGCCACAAAATACGTGCAGTGGTCTACCACTGGGATATCCTAGCCAAGTCTCATAACATCTAAAATGAAAGAGTTTAATTTTTTTTTTCCTTCTTCCCCTCCCCCCCAAACGTGACTCAAAAATCACAATGTTGAAAAAAACATCATTTAATCCAAGCTGCAATTCAGATGTCACTACACTATCTCACAAGTATTAGGGGTCCCATACTGCATTCTCTCCCACAGGCTGTATCACTCAGCTGTGCTAACAGAATTGCAGACCCTCATGGGATAAAAGAGTGACATCATGAAGCCAGAACAGTGAGGTGTTGCCAGAGCTGTATGGAGACTACAAGAGGAGGAAAGAAAACTCTATCCATTCAGGCTATAATTGCCACAAGGTACTTTCTTCTGTAAATAAATGCTTTGGTTTTGCAGTTGGAACCTTCATACAGAAATGTTCAAACGTTATCTTTTCCCATCAGAAATATGATATATTATTTAGGTGGAGAAATAATTCCCATTCCTACTTCTCAAGGTAACCCAAGTCAATACTTTCTAACTGCTGGAGACCTATGCAAGCACATCTATTGCAAAGACAGTGAACTTAAACAGCTTCCACACACAGTTCTGGATTCATGTATGGGTTTACATTAAAAGAAACGAGGTTCAAATTTGATTCTGGAGGTGATGATATTGAAGCAAGAAAAAATGGCAAGTGGGGTCCCTGGATGAAAAATCACACAGACTACCATACAGTTTGAGTTAAAAGAGCTTGCATCAATTCAAAATGTTACAATTAGCGATGGGTCTGAGCCAAAACTCTCACATCCCACATGCAAATTTTGAACACTAGCAGAAATGGATAGGCCAGTGTTTCCTGTCTCTACAGCTGGCCAAGCCAAAGCTAGCACCATTCCCCAGCAACTCACAGCAATCTCATTTTGGACAAGTTCTTACTAATCAGAACATGATGGTGCTCTCCTATTTCTCCTCCTCACACTCAGACTGTGCACTGAATGTGCACCTACCTTTACACAGGTAGGGTACAGTGTAAAAAAGTGACTTCCCAATTAAAACACACGTTGGCTACAGAATGCATTTTGCCTTTAGGATGCCTTTTAAACAAAACAATGTGTCAAGCAAGCCTTGGCTCAACCTTTATGGAATTACATTGCCCTAAGCACATTAAAAGCATCTGGAATCTTACCTTTTTATGGCTTTGTAGCAAATGATGACAACTACGAGGAGGAACACTAGTGTGGCACAGCATACTGCAATGATAATAACCAGGCCTGGCCACCAGGTTTCTTCAGTGGGACAAAAGGTAGACTTGGGAGCTGTAAAGAGTGCAGAAAAATAGATGAGTTCTCCCAAATGGACAGTGTGTATGTAATCAGACATGCTTCAGTCGCCCATGCAATAGCACCGTGCCAGGTCCACAGATAAATGCAAAGAGGCTATTTACAGATAAATGCAAAGAGGCTATTTCACCTTTAGAACCTATTTTTTGCTCAATCAGCTGCTCTGTTTGATAACATCTATTTCTTGTCATGGTGCCCAGATGACCAAGTCCCCTGTGTCAGTGTTGTTCACAACCCAGTGCTGAACACGAAAGCAAAAGTCTCAGCTCTGCTACTTGTGGGAAACTCCTTCTCCCTCTGCATTTGCTGGCTTCTGCAGAGTTTTGGAGAGAGCTGCTCAGCTGATAAAGGTAGACTTTCAAGGCCAATTAGGGGAGGTTTTTCAGGGCCCCACAGCAGAGCCTACTAATCAGGATTTCAGCTTCTATCACTGGAGCAAGGAAGGGGGACTCTTTACAAGAATGGGAGTTCATTGTATTTATAAATGCTTTTAGAAGACTATAGCTGACAAGCTGCTTTCTTACTGCACTGTCTTTGAACTGTTAAGTCCAATATTTAAAAACCTTAGCTCATGAAATTATAAGCAGTTATTATTACTTTTTCTCCCCCATCCAATTTATGGCTAAGTACCACCCAAAACAAGTAATGTTTTTGCATCAGAAGGAATACTCGTGGCATTTAGCTAAAGTATTTTCCTTCAGGGCCATATTCCTGTTCACATGGTTTGAGGGGACACATTTCCTGAAGGATAGTGAGCAACAATGCCATGAGCAGTATCAGTGCACTGCAGAGGGGGAAGAGACCCTTAATGCAATGTGTGCAACCACATAAACTCCATGAGAATCTGGGTCACTGTAAATGACGTTTCATAAATGAAGTTTAGTAAATGTGGATGTCTAAGTCTCTATGTTCGGTTAAGTATGGGAGAGAATCACACACAGCAAAAGACTTTTTTTGAGTCTTAATGATTTGATCTGATGTATAATATATTCTCAACTTCACACATCACTGATAGCCGCACAAGTTAAAATGGCATCACACTTGCATCCTTTATTGTGATCCAACATCTCCTGTGCCTCCTGTGTTTGGTTAGGAAAAGACATACATATACCCTTAGGTTAGTGCTCACTAGGTTAAACTCTGAAGTACACAATTACTGAGAAAAGACTTTCCCCCCCCCAGTTGCACGATCTGTGAAAGAACTGGCAACATTCACACCAAGAAACCCACAGGAGCACCTTACAAAAAGACTAAGTGAAGAACTACAAGAAGCCATCAAAATAATAAAGCAAACATCTTGATAAGTCACAGGCAGTTCAGCATTTGGTGACACACACTATCATATTTGTCCAGCAAATATCATCTTCAGTTTATTGCACACATATTGACTGTGGGGTGTGGGATGTGCATGTTTATGCATTTTGGGTTTGTGGGGGAGAAAAACAGAGCTCAAAGATTAAGTAATTTAAAGGACTAGTTCATGGCTCCTCTTCTGACAATGTGTCAACTTCCAGACTAACTCAACAACTGAATTTCTACTTTATTACTGTGTCAACTGCAGAAGTCAGTTTTCAGTGGGTGACAAAACTATCTGTTGCCTTGTGACAGAGCTGATGTTTTTAGTATTCTCTGAAAGTTCTCAATAGTGTTATCCTCTAAGACTCCAGAACAGTAGGCATTTCACAGATGACATGTTTGCTTGAAGAATCAGGCAGTCTCAGGGCTGACTCTACCCTCCTTGTATTGTCCTGACAAACACAAAAGGTTGTGGTGAAATCAAAGAAAATCAGCAGGTCCTGTGTAGGACTTGATCAGATCATAAAAAATGAGGCAAGTGCAGCTACCTTTATTTAGTCTCTGTTCTTTCTCAAAGGCAAGATCAACCCAACTACTCATACAGCAAAATGAGAGAGTGAGCAAACCGAGCTGCTTCTTGGCACAACGAGGCTGACAAATGGCAGAGAGAGGATATAAAGCAAGGTTTGTGCCATGCCAGTGCACCATGTGCTCTTTGATAGTTTATCACAGAAATATGTAGGATTTAATAATTAATACAACTCTTGAGAGCCTCTATGTAGCTACTGACAGGAAAAGAAGAATTGCAGATGTGGAGGCAATCTTTAACCCACCTAGCTCAGCTCCCTTCTCCACTTTCCAGATTAAGCACTCAGAAAGAAGCACAGGAAATGACACTGGAAGCTACTGAAGCCTGTTTCTTAGTGGCTAGTGCTTTAAAAACTATTTTCTATTTCTAGTTATTACTGCAGTGCTAGATAATCTTATTTTCCTTTAAAAAGTCCACTCTTTTTCCAGAAAGTTCCTAGTTGCACACTCTTTTCTGCCTTTCTCAGTATGCATTCACATAGCCCTCATTACCATGGTATTTCTATGTCCTTAATACATTTTTCTTCACAATTATCCTCCAAGGATGAACAGAACTGCTTTTAATCACAGAATCATAGAATATTTTGGGAGGTGATGGAGTTCAAGAAAAGACTGCATGAGGCACTTAGTGCCATGGTCTAGTTGATTGGATAGGGCTGGACTGGATGATCTTGGTTGGATAGGTTGGACTGGATGGATAGGTTGGATTGGATGATTTTGGAGGTCTCATCCAACCTGGTTGATTCTATGAAAAGGACCTTTGTAGTTCAACTAGTCCACCTCCCCTCCAATAAGCCAGGACATCTTCAACTAGATCAGGTTGCTCAGAGCCCTGTCCAACCTGACCTTGAATGTGCTTCTACCACCTCTCTAGGCAACCTGTGCCAGGGTTTCACCACCCTCCTCATAAAAAATTCTTCCTTATATCTAGTCTAAATTTACCTTCTTTTAGACTTAAAACCATTGCTGCTAGTCCTCCTGCAACAGGCCCTGGTGAAAAGATTGTCTTCATCTTTTCTGGAGACTCCCTTTTAGTACTGAAAGGCTGCAATAAGGTCTCCCCAGAACCTTTTTTTCTCTAGGCTGATCAAAGCCTAACTGTCTCTGCCTCTCTTCATAGAAGAGGTGTTCCATCTCTCATAATTTTTGTGGTCATCCTCTGGATTCACTTCAACAGGTCCCTGTCTTTCTTGTGCTGAGGACTCCAGAGCTGAACACAGTACTCTAGCTGGGGTCTCACTAGAATAGAGCAGAGTCATCACCTTGCTTGACCTACTGGCCATGCTTCTTTTGATGCAGCCCAGAACACAGTTGCCTTTCTGGACTTCAAGTGTACATCATCACCTCATGTCTCATGCACCAATGCTACCGAAAGTCCTTCTCCACAGGGCCTCTCTCAACCCCTTCATCTTCCTGCCTGTGTCCCTTTTGATGATGGGGAGCCCAAGCCCTTTTTGCATGGATGCCTCTGTGTGCAGTTGGGAAAGTCATGTGAGAGGAGGAAGTTCCCAAAGAGCCAGCAAGATGCCGGGGAAGTGCCACATCATCAGAGAGGTGCCTCTTGGTGGGTCCTATACTGAGCTCTTGGTGAACCCCTCAGTCTGGGGTTGGCAGCTCTGCTCCTTGGGGAAGCCCAGGGCTGGGGAGGCTATCTGTCCTGTGCATGGGTCCCAGGCCCCACTCATTGCCTACAGTGGAGAAAAAACAGCTTGCACCTGGCCAGGGTTGAGCCCACATGCATCATGGCATTGATGAGAACAAATTATCCTGGGGTGAGGACATCCTCTTGAGACTGTGCCACTTTGCACAGAATAGCAAAGCATTTCTCAGGCACTCTCTGGAGGAGCAAAGACATGGTTCCAAACTCTCCTCTAAGATATTGCATTTCTAACCAAAACCACCTACCTAAACCAATGACAATGCCTGATCATATACTCATGTCATAAAAGCTTTGACAAAATTCAGGAAAACAATTTTCATGGGCACTTCCTTCTTTCTATCACCTCTTTCAAATCCATTATAAACCTCTAAAAGGTGTGTGGATTCAGAATCAAGTTGTGCTCTTCTTCTTGGTGTGTAAAAGGAACAACAAGCCACATACTGTGGTCATTCACAGTGATGTATATGAGGAAGATATTGCTAGACTCAGGGAGTTCCTTTGTCATCACCAGAGGATTACCAAGAGCTGAGGACTGGATAGCCTCTGATTTTGACTCTGACACTCATGCCCAGTCTCATGTGAGCGACTTCAGCTGTTCAGAGCATTATATCCCCCTGATTTGACTAATTCCTGGCTGCTCTTCACTGGTCTCAAGATCAGCTGAATGGAGAAAATGACTTACACAGTGCCAAACAACTCAAGGAAAATGTGCTTTTCCTCCTAAGCTCTGAAGTGTCTTTCTGCCCATAGAACACATGGTTGGGTGGAAAGCAGTAGGAAAGTGATGACATTTTAAAGAAGATAAGCAGAGTGAGTTAAGCACTCACAGTCTGTCATCCTCACAGACATCCTGCCAAAATAAAGTTCTCATTCAATTAATAAAATATTAAAATAAAAAAGTGATGCTAAACAGCATAGGTTTAGGAAAACATACCTTGTCAAACTAACTAGACACTTTCTGAGAAGATTAAGAGTTTGGTAAATAGATGTGTTAGTGCTTGTGTGATACCTTTAAACCTTGGTATGACATCTCACTTAATTCCACATGATGTTTGGATTACAAAAATATAAAGCCACACTTACTGTGTAGCACAAGTAAATTGAATTAAAAGCCAGAACTGGTATGTCTCAAAACTGTAGAATTACAAAATCATAGAATCAGCCAGATTGGAAGAGGCCTCCAACATCATCCAGTCCAACCTAGCACCCAGCCCTATCCAGTCAACTAGACCATGGCACTAAGTGCCTCAGCCAGTCTTTTCTTGAACACCTCCAGGGACGGCGACTCCACCACCTCCCTGGGCAGCCCATTCCAATGCCAATCACTCTCTCTGGCAAGAACTTCCTCCTAACATCCAGCCTAGACCTCCGCTGGCACAACTTGAGACTGTGTCCTCTTGTTCTGTTGCTGGTTGCCTGGGAGAAGAGACCAACCCCACCTGGCTACAGCCTCCCTTCATGGAGTTATAGACAGCAATGAGGTCACCCCTGAGCCTCCTCTTCTCCAGGCTGCACACCCTCAGCTCCTTCAGCCTCTCCTCATAGGATTTGTGTTCCAGCTTTGCCGCCCTTCTCGGGACACCTTCCAGCACCTCAACATCTCTCTTGAATTGAGGAGCCCAGAACTGCACACAGTACTCAAGATGTGGCCTGACCAGTGCTGAGTACAGGGGAAGAATAACCTCCCTTGTCCTATTTGCCACACTGTTCCTGATACAGGCCAGGATGCCATTGGCTCTCTTGGCCACCTGGGCACACTGCTGGCTCATCTTCAGCCTGCTATCCACCAGTTTCCCCCAGGTCCCTTTCTGCCTGGCTGCTCTCCAGCCACTCTGTCCCCACCCTGTAGAGCTGCTTGGGGTTGTTGTGGCCAAAGTGCAGAACCCTGCACTTGGCCTTGTTAAATCTCATCCCATTGGCCTCTGCCCACCCATCCAGCCTGTCCAGGTCCCTCTGCAGGGCTCTCCTACCTTCCAACAGCTCCACACCTGCTTCTAGCTTGGTGTCATCTGCAAACTTACTGATGCTGGACTCAATCCCCTCATCCAGATCATCAATAAAGATATTCAACAGGACTGGGCCCAGCACTGGTCCTTGGGGAACACCACTAGTGACAGCTGCCAACTGAATGTGGCATCATTCACCACCTCTCTCTGGGCCTGGCCCTCCAGCCAGTTCTTGACACATATCAGAGTGAATCTGTCCAAGCTATGAGCTGCCAGCTTTGCCAGGAGCTTGTTGCGGCAGACAGTGTCAAAGGCTTTGCTGATGTTCAGGCAGACTACACCCACAGCCTACCGCACATTCACCAGGCAGGGAACCTGATCATAAAAGGAGATCAGGTTGGTCAAGCAGGAACTGCCCTTCCTAAAATCCTTTGTCTCTGGAAAGTCCACATGAGCACAATGTCCTTTCCCCCTTGTCCTTACAGTTTATGAAGTATAGATTGTCAGTTAGGTTTACTCTTGGAGGGCCAGCACCTTCTCCCACTACAAACAGCGCCCGGACTAAATGAATAAAATGAATAGATCCCTTTCAGATGTACAGGGGGTGACTGGATCCAACTTACTGAAAACAAACTCATGAAAAGCACTTCCAAAGTCAAGCCATCCTGCAAGCTATTTCAGTACCAAAAAACTTACACACTTGTGTCCTCTAAGTTTGTTTTGAAGGCTCAGCATAAAGACATAGCTCTAGTTCTAATGTTAGCAGGTATCTGCACACACATGCTTCTAGCCAGAAATGTGCATACCAGGAAGATTATCTTAGCTACAGAGGGTTTCCCTCGGTGTCCAAGCACAAAAATAGAGGTTGTGTCACCAGAAAGGAAGTTTCCATAGAATTACAAAGAAGTCTCTGATTTCTTTTTAGGAAACCTAAGAGTGAGTCGCTCTCAAAATTGCTTGGCGCTACCAACCCCACAAAACAGGGATGAAGCTGTTTAACCTTCTGGATTAAGCATAAAATTGCTTTGTGGATGCTAGAAAATTGACCCACAGCAGCTTATGCTGCCTGTGACAGAATAGAGAAACGACACTTGGAATCCTTGGCTATAGCCTCAGATTATCTGTAGTGAGCATGGCTGTGCTTTATGGAGCTCAGATTTTGGGAATTTAGTACTCCCATCATTTATTTGTACTGGGGTTATTACTTTCCACTGCGATGTGGGTTGTAAGCTAGTAGCTCTTTTGTGTGGGAATGCTGAGACATCAGGATGCAGCCACTAAGTCTGTCAGGACACAGTAATTACTTCATCACGAGGGTTACGCTTGGCAGAGTTGGTGCCTCGGTGCAGCCCTCAGAAGCAATGCTAAGGCAGGGAGTGTGGATCAAGGCATCCCTCCCCACCAGCTCTCACTCATCAGCCAGCCCAACAAAGCAAAGCAATGGAAAACAAAACAGAAAAAAAACAAACCCAAACCAAACACAGGGCTAGGGCTGAGCTGGAAAATAGCTAAGGGAGGCAGTGATCCATGCTCCCAAGTACTCCATGCTCCCAATCCCAGGGGAAGTGTCTCTGAATGAGGTCTGAGTGTGTCAATCCACTTACAGGTTCAGTTCCAGACAGCTGATGAGTATGCACTGACATGACATGGAAGGGTGACAGTAAACACCCCCCACCCCACCCCATTTCTCTACAACAGCAACTTCATGCCTTAAAAGGAAGCACAGTTTCAAGATAAATCAGAAGTGATTATTGGTTTTCCTCCTGCTTTTATTCCTGCTCTTGCAGAAGGTCAAGAATGCTGTAGTAATCATCTTTATGAGACATCTGCCCGTTTTTAATATCATATACAAACAGCAGGCTAAACCCTGCCATCTTTTTGCCTGCAGCATTCCTCTTGCTGTTGCAGGGCTGCCTGAATCAGCCATGCACTTTTAATTAGCATGCTAGGAAGCAAGAGTGGATTTTATTTTAAAGACAGGTTCCTATTCCAAGGGCCTCAGTCATGTATTTTAAAGACCCACTGATCTGCTGGCTAAGGTGGGGGGTTGGGTTTCTAGTCTCATCTTGACTCTTATTTGGTGTATTAGTTTGATATATTTACATCATTTGCACATTGGCATCTCCATTCACAAGGCAGAAAGAAACCAGTAGTTCCTACAGCCATTATCACACTGGGATGCAGAAACAAGCTCAGAAAATGTGGAAAGGTTTGGATGTGATTTCACATATTGAGGTATATGAAAAAACTCCCAGGACATTCCACTAATTACGTGAAATAACTTCAGTTCTGGGAGGTGAAACCCTACAGAGGAACAGTTACACGCACAGACACTAAGGTTTGGATACTCTTCTATAAGCACTGTGTTGTGTAAAAGACAAGAACCAAGAAAAGCCTTCACTACATACCCACATCTTTTCTGAGAAAGCTAATTTCAGTGCTGAGCCTAAGGCCTGGTATATATTTTCACAGAAGACTCTTCACTCCCCCCAGCAGTGTAAATTCATCGTCAAGTGACTGCTGATTAACTTAATGCTGATTAATGTAATTATACATTAAAATGAAGTCTTAGGCAGATAATAAAAAAGGGCCAAGAGTTCAAGTGATGTAAATTAGTAGAAGCCCACCTAGCCATGAGGCTAGTGCCACCTGAGGACCTTGTCCTAACATCTGGATAATGATGCTCCTAAGCATGGCTCCAAGTTTTGTTGAAGGTCAGGAGCTCAGCCCCCAAAGCCCTGGAGACTGTGGGTTCTCCAGGTGCAGGATTTGTAACCTATCCTGGGATGATGGACAGTCTGGATCAATGGACTGAGATCAATCATATGAGATTCAACATGACCAAGTGCTGGATCCTGCACTTAGGTCACAACAACCCCCAGCAGTGCTACACAGGCTTGGGACAGAGTGGCTGGAAAGGTGCCCAGCAGAAAAGGACCTAGGGACATAGGTTTACAGCTGGCTGAACATGAGCTATAGTGTGTGAGTGAGCCAAGAAGGCCAACAGCATTCTGACTAGTAACAAGAATAGTGTGGCCAGTAGGACCAGGGAAGTGATTGCTGTCCTGTACTCAGCACTGGACAGGCTGTACCTTGAGTGCTGTGTTCAGTTTTGGGCCCTAAATACAAGAAAGGCATTGAGGTGCTCAAGTGGGTCCACAGATGGACAAGAAAGCTGATGAAGGGTCTAGAGAACAGGTCAGGGTCACAAGATGTTAGGGATTGGAAGTGACATCAGGAGAAATTTGGGCTCAACTGCCCTGTCAGAGCATGACCATATCATCTAGCTCAGGTCACACAGGAACGCATCCAGACGAGTCTTGAAAGGCTCCAGAGAAGGAGACTCCACAACCTCTCTGGGTAGCCTTTTCCAGTGCTCCCTTATAGTAAAGGAGTTCTTCCTCATGCTGAAGTGGACCTTCCTATGCTGTAGTTTACACTCATTGCTCCTTGTCATACCACAGGGCACAACTGAGAAGAGGCTGTCCCCTCCCTACTGACACCCAGCCCTCATATATTTATATACATTTATTAGATCCCCTCTCAGCCTTCTCCTCTCCAGACTAAAATGCTCCAGGTCTCTCAGTCTCTCCTCATGAGGTCCTTAATCATCCTTTTAGCCTTCCATTGGACTCTGAAATAAATCCCTGTCTATCCTGAACTGGTGAGCCCAGAACTGGATGCAATATTCTAGGTGGAGCAGAGTAAAGGAGAGGAGACCCTCCCTCGATCTGCTGGATGCACTCTTCTTAATGCACCCCAGGATACCACTGGCATTCTTGGCTACTAGGGCACGTTGCTGACCCATGAATAACTTCTTGCCCACCAGGACTCCTAGGTCCTTCTCCATGGGACTGCTCTCTCGCAGATCACTTCCTAACCTGAACTGGTATAGTTTATTGTTCCTTCCCAGGTGCAGGACTCTGTGCTTTATGAGAAGTGGCTAAGGGAACTGGAGTTGATCAGCCTGGAGGAGACTGAAGGGAGATCTCATATTAGGAAAGTGAGATCTCATATTAGGAAAAAGTTCTGTACTGGAAGAGTGGTCAGGTATTGGAAAAGGCTGCCCAGAGAAGGGTGGAGTCACCATGCCTGGAGATGTTAAAAAAAAGTGTAGACATGACATTTCAGGACATGGTTTAATGGTCATAGTGGTATGAGGTCAATGAATTTGATGATCTTAGAGGTGACTTCCAACTGAAATGATCCCACGATTTTATGATCTGCGAGTCAGTGTCAGCTCAAGGGTCTCCTCTTTGCTGTATTTTGTCATATAGGAACTGCCACATACAGGTTTGGATAATCCACACGGTAAGAACATGCTGTGTCTACCTAGGATTGCTAACAGCAACAGGCAGACAGCATGGGAAAAACAAAACCTTCAAAAGAGCTTCTAATGAAGTTTGTGGTACTGCTTGACAAGTATGGATCTTGAGCAACTATTCTAAAAGGCATTTCAAGAAGGGACAAAGTTATGTGTTCCCTTCAAACCATATCCACTGACACTCCTGGATTTGATGGGAAAATTTCCTGGAAGGATGGGGGGAGATGACTAGGAGATGTGGGACCTTGTTGCCTCCTCGCAGGGCAGAAAGCTATGCACGAGTGTGGCCATGGAGCAGATCCTCCACTCACCTGCCCCAACACACAGGGAAACCTGAGCTCACATTCACATTGCAACCACTGCTGCCCACAGAAAGCAACTGGCAATCAGGTACAAAGATAGGCTTACAGAAGGAAGGATTATCATTTTCCACTGGCAGATGAAGAGGCTTATCTAACCATGTCATGTCTCTGTATGCTTTGAGAGGAACACTCTAGTGGAAGGTGTCCCTGCCCGTGGCAAGGGAGTTAGAATTAGGTATCTTTAAGGACCCTTCCAACTCAAAACATTCTATCATTCTATGAACCCCTTTTTTTCTTCTCCCTCTTCCCTGCACCTGGGCTGAACATGTAATGGCAAACGTTCGCATTTGGAGCACCTTTGTATGTACCTGAAATGATTAATTCTGAAGACACAGGAGCTATAAGATATGAATGGATGCATTTGCTGTCTGTCTCCCTGGCAAGTACAAAAATCACTTCATCAGCCTCCCTTCACAGTCATTGCCTGCAGGCATTCACACCCGGACACACTTGAACTGCTGAAGGGGAGATGTGGCAGCACATCAAGTCAAATGCCAAAGACAATGTTAGTATCAATGGGAGCCCTGCAAGCTGGGTCAGCTCCCCTCCTTGGCTGGGCAGCTGCAGCATCAGAGACAGCTTGCAAAAGGCTATAATCCTCTGCACCGCCTGCAGAATGCATGGCAAACACAGAGCAAAGACTGTGAACAGACTGAGAGAAGGGAAGGTAGAGACATTTGCAGACTGCACCTACAGTGGATCCAAGACAGGAGCTGTTTGGGTAAGCCAGCATAAACAACATGAGCTGGTGGTGGCAACAGTCACCATTGTCAGCAGTGTGTGCACACAATTAAACCTTGCAGAAAGAAAAACTGGATTTGGCCATAACTGCTATGAGGCAATTTCTTTGCTCCATGGGAAGCCATGGTTATAACCAAATGCACTTAGCTGCTGGCTGGAGGGCTTTGCACACAGACTGCTCCCCTCCTGGCACCTCCGTGGCAGCTACAGTGTCAACCTCTGTAAATACAAAATGACTTAGAGGAGATATTGAGAGCAGATCACCTTAGAGGAGCAAGACAGTGTCACATGTACTGCTGTATGCTTGCATATATATGCCAAGAAGCTGTGGATGCCCCATACTTGAAAGTGTTCAGGGCTGGGCTGAAAAGGGCTTTGAGCAACCTCATCTAGTGAGTAATATCTCTGCCCACGGTGAGGGAAAGGTGATCTAGATGAGCTTTAAAAACGTCTTCTGACCTAACCATTATGTTGCTTCTATGATGTTTAATTGTCTGGTACAAAGGTGCTTTGGTATTGTAGCTTCTGGGTGCAACAGTTGGGATGTGACCCCAGCCCTGCTGCTAAGCAGAAATAAACAAGCTCCAGAAGAGAGATACAAACACTGAAGCAGAGTGGATTAATTGGTAGCCACACTGTTACCTATTTAGGGAGTTGGAGAAAAGAGTGCAGGATGGGCATCACACCTATTAACAACCATCATTAACCACAGGACCTGGAGCAGTGCTGCAGGAATGAAAAGCAGGAGTGGATGACAGCTTCAACAACAGATGAAGTCCACTTGAGACAAGTTCATCTCCAGTAAACACAAACATGATGGAAAGGATTAGTCTCCAAGGAGCAATGACCCAGAAAGCTTCTCTGCTGGACTTGTTCCCCAAGATCCCAGAACAGGGAACAAGCACAGAAAGAAGATGCTACCCAGCAAAGAAAAATCTGCTTTAGACCAGCAATATCCTATCCCACTACCCTCTCCTTTGGAATTGTAACTGTATATAATGTGCAATGGATTGGCTCAAAGAAAATAAGAATCACTGATTTTGGAGCAAATTTTGAAACAGAAAAAAAAATCTAGGTTGGTTCACCTTTTTTTTTTTAAACTTCCTTACAGACCTGTGCCATTCCTGTTGTTGCTTGCAATGTTAGGGTCATTTCCAGAGTGCCATGAGCTAGTTGTGTAAACAACTATTTTCCAGGAAATAGTGGTGTGCTCAGCAGAAAGGCTGTCCTGATTTACTGCCTCCCTGGAGTAGCTAGGTTAAATAACACTAGTGGAAATCAGCTATTCCTGTAGCAAATGATACTTCTGTTTATCACATTATATTGCAGACAAGTTTATGCCATGCAGCTGCTCTGTGCATATGCTTCTACTACACTTTTAAGGGGGATATTGCAATTGCTACACAGTGGGAACGTCTGCTATAATAAAAATGTGTGGGATGATGCTGGAGAAATTCTCTCCCCTGCAGCTTCGACACTATAGATGCTGTTATTCTACACTCTTGGTTCCCTCATCTTAGTTTTCTCCCCCTTTCTAAAAATACTCACCTTCTGAAACAAGAAACATGCTCAGTTTTGTGCTTGACTGTGGAGACTGGAGTTTGCAGGAGGAGGAAAAAAGGGGCAGCTCTGCAGGAGTTTTAGGAAGGTCATGGGCGACAGAGTAGTGCACAGCTCATTGCAAGACAGGACTGGAACTATCAGTGCAAATACAGCCAGTGAAAAAGAAAGGAGCTGGCTGGGGGAGTTTGAAATGTGGTGTTTAATATCTAAGCTTTAGAGATTACTGAAGCTGCATGTATTTATGTTTGGGTTTTGCAGTGAATTTCACTAACTCCCCATGTTGCTTTGATGTCTTGGTAGGTCTAAGGCAGCTGCTTTTCTTTGGTAGATTCAAGAGTCCTTTAGAAAATGTACATATCAGTAGGACCAAAATAAAAATAATAGCAGGAGTAAGAAGCAGTTGCCCAAGCAGGAAAGAAGCACGTTGTGAAGAAGCAGCTTGTGCAAAGTCACCACAGCTCAGTGAAAAAGCCAAGAAACAAAATGTCTTTTGACTCCTGGCCAGTCCTACCCTCTGGATCATGTTGCCTCCACCTCAGGAGTAGATGCAAACACTGGATTTGGCCATAACTACATTACAGGACTGGAAGCAGCAAACTCCCTAGCTGACTTCCTGGGCAGGTGCCAAATCTCTGCCTGAAGCCGGCATGCTGACGCCGTGCCCATGAGCTCTGTGCATCTGAAACCTATGGACAGAAACAAGGTGAGATCCCATAAGATGACCAGGAAGGGCTGACCTTAAGCTTGTGGGATAGCTTGTACTGGTTTTGCACAGCTGCCAATACAAACTAGGATTTCAGTTCAGATTCCTACATGCTTATGGAAGGATGATGATGCATACAGCAGAGCAATCAAAGGACTATCAAAAAAAGTCAGAAGGGAAAGTCTGTGCTCTAAATGATCAACAGGCTGAGAGCCAGATCTACCAGCCTTAATCTTATTAGGCTCTTGCTGAAGCTGATGGGACCTGCCAGAACTGAGGTATGACCCCACAGATAGGCACAAAAGATGGTTTCAGTTGCCAAGGTCTTTTGGAGGAGAGCAGGGTTGGCGAGCATAGAGGGAGAGTCTGTTCTCTAAAGCATAATCTGGAGAAGGGGTAGCATTTAAAGGCCTTGTGGGTAAAAGGCTTTTAAGGAGATTACATCACAGCTAGTTCTGTGTTAACCCTCGGCTCTGGCATTTATCTATATAACGGAGGCTCGCGTCAGCCACTGCCCTCTGATCTGACTTTGTCACATGCTCTCCTCAGCAGCAGCCTCCCGATGAGACACTGTTTCTCCCTTGCCCTCTGATTCCCTCTCAGCAAGAAGAGTGGAATTGTTTTAACCCTAATTAAATCACACCCCATTGCTTTCTGTCCCGAGCGAATGAGAATCGAAGCCTGCGCCTTGCAAGGCAGCCTCCTCCTTGCAGCAACATGGTCATTCTGAAGGGCTCCATGAGCACCAACACACTTCCCTGCGCTCCACAACCTGCAACAGTGCCGCTTTGGGCAGCACCAAGATAGTCCCAGTGACATCCCCAGATAGTCCTAAGCACTGCCTCCCCGTGAGAATTGTCGCTTAGGAGAATCCTGCTGCATTTGGTGACCTGCTTTCTGAAATGCAGGAGTTGTCAATCAGATTAGTGGGTATCTGGTGCCTCTAAGAGACAGGTCTCAAGTGCCAGAAAATCTGTTGTTAAATTAGTACTCTGGAATTTATTTTAGAAGGTGACCTGATTTCCAGAGGTTCTGAGCACTCAGAAAGCCAGGTTGCTTTACCTTGGGTACATACATACACAACTTCAAGTTTAATCTTCTGAGTTTTATGACACAAGCTTTATCCTCTCTTTCCTTAGGCAGAGTATCACTATGCATAGGGGGCAGATATTCGCCTCAGAATGTGGGTTCCTGCCTCAGCTCTCCACCTTGCTTGCTTGGTGATTTTGGAAAGATTTTCTCCCCACTCTGTTACTCATTCTCCAGGATGGGGACAGATTCAAACTGTTTCACGATGCAGGGGTTAAAAAAAGTGCATCACAAAGGCTGTACATTAGCACTCTTGTTACTCCTTTTGCAACTCTGCGATAGGGCAGATAGATAAATGTAAAAGTACTTTACCTACATTTCTGTAAGAACTAGCTGCATTTCCCCAACCTTCCCACCAACTACCTATTCAGCAAACACAGCAACGAGGGCATGTTAAATGGCAGAACAACAGGAGTACAACACTGATCTAGGGACAGTAATTTCTCAGTTCTTTTGAACAGAGGCACAACTGAGAGACACAGAGATGTGCCAGCACAGTACCATCCACTTCATTGCACGAACTCACATTCTGCCTCTCCAGTGATGAGCAATATACACAGAGAGCAGCAGCTATTCTCCAGAGAAGTATCAGATCCGAGGATCATCTGCCTGCTTTAGAAAGCTGTGGGACCTCATCATATCACAACAGTGGAAAACACATCCTGGAGAAAAAGAGGCCCGAAAGCACTGAACCTTCATATTAAGTCTGCGTTTGCCATTTCAGCACTCTTATACCTGAAAACATATTAGCATTTTCCAGTATTCAGTATTCAACAAGCAGTGTTCAATCAGTATTCAACAAGCACACACACAAGCATGCACACACACATCAGGTGTGTGCATCTATTCACATGCAGGTATCTATCCATTTCCCTCTTCTATTCTGCTTTGGCTGGCACAGATTTTCTAGAGAGCATTTAACAATGAATATGATATGCAGAGGTGAGTAAACTCCCCACAAGTTCTAAGGATGAACTTAACTCCTGTAATAGGCTGTAACTGGCTTTGCAGACCCAGCGCTGCTGCCCATCTCTTGCCAGTATGCCCCATGCCCCAGTATGTCCCATGACTGCTTTTGAGAGGATGCAGTTGACTGCCTCGCTGTGTGAGGCTCTGGCTTTCTTGCTGTGTCTCGTAACAAAGTTGAAAAAATTCAGAAGCTTCTATTTTGGCATTTGCTGAAGAGGGCCTCCTGTCCACTGAGACCCACAGAGCTCAGAGCAAGCCTGAGCAGCTTCAACATGGACAGGAGGTTTGCTGCTGTGCATCAACTATGTGGAGACTTCTTCAAGCTTCTTGGGAAGAGGACAAGCATTGGACCATGAGGCATTTAACACCAGTCAAAAGTAGTGAGCAATTAAAGAAGTAAAGTGTCACTTCCAAACTGGAACTCATTGGGGACAAGAGATCCATTTGCCCACAGAGCTCTCCTTCATCACATTAAAAATATCCACTGCAGTAAGATACATAAGAAGAGAAAGTGCCTTGTGGACTGTTGTCTCCTCCAGGCAAGCTAGTTTTTCTTTCAGGCTGTTTCAGAGGCTGTAATAAGGGTAGAACAGAGGCTCATCACCAGCTGCCAACTATTTCAGAGAGACAGGCTCCTGCCTGGGGCTGTGCATCTAGGGAGAGCATCTCACGAAGAAGTGACTGCCAAGGGGAAAAGACATGAGCAGAAAATTGTCCTTTTCCCCCTGTGGCCTCCCTTGAGACCTGCTGCCCCCCACTCATCTCAGATCAACAGTGAGGTAGTGCTTAGTAAATTGCACACAGAAAGCATTTGTTCTCTTCAAAATAAGGTGGAAGGTTCTCTTCAAAATAATGGCTTAGGAAAACTGCTGGGAGTTAAGCACATTTTTAGGTGTTAAAAGTCTTTAAAAAGCTAGCCTTTGCTTTTATTAAGCCTCAGGCACCCCTGAATGAATCCATTCCCCAACAAGTGCTGTGAAGGCAGGTACAGCTGAGCCTGTTAAGGTACTGCTGGTAGTGGCACCCATATGGACACAGTAGCTACATATAGTGAGAGCCCTTCCAGGCTGTTAATTTCTGTATTTGCTGATGTATGCTCCTTTGTCAGGGTTTTGTTGAAGCTGTATCACCACTGACAGAGGAGAAATAAGACATGACACAGTGCTGTTTTGCACCATGAGTTCTTGTCCACTCCCTCAGGCTGCCTTTCTTTCGTTACTACAAAGTGAGGGCATGGCCATAGGCTCTGCCCCTTGCTCCTAGCACAGTGAATGCCTTATCCTGCTTGCTGTGTGTGGTGGTGCAGCTTCCTCTTTGACAAGTGGCAGGACTGACCAATTCTGTAGCAATTACTGTCCATTTTTGAGCCTTAAAAAAACAATAATCTTCAGCACCTGACATTCACTAGTCTCAAATCCAAAGTTTACAGAGGTGAAACAGTATCTCCATTTCAAATATGATAACTCTGAGTGGCTGATAGGGTGGGTGACTTTCTTGGGATCTCCCAGCAGGTTGATGGCAGAGAAATAAGCATCACCTTGGACCCTCTTTTTGCTGTTCCCTGCAGGGTGGGCAAGTTGCCTCCTTTCTGGAAGTCATGGTAGCTCACCATCAAGTCACCTGAAAGCTTATTCATTGTCCAGCTCTTGCAGTAAACAGGTCTTCAAAGGAGAGATGATATATGTTGACATTCAAAGAAATGAAATATGATTCTGGAAGTCTAAGCTCCTATGTGGACAACCAGTCTTTTGCCAGCAAATGATTAATAAGATACCTCAAGGTTGGCAGATTCAATCCCACAGAAAGGTGACAGATTTTCTTGGCATAATGTTCTCCACATAATTTGAATTAAGGTCCAGATTTGCAGAACTTCTTCAGACTGAACGGTATGCACGTAAGTGCACCCTCAAAGTCACTGGCTATGAACTGTGAGCAAATTTCAATGATACTGGTATCATTAAGATATTATCTCTCAGATCCTTAGCAGCTTTTTAATGAGTTGAGGAACCTCCAGATAATAGCAAAGATTGGACAAGCCTCGTATCTTAGATTTGAAACTTTGTCAAAATCAGCACCTTCAGGGAAACCAGAAACAAAACCAGTTTCAGACAGCTGCAGATTGAATTTGGTAACATAGATTGTGGAAGACTTGGAAATACTTGGAATATTTTCCTAAAGTGTTAGCAGCAGCAATTTCTAAGGCACTGGTTTATGTCTGTCTTGGAAAAACAAACCATTTGTCTGCTGGGCATTCAGATACTATATGGAGAGGCTATAACGGACATGTATATACTTTAAGTTGGCAAGTACAGTTGCCTTTAAAGAATTCACTTTACAAAGAAAGCCATACAGCAAAATTGTATGCCTGAGTTTTAGGCAACAGCCAGCTGACTATGCAGCAGATAATTCTATTAGTGTGCAGCACCTACATAAGCATAATCCCTGCTTGATATTGCACAGTTTATTCCTCGTCTTATTTCAATGGCTCAGTTATTGCTGGAAGTAAGGGATACGGATAACACTTAAAAATGTCCCTGAGGAGACCAGTTAATAAGTCCTATATCTAGTGCACTCAAGTTCCTTTTCCAAATTGTATTCATGTTCAACTTAATGGAAATGAAACTGATGATCCAGCCAGAGTACAATGGAATTGAAGTGTGAAATGACTTCCAAACCAGAGGTAAATTTAATTTTCTTTAAAATACTATTACAAAGTGCAGGGTTCTGCACTTTGGCCACAACAACCCCAAGCAGCGCTATAGGCTGGGGACTGAGTGGCTGGAGAGCAGCCAGGAGGAAAGGGACCTGGGGGTACCGATAGACAGTAAGCTGAAGATGAGCCAGCAGTGTGCCCAATGGCATCCTGGCCTGCATCAGGAACAGTGTGGCCAGTAGGACAAGGGAGGTTATTCTTCCCCTGTACTCAGCACTGGTCAGACCACACCTTGAGTACTGTGTCCAGTTCTGGGCCCCTCAATTCAAGAAGGATGTTGAGGTGCTGGAACATGTCCAGAGAAGGGCGACAAGGCTGGTGAGGGGCCTGGAGCACAAATCCTATAAGGAGAGGTTGAGGGAGCTGGGCCTGTTTAGCCTGGAGAGGAGGAGGCTCAGGGGTGATCTTACTACTGTCTACAACTACCTGAAAGGGCATTGTAGCCAGGTGGAGGGTGGCCTCTTCTCCCAGGTAACCAGCAATAGAACAAGGGGACACAGTCTCAAGTTGTGCCAGGGTAGGTATAGGCTGGATATTAGGAAGAAGTTCTTCACAGAGAGAGTGATTCCCCATTGGAATGGGCTGCCCAGGGAGGTGGTGGAGGCACCGTCCCTGGGGGTCTTCAAGAAAAGCCTAGATGAGGCACTTAGTGCCATGGTCTAGTTGATTGGATAGGGCAGGGTGATAGGTTGGACTGGATGATGTTGGAGGTCTCTTCCAACCTGGTTGATTCTATGATTCTGTGATTCTATGTGACATTTACCAACTGATACATTTTCACTCAGTGTCTATAAAACATAGAATACCTAAAATGGCAATGACAGTGCATTAACAGATCAAGTCATTTCACTGTGCCAAATGCCCACCGTGAAGTCCTTGATCACCACTGAGAGCACATTTGTGACTCTGAAAGCTAAAAGACAAGACACAAACCTTAGGAGTCACAAAAGCAAGCAAGCTGGTTGCTATCTGCCCTTTCCTCAAACTTTACACAAGTCCTACCTGGATCTGCACAGGTAGACCAGTTTTTGCTCACCATCGCTCCCTACTGCAGCCAGTGCTGCAGAATGATGCCTCTAAGCTGAGTTTGAGCACCTGCAGCTTGCTAAATCAAACCCAGTATTAAACCATTCTCTTTACTCCACGCTAGTTACTTCCTTTGATAGTGGATATGAAATAAGATTATGCATTGCTCCCAGAAGGGAAGGAAAATGTCCAGGGATGATTCAATAGAATCTGCTCCATTGGTAAATGACCAGTTTAATAGCAGCAGTGCTCCTGGTAAAAGTCCAGCGTTTGCCAAGGAACAGATTTTTGTATGTAGTATTTCTAACCAATGAACTGGTGAAATATCAGCTCCATTTAAAAGACACTTGAGAATTATTAACCAATTCATTTTAATAACAATTTGGAATTCACAATTTGCTATATGTGGTTATAGTGTGATATGATACACCGATGGAAGCATTACATTAACTTACATAATTATTAATGACAGTTTCTGGCAGCAGCATCAGTTATTAACCTGTGTTTTTACTGTCTTAATGGACACCATTTACTTACTTTGGGATAACATCCCAAAGCTCCAGATTGTTGCTTCCTTGACCTGCTATATCAACATAACAAGAACCCCCAAATTACAATCAAACAGGCAGTGCAACCCCTTTATATCACCTTTACAACAAAGATAATGCAGAAAACCATTACACGAACATACACTTCTGTGGGTCTGCTTTACCAAGGTCAGCTCCCTAGCCCTCTCTGCCAGAACAGCTTGTGCCAATTAAGCATTCTCTGACTTGTTGAGATGAGGCACAACTCCTTTTGCCACAAGCAGGAGAACCTACAATTACTTGTAAATCAGCAGCCTCTGACTCATCAGTAATTTCACTGAAGATTTCTTATCTTTTTCATCAGTGAAATGGTAGGCATGTACAAATGGACTGCCAACCACACAGGGAATTAATCTCTTTAGTTTGGCCAACTCCTTTTTCTTTAAAAGAAGTAACAATCGAGCCATTAGGGTATGCCTCTCAGACTAGAAAGGACTGTTCTGCTGCAGAATCAGTCGAATATCTGATGCTTCTTTTTTTCAAAGTTAGATAATGTTTTTAATCTATAGGTAACAGAGCTCCCACTGATTCCTGAACTGCAGTATCATCTGGCCTAAGGCCCTTACTTTTAAATACTTCAAAATGTATGAATAAGTATCAATTCAAGAGCATCAGTTTTTCCCTAATATGGATTTTTTACTGCAAGAAAAATCCACAACAAATCTCCAAGGTCCCAGAGCAGGGCAGAAGATCAATTATCTGCTTAAATAAAAATTAAAACTTGACAAAACATCTCAGAATTTGTTTTAGTGAAAAACTCAGAGCAGGAAAAGCAATGGAAGCTGTGACTGAGAGTCTGGTCTAACTGGTGGTTTACAAAGACAGAGAGCTTACAGCAGCCCCATATGAAGACATGTTAGGTGCATGAGTGATATCAGAATCCTATCACGGAAGTATTAGCATGAACCTACTTGCTTTCTAGTTACTACTCTTGTTCCTCAGACTTAATATAACATCCCAGATGTCCAAACTATTTCAGACTTTCTATTTGACTGCTGTTTAATAAATCTCCTCACCCTAAATAATTTTCTCATTTTGACTGGGATGTGAAGATTTGTAACTTCTATTCTCATGCCATAAATAACTGTGCCAAATACAAAAAAAATACCAGGATTTTGAAGTCTTTATGTCTTTAGTGATAAAATCAGAGATACCTGCAGTTTTGGGCAGTAAATCTAATAACTGCATTTCTGGTTTAGGTGGGTGAATTCTGCCTAAATTTCATCTTGGATTCCTAATGATTGAGTTCAGTGTACTAACACAGAAGGTAGTGTCTGTGACATGAAAACAACATGATGGGGATCTGGACTAGAGTCTGCATGTGTCATCACCTGTGACTTCAGGCTGTGGGAAGGGACTTCAGTTTAGATTTGAAAGCTTAAAAATCCCACTGCCAGTTTGTAGAGTCACAATTCTCTAGTAAAATGAAAAGTGTAAGTGTGAGAAGGCAAGAACTACAGTTTGGTTTTGCTTTGTAAATTACTAACAATGTTCTCACAGAAGACTGCAATTCACAGTATGACAGCTGTGTTACCAAAACTGAAAGGGCTTCCCTGTTTCAGCATTCTGCTGGCATTTAAAAAAATCACTGTCTAGACCAGACTTGTGGTAAAACAATATTCCCTCACAGTAGCTGTCATCATCATAAATCTCTTGGTGTAGGAGACAATGTGGCCCCTGCCACTGTAGTTCTCTCCCACTACTGTTTAGTTTTTTGTAGATGCTGTTTTATGAAGTACAAAAGAAAACACCTTCCCCAGATTATAAAACAAAATCACCCCAACCATTTGCTAACAAATGCTTTGGGCAACAGAACTTGCAAGAAGTTAATACAAGACTCCTCAAGTGTGCCCAAATATCTCATGATTATTTAGAACCAGTCCTTCCAGCAGAAGGATGGCAACTCAAACAGAAACCTAAAAGTCAGATGTCTCTGAGATGCACATACTGCATGCTCCCTACTGCAGCAACTTCCCACAGCAAATTTTTTGGTGCCTCATTTGTTTAAATATGTGGTGGCTTCCACGCGGATTTCAATTCAGCTTGCAATCAGCTCCTGGAGGACAATCATAGTCCTCTGCCAAAGACAAAAGTCCTTTCACCACTGTGTAGGCAAGAACAACAACATCTATACTTGTATAGTACAAGAAGCATCAAGACGACGCTCAGCCTTCCTATTTGAACGACCATGTGGAGACAGTATTTAGCATGAGGCTCAGACTCATTCTCTGGATGCATAATAGGTTCATTCTACCACCAGGATATGGGTTGTCAAAAAGCTGAAGGAAAAAAACATTTCTTACTCCTTTATGTCCAAGAGCTATATGCCTTTTAGTACTAAAAGGCTGTGTTTCAGTTGTGAAAGACTGTGTTTTTAACAGGCAACAAGTAAAATACACACATTTTAGTTGCTTTAAAACCAACTCAAATGTTAAGGAGTTCTAGACTGTTCCTATACTCAGATTTTCACCTACATGCACGCATTGTGACCATCTGTCCTGAAAGGCTTGAATGTCCTTAGTTTTCCCACTTGCACCGAACAGATCCTGCACACTTTCTGAAATGAAGCTATACATCTGTGCTCAGGTAGTTGCCAGAAAAAGTTGCATTCCTCCTACAGTTGGTCATTTTCACTTTGACATTTTCACCAGCCCAAATAATTAGTTAAGTAGATGCACTATCTCCAAAGATAAAGACTGCACCCTGAAAACAAAAATCATACAACGCTGTATGATGGCATAGAGATTAGAGTCCCCTGCAGTAATGTCTTTGCTTTGCACTTTGGCTTTGCACTTACTTGATTATGCTTTATCTCAACTGATAGCTCAGGGCAAACTTTCATTGAGGTCAGGAGCGCTAAAGACCTCACTCTGCACCTAAGTGCAAGCATCCTACAAGTCAGAGGTCGATTCACATAACATGATTCAGATGTATGAGTACAGCTCATCATATTCTCAAATAAAAACATTTATTTAAGTTTCCTACTCTGAATTTAGACTGAAGTAATGTTTGACTGGGCACTTCCATCATCCAGAGAGGGGATGGCAATAGCATGACCTCCTCACCCAACATGGGAGATGGGTAGAGCAGAGAGAGCAAGTGCTGCTAACCAGCAAGTGAGGATACCAGGATGAACATTTTGAAGAATACACTTTTGAAATGTTTTTTCCCCAAATCTTACACAAGTTAAAAGTGATACTGACTGCAGCATTTGTCCAGCTCTAATCCATTTTTTTCTGGCCTACCTTCTACTTTAAAAGAATGACCTTTCTTCTTTGCAGTGCTCCTGGAGAAATCTGTATGCTCACCAAGTATTAAAGAGTGGACAACAGCAGCACTTAAGGTTTTGAAGGGTCAACATAATTTGAACAATCTTAATCTTATGAGCCTGTGAAGCTGGATTACAAATTCTGCCTAAACAAGTGCTCCACCCACCTTGCCTTAGTCCTGGATGAAATCCAGAGGCAAGGAGGAAAGACAGGGAAAAAAAAGAAACAATTAAAGGCCATATTTTGAGCATCTATTTCTTCTTCAGGTCAGTAGTCACATATAGTGAACACACTCCATTTCACTGAAAGTTCCTCCTTCTTTATTGTCAGCATCTAAGCTGAGTTGGCCTTAGGCCCCTCAGAGCCTCAGGAGTTTTCCCTTCACTTCATCGATGAACAGTTTTCTAAGCACAGGTTAAAGAGCAGGCTGCTGCTTGCATAAGGAGAGTTACTGCGGAAACATCAATATCCCAGACAGTCTGAAGGAACTGCAGCTGGCTCAGCAATCATGTCTTCTGAGAGTTCCTATCACTTTGTCAGAGTCCCCATCATCCTTGTTACTTCTACGGGCTAGAGCCCCTCTTCTTGAAGACTCACAGTTTGGTACGCATCTATACTGAACAGGACAGTGCGAAGTGCCAACCGACTGCATCTAGAATGAAACTCAGGAAACTCAAAACTGAAATGCTCCACCATGTGTCCCACTTTACAGAAAAAGACAAGGTTGAACTAGCAATACCAAGAGAATCAGCATCCACAGGGACTAGCATGGATGATCATAGCTTTCATTTAGATACTGCAGAGCAAACATTCACTGGGAAAGACAAGGAGTCCTCCACTTAGTAAGGAAGAGGCATGTGGCTATGCTGCCATGAGGGAATGTCCCATGACAGCTGCAGAGCAGATGGAGTGAAGGTAAGAACAGGAGTTGGAAGGGACGCTAGGAAACCCCGCTGGTCTGTGTAAAGGACTAAGAAATGTGAGAAAAGGAGGCTTGGGGTCATGGTTGAAGGAAGACAAAAGCAGTCTGTTTTCTCTCCTATGGCCCATCCGTCCAGTGGCTGAGTCATTCTCTGAATTCACTGGCCCATAATTTTGTTGTGCATATTTGGAAACACACGGGCTACAGGACCTAATTTAATTTCCCATACTCATGTTGTTGAACAAATTATATGCCTCCACAGGGTGCACTGAAACACACTCCACACATTCCTGTCATAAATATGTGACTGTAACAGTGCAGTGTCTCCTAAAGTCTGGAAGCTTGGTGTTACTAACATCACTCAGGTATTTAAACTGACTGCCAACTTGCGTGATTCTCCCCATTTTCTGTGGAGTTAATTAGGTTATTGTCTGTCAGAGTAAACACAACATCTACCAGTTACTAATATGTGAATTCAAGAATTCAAAACATTTAACAGATTTTAGACATCCAAGTAGGGTTTGGAAAACAATTGGGTGGGGCTGATAGGACACAGAGGTCTCCTCCTTCAGCTGGAGACCAGACAGGACATGTCAAAGAGCATTAGATTTGTTTAGCAGATAATTGAGCTGTCCATATCTATAGTAACTGAATGGACAGGAATTTTGTATCTATTTGCTTTAATCACCAGGCCCAAGCCGCAGTGACTGTTGTAGAGGGGTGCAGAGACGATCCAAACCTCCAATAACATTTAGTCTGATTGCAAATCAAGCTTTTAAGGACAGTGCCTAACAGGCTGCAGCCTTTTGTGGCTCACAAAGCTCAGAGAGCAATGCTAACATCCACACAAAGTGCCTCACAGTGCAGACACTACACCTTGAGAAGGTAAAACACTCACAGCTCCTGGGCTTGTTTTCTTGCAAAGGTCTTTCCCATACTTAACTTTAAGAGGGCAAAGCAAAAGTCTAGTATAAATCATTTAATGAGATCCTGTCTTGCCCCTTTACTGCCCTCTCCTCTGAATGCTGTTTAAAAGTTGTGCCTATAGCATCAATATTTAACCACAAGGCTGGCTCATTCCCACAAGGCTAGGGGTTGCTGTACACGTAGGCTAAATCACAGTGCCCGGGCAGCTGATAATAATGAAAGCACTTTCCAAGATGAGGCACTTGATTACTACTCTAAAGCTTACTGGCAAAAGGAGTGTGTAATCTATTTTTTAATTGCATTTGAAATAATTTGTTTAAATATTAGTCATCTGGATTTATATAGGTAATTTTTAAAACTGAGTTAGCACCTGGCAATCCAGCCTGAGCAAGCAGCAGGCTATCCCAGTCACATTTAACTTCTCTTTCCCCTTTTTTTGCAATGTGTGACAGACTTCTCTTTTTCTGCTTTGAATCCTCTCCCACCTCATCACAATCCACAACGTCAGACCAGCTGCCTCATGGCAGCCCAGAGAGGGGAAGCAGCCTGGCAGTGGTGCCCTCTTCCCCAAGCAGCTGTGATGACACTACTCTGCCACATCTTGTGTGGGTTAAGATCAGCTCCCTCAGGGCAATGGTGTAGCCTAGGTACAAGAAAACAAACTAGAAAAGTACTTTACTTTCTGATCATGAAACAGAGACCAAGGGAATTTTCAATTTTACTGTCCATGACACTTTCCTGAACATGGAAAGAGATTTTTCCTACTATAAAACTACTTTAATCTCCGCTTCCTGCTTTCTAAGCTGTCTTTGTACTGCCTTTCCCAAGTATTTCATTGGGTTTTTTTCCTGCCTTTGCCTTAAATTCCTGCAGAGTGGCACAAATACAAACCATGCTTTTGGCAGAAAACGCACTGCAAAATTCCACCTGTTCTCTGCCTGGCTAAAAGCTGTGCAGAAGCCCTCTTCGTATTTTCTGCACATCTATGGCACTGATACAGAAAAACAACCAAATTACTTCTTTTCCTTTGGGAGATCCTTTGGAAAGGATACTAGATATACTTTGTAAGACTGTTCCTGGGTGAGTTTATGTACGCAGAGAAAAGAATTAGTAGGCATCATTTCAGGGAGAGATAAATTTGAGAATATACAGAAGTATTAAGGAGATTTGCTGGGATACCAAATAACTGGGACATGAAAGTGTCTGTGCAGGATCCAGCCCATGCTCCTACACCCAGCTAGTCCAAGTAGCACCAGCAAGCTCCATCCCACTGTGGAAATACTATCTTTCTAAGGACCATCAGCACAGTTATCAGACTCCAGAAAGTATCTGTGAATCCAGGATCACAGGAATAATGATGTGGAAGGAAAGTGGCAGAGCCAGCCAGCAGAAACTGCATGCCTGTGGATACACGGCTGGAAGCTTGGAGGAGCTTGGATGGACTGGATAAGGCTTGGGAGCACTGATTTGTATGAAGAGAAATAAATGAGTCCTAGCCTGCATGGCTATTAGCACAAAAATTGCTCACTTGCTATTGACTCCTGACACCCCTCTGACTTTTGTTAGTTGTAAATAATTAAAACTAATGAACCTGACTCAGTGCTATGGTCAACCAGTAGACATCCAGTGTCTAAACCAGTAGACATCCAGTGTCTTGAAGACAGTCAAACCTGCAGGATGGTCTAGGTGAAGTGTTTGAATTTTTGCCTGCTTATACATTAAACTGCCTTGGAGCACACAGATCTCCAAGCTACACATGTGGCAAAACAGGAGGTCATGTAACTTAAGTATAAAGCACAGCATTATGTCTCCACAGGAAACCATTTCACAGGGCTAGGGCATCAGGGAACCATTTAAAGCTGGGGAATCATATATAATACAATGAAAGGAGGGAATTTCTCTGGCTTTCCTCCAAAAGCCAAGCATTATTCATTGATCAGATAACAGATCTCCATCTCTACTGAGAACATTTTTTCCTCCATTTGCTAAGTGGAAAATGACAAATGAGCTAGCTGTGCCCTCTCCCACATTCTTTCTCCTTCCATCTGTCCATGCATCCCCATCGCTTTGTCCTCTCTCTGCACACTACAAGCAAACCAGCAGCTACTTACTTGGCACTGCTATCAACCTCGGTGGCGGTGGAGGTGGAGGAGGCGGCGGTGGTGGCGGAGGTGGCCTGCACTGGCAAATTTGCTGGCAGGTCTCTGTGACTTTCTCTGCTACAGGCTTGGAACATGACTTCTGGGGCTCACCCTGAGTGATCTGTGAAGAAAAAAGACATTACATGAGCAGCAGAAACAATGAAAAATGTTTTTCCACCAAAGCGTTTCTTGGACTTGAGTATCTGAGTGGCACCTCAGACCAGCACCTAGAATTTAAGTCCATATTCCTCATTGAGGCCATCACAAAAGGTCCCTTCACTACACGGTCCCTTTTTTAAAAAAATATTTAATTTTTTAACTTATCACATATTTTCAAGATGTCTTTCCCTCTGCCAAACGTGGTTGATGTTGGATGCTTCATTTCTGAGTTATTATGGGGTAAGGAGAAGGTAGGTAGTGGCAGACAATATGATTGTGTAAGCCTTCTTTCCTTAGGAAAGCCATCTAGCAGCATGTATTATTCACAGGGTCATTGCTGCAAGCCAGAAAGCTAATAAAAATGACAAGACAGTTAGGGTCATGATCATATTCATCTCCCTTACAGCAAAACTGAAAACCTAAGGAGGTCTCTCCCCTGTTTTGCCAGCCTCACTTCTACCTCTAGAGAGTGTTTCAGAGCATCTCAATTCCCACCGAGAGGAGAGGGAGCCCACATTTCACTCATTTGCAAACAACAGCTATGGCACAGTCAAAGTGGAAATGCCACAAACTGTAACATGTAGCCTTAGTAACATGCAGTGCCAGCTACCAATAACACCCAACATGAGGCACTACACTACACAAGTGCACATAATGCAGAATCCAAGTGTAGGCATCATTTGGTCACGGACAACATTTTAGCTGGTACTGGTATACCATATATTCAATAGCTTGGCAGAGACAAGAACTATTTATTAACAGCATATTCTTCTTACTATCGGTAATCTTTACATGAGTAAAGACTTAAGGAATATCCAGTAAAATTCCCAACCTAATGCTGTGAAATGAAAAGTAAGTCTCTAATGAAAAGGGAATTTGTGGCACATCACAGGGTCTCCTAAGAGGTCTTAACTTCAGAGGTCTCTTAAGACAGCTCTCTTTGAATGAAATGATACTTGGATGGAAAATACCAGATAAAATTCTAAGGAGACAAATCCTAAAAGATAAATAAGCATCTTATCTAACAAGCACTTTGTAGGATGAACCACCTGGGACGGACTTGTGTCCTGCTGAAGCTAAGGATACCTATGCTAGCATGCAACTCTTGCCTTGTACAGTTTGATCATAGGCAGGTTAGTCCTAATAGTTTTGGCCCAACATCATCTTTGTTTGGCTTTTCTCCAGATGCTGGTTATTATGAAGAGATGTCTCATGCCATGTTTTCAGATCTGTTTTAGGAAGGCACCTTCTGCCTCCATGCCTATCCCTAGAGTCACGCAGGGTTGCCTTCTCTCCATTCCTCTCTCCAGCCCAAACTTTGCTTCCCTTCTACTGCCAGCTCCAAGCAGTCTGTCTTCTCTGCCTTTCCACCTCTAACTACCCTCCCCTAGCCACAGCACTGTCAGTGAGCCTCTCCCACCACCCACAGCCGGGCATCAAGGCTGATGTGCTGCCTCTTGGCTGCAGGAAAGCTGTATGCAGACATTTCATGTACTTCTGGCCAAAAAGAAAGACATGAGTAATTAACACAACCACACAGCACAAAGGACATATTCGCATGCGTAGGAGGTTTCTAAATGCAGCAAGATGCATTACTCTGGCCTCGGGGAAATGGAGGTAGGGCTTTGTTGATTAAATATTAGAGAGAGAGAGGGAGAGGAAAGAATAGAAGAGGCTATGTGTAGCTGAGTCGGAAGGACAGCTAAGCACAGCACAAGTCAGAAGACTCAGTTCTTTAAACAGCTTGTCAAAATCTATTACCAAACATAGGGAAAAACAAATTCTGCACAGGCACATCCCAGCTTTCCTCTTGACCATCAGGTAACAGTAAGAGGATGGTTAAAGCCCATCCTAGACAGCTTCCAGGAACTTACACAAACTCTCTGAAGGCTCTAATGAATCAAAGTGGCTACATAATCCCTCATGGCTGGTAATAAATCTGTCTGCGCAGGCTTATTTATTTTTAAAGTGATCACAGGCAGCAGAATATCCTCCATACTTCAGCTCTTGCAACCCATTCACATACTGGGTTGGAGTGTTAGGAATTCTCCGGAGAGAAGCCCTGTAGGAAGAGCCTCTACTGCATGCAGTAGCAGCGGCACAGCTGGGGCATCTCCCAGTTGTACTGAGGTGAGATCATTTACTCTACTGACAGAGAAGTCAACATCTCTCCACTAGCTCTAGCAGCTGATTAGGAAGCAAATATGAACTCCTAGCTACAATTACTGTCCCCTGCCTAGTTCCTACAGCTTAGTTAGTTTCACAAGAGTCAGTGCAATGGGACAGCACAGAGTCAGGGAAGAATAACACTGAGCAGACTTGGAGCCAGCTTCATGTGCAGACCAGAATTGGCTTTATGTATACAAGTCTGAAGATGGTGCTGGTATGGAAAAGCTACATTGGCTTATTGCTCTAACTTAATATCAACCAGAACAAAATGCTTGCTCTGTCTTTTTTTAGAGCTATTGACTGCTTTTAAATCCCAGGTGGCTCCTCTATCTTAGGCTGGTAATAGACTGTCCTCAGAAACCAGTGGGTATTTTTTCTCCATTACTTTGCAGACAAAATTAACCTTATATATTCCCAGCCACTCCCTGCTCCTGTGTACTTTTGAAATATCTGAGAAAAAAAACTGTCCATCCTAAGTTTTAAATGGTTGGGAAAGAACTGAGAGTTAAAAGCATGGGCTTCACCTATTTGTTTCCCTTCTATTGTCACTCAGTCAAATGCCTGATTGTTAGGTGATGTGAATAGGAATACCAGGGGTACTCCTACCAGGGGTATTCCTACCAGGGGTGTTCCTACCAGGGGTTTGTCTTAGAGTGTTAATTTAAAATAGTGAAGAGATAGCATAAGTTGTCTGAATCTGGCAGGAAAAGGAAAGACCTGAATTGAGGTTGAGGGCCTCAAGTAGGAGAGAAATAGTCAAGAACTGCTGCAAGAAGATAAATTAACAGTAGCAAGATAGAATTAAAAAGAAGAGATATTTGGCTCCCTTTCAAGAAAACAAAATTCCCACTGTTGACATCTATTAGTCTTCCTATGAAAGGAATGAAGCCTATTACTTGTGTCTTCTAAAGGTAAGCAAAACAAATCACTAGAAAATATGCTTTAGGGAACAATCTTGCTCTGGCAGAAGATGATGAAATATATTACTCCATGCTTCTTTCTTACTGTCTGCAATTCAAGCTATGCTGACTTTACAGGAGATGGCAGAAGAAAGAAATGTTGAAAGAGCCTAATCTTTCTCTGACCAGATCTGCTAATTCAAGTCCAGCTTCAAACTTCATTGCTTGCTTGTTCTCCCAGACACCGTTACAGCCCCAGAATGGCTCTATAACCACCCTGCAGATAATGACTAATCAGATACTCACTGTGCTGCCAGGTAGTTTGTAGGGATTGCTCTGAAAAGATGTCATCTCTGGAGATAGACCACACAGGGCTTGCTCCTTAGTTGTTACTTCTGCCCCGGGTGCTGGAGGTGCCAGTAATGCATGCCTCCCTAGCCTGTCTACAACTTGGTCGCTTATTTGGCATGAGCCTTTCTTAACACACCCAGCTTCTTGGTCAGCTTGAATATATGTGATGTCTGGACTTCAAGCTGATGCCTTTTTTGCCCTGCTCTGAAAATGCAGTCATGTTGATGGATCTGTGGACTTGACAAGAATATGTTTTGCAAAACGGACAAATGCTTTTAAATATTCATGGCAATGAAAATCTGATCCACAAATGTCCAGGGAAAAGAGAACAGAAAGTGGTAACTGGTGGTTTCCTTTTGCAGTCTCTGTTGAAGTTCATGCCTGTGATGTATTCCTTTTTAATACAAGATTTCCTTCAGGAACAGTGCCCCTAGTTCTGCTTTGCATAGCATGGAAGAATAAATCTGCATGTGGTCAGAGTCGTTTAGTAATTCAGTAGAGTCCCATGGGGTTGCAGTAGTCCAGGAGCATGCTCTACAGAGTGGGATGGGAATAGAGGATTAATACAATCCCCAGAGCATGGCCATCTTATGACTTTTTGAATCAGGTAAAAAGAAGGAAAGCTTGAAAAAAAGAAAAATGCAGTTGACTGAAAAGGCACAGAGACCTCTAAGAGCCTGCTGATGTGGCAAGAGCTTTGTCTCTTGGAAGCGGTCTACAGAGATGAGATCTCAACACTGTTGCATAAATTCCAGGACAGCTCTGCATAATTCACATCAGAGTTAATTCAGATCCATGTTTATGAAACCAGAAAAAAACGTGACCCTGCTATTTATCATGACACTTACTGCTCTTTTTCTTAATTATGTCAGAAGCTTCAGACAGAATCACCCCTTCCTTCTCGTTGAAGTGCTGGCTGCAACACTAATAAGAAAAGATCATGCAGTTTGGGTTGGTTTGGTTTTTAATAAGACACATTCTTCCCCTCTGATTAGCATCTGACTGACAAATGGGTGAAGAAGGGCTAGGAGATGTGAGAAAACACAATGGCTGCTATATATTGAGCAGAAACAGGGGAGTAACATGATGTGACATTATTGAATTAGTTGAGAGTATGGCTTGAGAGACTTTGAAGATAAAACCAAGGATCATGACTCAATATAGGGAAAGGGGAGTCATGGGAAGAATTCAAAGATGAGGGTGTTTTGGGCACAGGAAGGCCAGCGTGCTGATGAGTCCTCCGTATCTGCCCTTTCCATTTGTACCTGCTGATATGAGTTTTAGGTACATCCTAGTTTGGGAGATCTGGGGAAAAAAGCTTGAGTATGGGCAGATTTACTGATTGCTGTTCCCCAGAACAGCAGGCATTGCATAAGTACAGATGATGAATGGGGCAACAAAACTTCCAAATTACCGCAGGGTAAGGCTGGGCCCCTTGGCTTTTGCATTTCTTAGAGCCTGCTTCAATTCTTATAAACATAATTATTTTTGAAAGACCAGCTTAGATCATCAGAGTTTGCCAGAAAGATGTTTATGCAAGCGGGTTTTTTTCCTTTGCTTGATTGACTTGACTGGTTACAGGAGAATTTCATCACAACTGCACATCCCTTACAAATGCTGGCACGGTTTTAACTTCAGCTTATCTACCGGAATACTTGCACAGGACAGCAGGAAGGTAGTGCTGGAGGAAGTATGGGTTTAAAGGAGGTCGGTTTTGTTGTGTTTCTGTTCATTTTAATCTGTAAGGTGAGTAAATCTTCCTTGTCATTCACGACAAGCAACAAGACGCTAGGACAAACGTATCTTTGATCTCGTGATACTAAGTTTAGAACAGGGAGTAAAAGATGTGGAGTTTCCACTGTGTTTTCTCCAAGAAAGAAGCTATAATTGTTCTGTTCTTGAGCACTTGGCTGGCTCATCAATCACTCCTTTCAAGGCATGTATTATAAATAAACTTTAAAATATCAAAGTGACGCATTTGAGTTTTGCTGCTGTTCTGACTCTCCAAACTGGACAGGCACTTTCTCTCACTGTATACCGATTTCTCCTAGTCCACCTTGCTGGTCACCCCACATTACAATCAAGGTCACATAACATCACGGCTTCGGAGTTGGCAAAAGCTGCTTCATCCCAGAGAATCCTCAATTCGCAATCGACATTGAAAGCCCACGGTAAAACATAACCAAAATTAGACTGCTGGGGCGTCCCTCCGTACATCGCTTCTTTCTGTGCAGTTTGGCACAGCAAAACGCACTTACAAACCCTCCGGCTGCCAGCGCGCTTAAGAAAAGTCAACTACATCTTGCTCAGCCCGACCACGCCGAGTTCAGGGCTCCCGAGGGCCTGAGGCGGCCGCCAGCCATAGCGCGCTCCGTCCCGCGGCAGCCGGCAAGGTGGGACCGCGCCGGGAAGAGCAACAGCTCTGCCTGCTCCGGGGCCGCGGACCGCCGCGACCACCGCCCCGCCGCCGCCCGCCCGCCTCAGCCCCTACGCGCGCTGCCGGGTGTGCCGGCCGCGGGGCTCTGCCTGCCGCCCCCGCCCCGGCCCCACCGCCCCCCGTCCCGCTTCCCGTGTGGAACGGGCGAGGCGCAGCTACGGGCAGGATCCGGCGGCCCTACCTGGACGGAGCCCCAGAGCGGGTGGAGGGCACAGTGCAGCAGCAGCGAGGGCCAGCAGCAGCGGAGCAGCCCCAGCAGCTCCCGAAGCAGCATCCCTCCTGGGAGGGCGGAGGCGCGGGCTCCGGACGACCTGGGGAGGGAGCAGAGCGAGCCGGCAGCAGAGGCGTTGGCTCGCACCCATCCCCGGAGCACGACTGTCCCAACTTTAATTCTAGAGAGGAGGGAGGGAAGGAGGGAGGGAAGGAGCGGGGGGAGGGAGGCAGGAGATGGGCGGGTGCGGAGGGGAAAGGGTGGTCGGGAAAACCCAGCGTCTTTCAAGTCCCGGCTCCCTCAGGAGGGAGACATGCCTCCACCCTCGCCCTGCCCGCCTCCCTCCTCGTCAGCCCCGCCGACTTCCCATCCCCGGGATGCTCCGCCGGCCGCCACCGGCAGTCTGCCTGCGCCTGGGCTTCCGCGGCTGATGCTCACCGCTGAGACCGATGCTCCTTCAGGCCCCGCGGGGGGTACGAGCGGTGGAAAAAGTTTGGAGCCCGGCGCTTGGGTAGAGGGGCCGGGCGCTGCCGGAGGTGCTGCCGGAGTCGGCGGGGAGCGGCGAGGAGAGCGGTGTAGCAGCGCAACCTGGGAGCTGCATCTCCCCCCTGCCCGCCGTCGCCGCTGCTGCAGTGATTTTTCAAGCCCATCGAGGCAGTCCCTTGCGCCTGGTTCCCCTCGCCTCTCCCTCGCAGCCCGGGCTCCTCCCGGCGGCAGCTTCCCTTCACACGACCCCGGCGAGGCTGGCGTAGGGCAGGGGCGGCCCCCGGGGCGGCTCGGAGAGCTCCGGCAAGCCCGAGAGGGACCGCACCCGCCCCCCGCGCCCTCCCAGCATCCGGGCGTGAGACCAAGCCAAGAGGGAAGAGAGGGATCAAGCAGCACCCCCCTGTCCTGGAGGAACCTCATCCCACATTGCAACCAGATAGTTTTTGGGTTGGCAGGTTTTTGTTTGGTTGTTGGGTTGGTGTTTTTTCCAGTATAAGAGCATACCCTGTGACGGGCAAGAGTTGTCGAGTCTTCGTCCCCAGCACGGTGTCTCTGGGATGTCATAAGGAAGATGCTTCATGGCATTTGTGTCTCTGTGTAAAAAACTACGCACGCAGAAATGTTTAACAGTGCCTGCGGGGAAGTGGATAATACATCCCCCAATATCAAGGTGCCACAGCCCATCCTTCCCACAAAAGGAAAACAGAAAAGTCAAAGATGAAGATGACTTTGCTTTCAGTGGAGCAGTTAAAGAGCAAACCGATTGCTCTGTGAATGGTGGTCCCTGCTACAAGTTGGGTTTGGTGTGTACGAGGATGACGGTAGAGGTCTGTTGTTGGTCAGCAGCACAGGGGTTCTGATTTTAGTGTTTCAAATGCAGTAAACAAAGGAATTTGAACAAAATGTAAGGCCAGTGGCATGTATTTTTACACCCAGAGATGAATGAGTTTGTGGATACTGGTTTTAGCTCTTTGTATTTCTGGCACTGATGCAGCCAGGTTGAGTAATCAGTTTCACATAAAAATCTGCTTGATGAAACAGGAATGGAAATTAATTTACCTTTCAGCTGATACAAGACTGAAATTCTCTTTTCATACCACTGTTACAACAGCCCCAATGGACACTGGCTTAAATGTCAGGACTATCAGTCTCAGGAACATCTTAAGAATGAGAACAGCATAGTAGAACTTAATGAAGTTACACCTGGGTTAAGGTAGAGTCATTGAGCCCAGACACTTATTTGTAAATCCTTATTTTGTGAGTTTGTAAGAGCAAAATATAGAGAAGCAGAGACAATAACAGGCAGTAACTGTACAGGAAATATATTTTCTGTAATTATATTGAAAAAAGATGGCTTCCTTTTCTGTAAGTCTGCTGTGTAGCACACAGTGCTTTAATATATTGTGCTCGCTCAATTATAGGTTTAGTGGACTGGAGTCACATGAGACGGTAAAGCTTTTCAGGCTTTCTGGTGATTTCCTGAAGGTATTTCAGCACTTGGTCATAGTACAGAAGATAATAAATTGCACCATCTGTATACAGAGTTCTTGGTTTCTGACAGAATAAGAGATAAGGCTTTAGGCAGCTTTAGGCATTGTACACCAAAAAAGAAAAAAAAAAGAAAAAAAAAAAGGAAGCTACACAGATTTCTTTCAGCATCTACAATGCCTTAATGTCAGAAGAACTGTGGATTTTCCTGCCTTTAGCGGTTGTGCAAGAAGCTGTCTCGAAGCATTGTTCCTGTGATTCAAAGACAACCCACAGAACTGAGGACACAGAACCAAACTTGACCCACAGTTGCACGGAAGCAAGTGCAATCAGAGCTCGATCCAGGTAATCAGCATCTTTTCTGTTTCCCACTGGCAACTGACAGTTCACTTGGATAAATGATTGGGCTGTGAATATGTTAAATCCAGCCTTTGGTCACAGTCATGTGGTCTGCAGAGGCATGTTTCCCATCAGACTCAATGGCTGAAGACAGGGCTGAATATCTGCCCTGTTCTTATGCACCTTATACCAACACTTTTCGTTAGTTGCACTGGCTTCTATTTGGTAGTTTCTATGGAGAGAAAATAGAGTGAAGAATCTTTTCCTACTTATAAGGAAGACAAACGACACGGTGCTTGTAAGGCTTCAGGCCCTGAATCAGTGACAGGCTTGAAATATGTCTTGCTTCATAACACATTGTTTTGTAGCACAAGGACCAGTATCGTCAAATCCAGCTACTTGAAGGCCATGGTGTGCTTAGTGGTGGAGACAGTAATGCAGTCTTATCCTCCAAGGTGTATTCAGCCCACGAGAGAAAACCAGAGCAATGCCAGATCCTTCACTGGCGTCATCAGTTGTCATATCTCAAAATAAGAAAATATTTGTTTTCAGAAAAAGACTGCACAAACAGCATCATTCAAGCACAATCTCAAAAATTTAAGATGAATCAATAGAATGATGACTATTACTGTTTTTCACTTTCCTCTTTGGTTTGATTATCAGAGTATTTATCTTGTCTAGTTTGTGTTGTTTTTTTGTTTTCTGTTTTGGTGTTCTTTTGGTATTTGATTGGTTGTGTTTTTTTGTTTTGGGTTTTGGTTTGTTTGGTTGGTTAGTTTGAGTGTTTTGGTTTTGGGTTTTTGGTTTAAGAATTGCTGATAATCAGAACAATCATGATCAACACTCCAATAAACCAACTACTCAGAAAACATTAGTAGGGACTGCAACGCTGATTAGCTGTACAAACAACTATTATCATGCTCCTTTAATCAAAATAGCCACAATGGTCATAATGGACTCTAAGAGGCTATTTATTTTGTTGGTATAGATTGAATTTACAACATGTATTCAAGCATTCATAGAGTGCAGAAGAAGGGTCTCTTCCAGACTGACTGGTCAATGCTTCATTAAAGTCCATAGATATTCACCAGTCTGACTTCAGGCAGAACTTGTCCCTGTGTCTTCTGATACACTGAAGTGGGCTTTTAGGTGGAGCTAGCAGCAGAGGAAGTGAAGGCTTAAGAAGAACTTAAGAAGAATGAACTTAAGAATGAACTAAGATGAACTTAAGAAGAGTGTCTGACCCAATGAAACTCTGGTCAGAACACAAACAGAAAACATTTCAACACTGAGATTCCAAAGCCCTTCTGCAGAACAGACGTACCATATCTCTCAGACTAAGTTTTGGGTTTGAGTCTGGTAAATGTAGAGCATCACTTTGGCTTTCACTGGAAAAAAAAGTGCCACTGTTCTTTTAAAGATATTTTTGTTACTCACTCCATTATATTTAAAGCAATGCTTTCAACATGTGGGAAGCTTTTTTTTTGTTTGTTTGGATTTCAATTCTCTTATTGAGAAGTCTTTAGGAGATCACAAATTATTACAGATCACAGCAGCAGAAAGAGTGGAAGAATTTTCAGTTCTCCAAACACTGTCTTCAGGGTTAGGATTCTTCTTAATGATCCAGAACAACACCAGACTCTTTATTGTATTTACACACACAAGTAACAGATTTGATTTCAGAAGACTTGTTTAATTGTTTGATAATTCCAGCTTATGGGAAAAGATTCCCAACTTTGAGCACATCTAGAAGAAATCATTATAACAACTTAAACTTTCATTTTCATTCAATTAAATTAATAGTTCATCAAATATTAGAAGTGGGGTTTAAGTTTTGAAAGTGTTTGAATTTCAGGAAATGCTCTTCAAGTTTTCTTCCAGATAAACATGGGCTATTGCACTGCATCTGGAAAACAAGGGCAGGGTGTTTCCTTTCCCTCAGTACAGATCAAGAATACCTTCACTGCAATCAATTAATCCATATCAGTTTAGATGAGGAGTGACTAGGACCAACATGGAAATCTGCATGAAGTATTCTTAGTTTGTGCTCCAGCACCTGAAGTTAGAAGACATGGCAGATTTGTATTCATGGCCAGAAAAGCTATGGTTACACATCATATAAGCATGTTCTTGCCTTTTCAGTTTTCTAGTTCTGAAATGCTGCATCCAGTGATAAAGTGGCCTCCTGCTTACTTACTTTCAGTAGTTTCTCACAATTTGTTCTGTTCAGCAAATGGATTTACTCAACAAATTCTTGTTCTTTGTTTATAAATGTAAAGATAAAATCTGTGGGGTTAGTTATTAAAGTGTCCAGAAAAGTGCCAGATGTGAGGAAGGATTTGTATGTCCCAAATATGTCTGGTCTTTTTCAGCTTTATCAATTGCTTACACAACACATCACTTCTCCTTACACATAATACTTTTTTAGTCTCTTGTGGCTATTAGAATTAAGTCCCTGCATCCTGAATGAGCTGCAAGTTGTTTGTAGGTCTGTATATTTGACAGTTTCATCCAAAAAATGCTTGAAAGGTCACCCGTTTCACAGAACATTGCTCTTTATTTCTGCCCCTTCCTTCTCACACTTCCTACCTCTGCTTCTAACCAACACGATTCCCAAAGTTTAGAAAGCTACTGATCTGCAGATCTCAGGTGTGCGTTCTCCAACCTGTGTTTGTGGCTGTGAGCGCACAGACCTCTTGGGTTGCTTCCAACTGAGCACTCATGCCGGTGGAGCACCTGGGTACAATGACTCTTTGTTCACCAGTATGGTTAGATGGTCACAGTCCGTTTTATTTCCGTGATGCAGAGACTTATATGCATTCTTGCAAGAGGTGTGCACAACTAAGATTGGTTACATACAGAGGGTACAGGGTTACATATGAGGCATGGGTAGGGTAATATACCATAACAAGCTGAGGGTCAGCCTCTGGGGCTGGCTAACTCTGCCCACATACAGCTGGCACTCCACCCCCTGCAGCTGCATGTAGGGGGTGCTACCCAGCGCCTGGTATCTTAACTCCCAAGATGGACTCAAGGACACGGCTTGCTCATGTTTATCATTTCATGTCCTGTTAGCAAGAAATTCTCCAACACACTCAGGTGAGAGGATAAGGAACTCAGTACAAAACCCATAAAGGGTGAAAGAAAACAGAGCAGAGCTGATTTGTATCTGTAGAAGACCCCTGAGCTGCTGTGTAGGGTCAGGAGAGTGACTGGAAATAATCCAAGAAGAGCCTCTCAGACACAAGGTAGCAGAAGCAACAGCAGCCAGCATGTGATGGTTTGGGAGTTACCCACCTCACCCACTCTTATGAAATCACCCAGGCTAGACTCAGCCAGCTGGAAGTTAAGGAATGAAGCTTTATATTCACTGCTTAGCACAACTTAGAGGAAGATATTTACAATGTATTACAAATACGTTGTTGCAAAGGGGAAAATTAATTAACGCGAGATGATTTTTTTCCCCAAACTTAGTACTGTTTCTTAATTTTGATATTCAGAACTCTTGCCAGCCCTGACCACTAATTTTGATAATATTCAGGTTCCTGCACAGTCATGGAAACATTCTATACATAATATCTAGTAGTAACCAGCAAAATATATGAACATTAATTCATAGAATCACAGAATCATAGAATCAACCAGGTTGGAAGAGACCTCCAAGCTCATCCAGTCCAACCTAGCACCCAGCCCTGTCCAGTCAACCAGACCATGGCACTAAGTGCCTCATCCAGGCTTTTCTTGAACACCTCCAGGGACGGTGACTCCACCACCTCCCTGGGCAGCCCATTCCAATGGCAAATCACTCTCTGTGGCAAGAACTTCCTCCTAGCATCCAGCCTATACTTCCCCCAGCACAACTTGAGACTGTGTCCCCTTCTGGTGCTGGTTGCCTGGGAGAAGAGACCAACCCCCACCTGGCTACAATCTCCCTTCAGGTAGTTGTAGTCAGCAATGAGGTCACCCCTGAGCCTCCTTTTCTCCAGGCTGCACACCCCCAGCTCCCTCAGCCTCTCCTCATAGGGTTTGTGTTCCAGGCCTTTCACCAGCTTTGTCACCCTTCTCTGGACACCTTCCAGCACCTCAACATCGCTCTCGAGTTGAGGAGCCCAGAACTGGACACAGCACTCAAGGTGTGGCCTGACCAGTGCTGAGCACAGGGGAAGAATAATTGAACTGGAAGTGAAGATTTCCTGTGGTCTTTTGTCTTCTTTCCCACAGTTGCTTCTCTCATGGAACAGAAAAATATGCCTGGGCAAGCCAGGACATGTACTAAGCCCATTTTGGGCCTAACAGGCCTACCACAACACATATACCGCTGTGTACAGAAATATGCAAGTTCAAAGCAATACAGAAACACAGCAGCCCTCCCAGAAATCAGAGTCTGCAGGAGGGGCTCCCAACTGCTGTCTACAACTACCTGAAGGGACATTGTAGCCAGATGGGGGGTGGCCTCTCCTCCCAGGCAACCAGCAACAGAACAAGGGGACACAGTCTCAAGTTGTGCCAGGGGAAGTACAGGCTGGATGTTAGGAGGAAGTTCTTGCCAGAGAGAGTGATTGGCATTGGAATGGGCTGCCCAGGGAGGTGGTGGAGTCACCGTCCCTGGAGATGTTCAAGAAAAGCCTGGATGAGGCACTTAGTGCCATGGTCTGGTTGACTGGCCAGGGCTGGGTGCTAGGTTGGACTGGATGATCTTGGAGGTCTCTTCCAACCTGGTTGATTCTATGACAAAAACCCCTATCTTTCCACCCCCCACTCTTATCCCAGAATCTGCCTTACGTGCAAGGTGACTTTGGAGGATCAGCAAGGGGCGTTAGCAGCAGAATCATTAGTTGGGTTACACAGCAGAAGCCCAGGGAGAAAACACAGACACTGACTCTGACAGAGAGAGACACTCTCCTACCTATCTTTGTGCTCTTGTTTTTATACATCTCAGCGAACCTATGAGTGAAGTAGACAACACCACTGTTTTCTTTTCACAGCCTAGAATCCAATTTTTCTCATTAAAGTATTCCAACTAGCCTCAAACTAGCACACAGCAGAGCAAGCCCTGACACACAGAGGTTCCCTCTTGATCGGTGTGCAAGCACACCACACGGGAAGCAGGACACAAGGTGCTGGTTGATTGATTCCAGTCTGTGAGGGTGTTTGATGATAGTTTTAACTGCAGGAAAAGCTTGACTAACATATGAACATGTGCTAGTTTGAAGCCAGCTAGAATGTTTTGGTGAGAAGAACTAGATTACAGGCTGTGAAAGGAAAACAATGGTTATGTCTACTTCGCTCACAGGCTTGCTGAGAGATACAAGAAGAAGAATCAAAACATAGATAAGGGAGTTCCACTTCTCTTGCTGGGGAGCTCTGAGCTGCATTCCCTCTTTCTCTAGCCTCTCTGCTGTTTCTTTAATTAGTCCACTTTGCTTCCTAACCCCCTGGCCAAACCTCCATTCTTCCCTGGGACTGGGGTAAGGTTGAGAGGGGCAGGGGGAAGGTGCAGGGGCGGTTGAGAGCCCCTCCTGGGGACTCAGGTGTCTGGGAGGAGAGTTGTGTTTCTGTATTACCTTTTACCTTGTCTATTTCTGTCTATAACTGTATATACTGTAAATATCTGCTTGTATATTGCACTAAGCTGTAAATATAAGCTTCATTCAAGTTTCCAGAGCTGGCTGAGTCTAGTCTGGGTGATTTCCAAAGTGTGTGGGGAGGCAGGGAACACTCAAACCATCACAGAACATATTCAATAATTAATAAAACCCATCAAACACTCACTGAAAACAAGCTTTGTAAATAGTTTCTTGACATTCTTTTTCTTCTTCCTTATTATTTTGGTCATTGGGATACATTTGAAACTGGTGACTTCAGCCCCTCTGTTTTGATTTAGCACCTCTCTGCCTATGGTTGCATATGGGGGGATAGTTGTGAAGGATTCACTCATTGCCAGGCAATAGCTGTTTGTCTTACAGCTGAGTGGATAAAGTTGAATGAAATCTGCCACAGGAAGCCAAGTAGATGGCTTGGCAAGTAAGCAGTTATTACAAGGTGACAGGAGGATGAAGAGACTGTATTCACTGAAGAACTGCTGCATTCACCTCTGTGTGAGCAGACTCAGGAAGAAAAAGATGGGATGCTGTAGTTGGTGGTCTGCCTCTCCCAATCCTTCTACTGCCAGAGCACAGCAGACCTGCATCTTTCTGGAGAGGGCACTGATTGTGAAAATCCTGTGCAAAACCATACCAAGCCACTCCTTCATCTGAGAATTACCCCACAGTGCAAGGAGCTCTGAAAGGAATATTCATGTGCAGGGAGGATGGAGAAGATTACCCATGTGTACATGCAGCTACAGTCACTTAAAAGACAAAAAAAAAAAGGAGTAACTATATAACAATAAGGGGTTTTAAAATGTATATACCACGTTTTCAGCTGCTTTATTTTATCTGCCCTACGAGTCTCACCAAGGAGCCTTGAAGACACCTGGATGTCAGTGTAGTACAAATTTGTGGAAGAGCAGGAGTCTGTCCTTTAGTAGACAGATGGAATACATGGAGTTTCAGGTTGGAATCATTGTAATGTATGTACAACCATGGTTTGAATGTGCACATAAACTGTGTGCCCTGGAGAACATCCCCCACCCTTTCCTGTCCATCACTTACAGTACCACGTTGTGCCTTTGCCCCCTCCACAGAGATCCATTATTAAGGGCACTCAACACGCAAACCTCTATTCATTCAGACAGGCAATGTGAGGAACCTTTGCCATTTAGCAAAACACAACCAAACTGACAAACTTCATCAGAGAAGAGTTGTATCTGACCTTGGATTCAAGTGTTATTAATTAGTAGTATCATAGTATCATAGTATCATCAGGGTTGGAAGAGACCTCACAGATCATCAAGTCCAACCCTTTACCGCAGAGCTCAAGGCTAGACCATGGCACCAAGTGCCACGTCCAACCTTGCCTTGAAGTGCCCCAGGGATGGCGACTCCACCACCTCCCCAGGCAGCCCATTCCAGTGCCCAATGACTCTCTCAGTGAAGAACTTTCTCCTCACCTCCAGCCTAAATCTCCCCTGGCGCAGCCTGAGGCTGTGTCCTCTTGTTCTGGCGCTGGCCACCTGAGAGAAGAGAGCAACCTCCTCCTGGCCACAACCACCCCTCAGGTAGTTGTAGATAACAATAAGGTCACCCCTGAGCCTCCTCTTCTCCAGGCTAACCAATCCCAGCTCCCTCAGCCTCTCCTCGTAGGGCTGTGCTCAAGGCCTCTCACCAGCCTCGTTGCCCTTCTCTGGACACGCTCAAGCATCTCAACGTCCTCTTTAAACTGGGGAGCCCAGAACTGAACACAGTACTCAAGGTGTGGTCTAACCAGTGCAGAGTACAGGGGCAGAATGACCTCCCTGCTCCTGCTGACCACACCATTCCTGATGCAGGCCAGGATGCCACTGGCTCTCTTGGCCACCTGGGCACACTGCTGGCTCATGTTCAGGCAGGTATTAATCAGTACCCCCAGATCCCTCTCTGTCTGGCTGCTCTCCAGCCACTCTGACCCCAGCCTATATCTCTCCATGGGGTTGTTGTAGCCAAAGTGCAGCACCCTGCACTTGGAGCTATTGAACCCCATCCCATTGGACTCTGCCCATCTGTACAGGCGGTCAAGGTCCCGCTGCAGAGCCCTTCTGCCTTCCAACTCAGTCACATCTGCCCCCAGCTTGGTGTCATCTGCAAACTTGCTGATGACTGACTCCATGCCCTCATCCAGATCATCTATGAAGATGTTAAAGAGGATGGGGCCCAGCACTGATCCCTGAGGGACACCACTAGTGACTGGCTGCCAGCTGGATGTGGCACCGTTCACCACCACTCTCTGGGTCCAGCCCTCCAGCCAGTTCCTAACCCAGCACAGAGTGTTGCCATCCAAGCCATGGGCTGACAGCTTAGCCAGCAGTTTGCTGTGGGGGACAGTGTCAAAGGCCTTGCTGAAGTCCAGATAGACCACATCCACAGGCCTCCCCACATCCACCAAGCGGGTCACCTGATCATAGAAGGAGATCAGGTTAGAAAGGCAGGATCTGCCCTTCCTAAACCCATGCTGGCTGGACCTGAGCCCTTTGCCATCCCTTAGGTGAGCTCTTATCACCCCACTAGTTTTTTGTTTTGTTTTGTTTTTTTCTTCACTTACCTGTAAGTTCCACAGTAGATTTGGATAAAGAGACATTTTTTTTGGTTTCTTTATCAATGCATTCAACAAATGTAGTACCCTTGTGGTAAGGTGAATGCAAAAATTTGTGCCACTGACAAATGTGTGAGATTTGTTAATGGCAGGGAAAGAAATGCAAGGTTGTGCCTATGTCTAGCACAGAATTTTAGTGAATATTCTATATCAACCAGTATTAAGAGTTAAAAGCCAGATGCCAAACAGGTCAGACTGTAATGGGACCATTTGTCTTGTAACAAAAGCTATTGATCAGTTATTAGTCATTGCTAATGGTTTGCTCTCACAAAGACACCAGTGAGAGCACAGCTTGCTACTGATGTCTGCTGGAGTCAGACAGCACTGAGGTTAACAGGGAGAGTTTCTCTCCAGCATCTAGATTGGATGCTGAGAACCAGACCCTGCACCGGGTCAAGCACTGGGAGCTCCCAGTGACATTACTGTTCCCAGCTCCCAGCTCTCCCAACCTGACAGTGTTTTGTATGTAATTGTGCTGGTTTGAGGCTAATTGAAATATTTTAATGAGAGAAATTAGATCATTAGTTGTGAAAAGAAAATGATGAAGTCTATATCATTCACTGGTTTGCTGAGGGGAATAAAAAGCCAAAATGTAAATAACCTCCCCCACTTTAGTCTGTGTTATTGGATCTATTTGCTTCCTCTTAACTCCACTCCAATATCTTTCCACTACTCTCAGCTAACAGAAAACAATGTAAGCTTTGCTGGCTATTTTGTTTGTCTGTATGGGAAAGTAGAGGGAGAAAGAGAGGGGTAGCTTTGAGCCTCTTCTGGGCAGTTTCTCTGTCCAGGAGGAAGTCTGGCTTTCTGTATTATTTCTCCTTTGTATACAATTGTTTTTTCCAACCAAAGGTGGTTTTTTTTTTTTCCATCCAAAAGGATTCTGTGATTTTTCTGGGTTCACCATGGAGGTTTGTGCCTGGTGGCATAAACATTGCAAAGAAATTTCCAACTAGACATAATGAAATGACAAAAATACCTTTAGAAAACTACAATTTCAAGAAAATAAGTACAAATTCTAAAGTACTTTACCTTCAGACTCTGCTAGAGATGCTTTCATGAAATCAAACACAAGTTACACTGCCTTAAACTTCTTTCATATCACAAGTTGCCAGTGCAAGTCTGAATTGCTTCCCTGGCAGAATCTTATGCAAAATGTGTAGATGCTAGGATGCCAGTCTTACTAAGGGCACCAGTATAAGCAGGCATTTATAGTTTCAGTGCACCACAGATTTTGCTCTGAATCAGCCACTGGATTTAGATTTTATTGAATTCTAAACCACTTTTCTCCTATCAATAAAACCAAAGATTATAGAGTTCTGATTTTCATCATCATTGGAAACATTCGAATACTTGATCTGTTCCTCTTAACAAATATGTGCACTAGGTAGAAGAGTAAAGCTCTTTATATAGGGCCTGACAGGTCACAATTCCTCAAGGTGAAGAGTAGCCTTGGAGTACTCTTTATCTTGCAGTCTGCTTTGTCTCACCAAATGGTGAGATAGTACTGAAGAGGTCCCAGGAAGATGGTTAAGGTCTCCATCACCATGACTCCTAACACGAGTGCCAAAACTATGTTCCACACAGATTGAGGCTTGATCTCTCTTGCCTTAAATTTCCACCATCCCTGTTCTGTCTATGTGAAAAGGGATGAAGTAATGTGCTGCAAGATTCCCATGCTCTCTGGGGAAGGGATTTCACATTGTGATGAGCCACATCATGTTTTTGCTGGCACTGTATAATAGTCAGCTAGTGAGTATATTTTCTGAGTTTTATTGTGCTTGCAATGTATTTGTTTGCTGCATACCTGGAGGCACTGTGATACAACCAGAGAGGAGAAAGACTCTGGATATAATTTTAAGTACTTTATCACTAGATATTTTAAAGGATATTAGAAATTCATACATAACAACAGAGTCTGGACCTGTCTGGAGACCAGAGGATGGACCACATCCATCTTTGCCATCCCTTTTTGTTCTCCAAACTAATAAGTATCACCCTGTGCCATATTTTCACAATGGTTTTGATTTCAAAATGGACTAGATTTGAATGTTAATTTTTCCCCCCATTTTTTTGCTTGTCAGTGCTGCTTGTCTGTGCAGGAGGTGGGAGAAGAGTCTCTGCTTTTTTTTTTTTTGCTTTTTTATTTTTTGTTTTAATTGCAATTTGTTTTTTCTCATTCTGAAGTCTTGGAGACTCCTGGGAGGCATCGTTCTCAGTAATCTTCTCATCCATTTCTCTGATGCAGTGGTGGAAAAGCAGTGGTGTGCAAGCTGTTATGAAGAGATAATTGACAGAACAGCAGCTGATCTTTACTAATGACAACACATTTCAACTTACCATGGCACAGCATCCTCCTAAGCACACAGACACACATAGTCTCAGACATGCTGGCTGGCTGGCTCCCTGGGAGGTAACACATTAACATGTGGTACTTCTCACATTGCTGACTGCCCCTTGTACTATTTCTTCTGTCCCCAGACCTGTTTACCTGGCTGTCAGGCCTCTACTATGTCCTTTAGCTGATCTCTTGCTTCAAATCCAAAGTGCATCACTCTCCACCAGCTGCTGATATGAAAAGCACCCAAAGCCCCCTCTGTGAGACTGACATTATTTTGCATTTGTCTCAGAGCCTCCGAAGCATTTCAAGATCCTCCAAAGAAAGTCATTACATAAATGCAAAGCATTTTATTGTTAAGACTTTAAATCATGACAGATTTTGAATACATATTTTTTTGTGACTCAGTCATGAATAATCACAGTTTGCATATAATATTTCCCTGTGTTCAGCATCCCCCTCCATCTCATTTAATCCTCCTAACTTGGGCTGCTGTTACAATTCTAAACCTCAGTTCCAGAAGCAACTGTGGATTGCCTTGCTGTTAACTTAGTGATGAGCAATCTTGAGATACCTATGGGCAGGAACTGTTGTCAGTTGTGTGTAATGAGCTGGAAGGAAACCTAAAATCAGGGGAAACAATTATATGATTATGAATAAGTGCACTCCTTTTGTTTTCTTTTTATCCAAAGTTATAGTGGCTGTATAGTATGAATATTATTTCCTTGTGCTCATTACTGCAGTGTCAATGGATAGCTAATATTGGGGCTTTACTTAGTAAGGCCCCAGTCAAATGCTGAGAAACAGGCAGTGATGCCCCTGTGCACTTACAGTCTTAAAAAGCAGAACATGCATCCAGTGAGAAGATATAAGATGCAGGCATTATTGTACAGGGATAAGCAATTCTCTGTCTCTGAAGTGTCTTTCTTTGAAAAGGACAGCTTAGATTTGCTTTGAAACATTTTGCTACCTATTGAATCAACTCCTTAGCTGCCATTTTCTGTTTTTCTCTAAATGAATCAGCCAGGTGACAGTAACAATCCTGCAGAGTCCCAGCTATGAGAGAGGAGCTGAAATACCTTCTATCATCTGTGTGTTTGACCATGCATGTAGAACAGTGTCCAGTGAACTGGAAATCCAGAATCCAGTTCCACACACTTGTTCTAGACATACAGGAATGTAATTCTGCCGTAGTATACTGGATATTGCAGGCAGGAGCCCATTGTCTTTGTTGCCCTCAGAAAGGGACATGACCATAGTTAGGACAGGAGGAGCCCTGAGCCTGCCATGCTGCTTTCCATAATAACAAAACTTACTGTCATTTTGAAGGTCAATCTGTCCTCCCAGTAGGAGAGGAAAAAGGCTCCTGAAGATATATCCTATGTCTCCTTTCATTACAGGAGATTTTATCTGGGATGACTTCTTGCCTAAGGGAATAAATGTTTATCATCGAGTAAAGGTTTTGCCTCACGACAGAGCCGTTTTACTAGAGGCTGGTTATTTTACTAGATGCTGGTTTGCCCCATTCCTGTCCTGCACTTGAATATTTTCTCACAATGCTCATTCTTGCTGGAATGATCTGGCATCAGCTATGTTGACAATCCCACACAGAACTATTCAGAGCAAATAAGAGCTGCTTTGGGTCCCAGAGCAAGCAGGATGATTCTCTTATGACACCAAGCTAGGAGCAGGTGTTGATCTGTTGGAAGGTAGGAGAGCCCTGCAGAGGGACCTGGACAGGCTGGATGGGTGGGCAGAGGCCAATGGGATGAGATTTAACAAGGCCAAGTGCAGGGTTCTGCACTTTGGCCACAACAACCCCAAGCAGCACTACAGGCTGGGGACTGAGTGGCTGGAGAGCAGTCAGGAGGAAAGGGACCTGGGGGTACTGATAGACAGTAAGCTGAAGATGAGCCAGCAGTGTGCCCAGGTGGCCAAGAGAGCCAATGGCATCCTGGCCTGTATCAGGAACAGTGTGGTCAGCAGGAGCAGGGAGGTCATTCTGCCCCTGTACTCTGCACTGGTCAGACCACACCTCGAGTACTGCGTTCAGTTCTGGGCCCCCCAGTTTAGGAAGGACACTGAGATGCTTGAGCGTGTCCAGAGAAGGGCGACGAGGCTGGTGAGAGGCCTTGAGCACAGCCCTACGAGGAGAGGCTGAGGGAGCTGGGGTTGTTTAGCCTGGAGAAGAGGAGGCTCAGGGGTGACCTTATTGCTGTCTACAACTACCTGAAGGGTGGTTGTGGCCAGGAGGAGGTTGCTCTCTTCTCTCAGGTGGCCAGCGCCAGAACAAGAGGACACAGCCTCAGGCTGCGCCAGGGGAAATTTAGGCTGGAGGTGAGGAGAAAGTTCTTCACTGAGAGAGTCATTGGACACTGGAATGGGCTGCCCGGGGAGGTGGTGGAGTCGTTGTCCCTGGGGCAGTTCAAGGCAAGGTTGGATGTGGCACTTGGTGCCATGGTCTAGCCTTGGGCACTGTGGTAAAGGGTTGGACTTGATGATCTGTGAGGTCTCTTCCAACCTTGGTGATACTGTGATACTGTGATACAACGGAGGTTATTCTGCCCCTGTGCTCAGCACTGGTCAGGCCACACCTTGAGTACTGTGTCCAGTTCTGGGCCCCGCAATTCAAGAAAGATGTTGAGGTGCTGGAACATGTCCAGAGAAGGGCAACAAAGCTGGTGAGGGGCCTGGAGCACAAATCCTATGAGGAGAGGTTGAGGGAGCTGGGCCTGTTTAGCCTGGAGAAGAGGAGGCTCAGGGGTGATCTTATTACTGTCTACAACTACCTGAAGGGAGGCTGTAGCCAGGTGGGGGGTGGCCTCTTCTCCCAGGCAACCAGCAATAGAACAAGGGGACACAGTCTCAAGTTGTGCCAGGGAAAGTATAGGCTGGATGTTAGGAAGAAGTTCTTCACAGAGAGAGTGATTTGCCATTGGAATGGGCTGCCCAGGGAGGTGGTGGAGGCACCGTCCCTGGGGGTCTTCAAGAAAAGACTGGATGAGGCACTTAGTGCCATGGTCTGGTTGATTGGTTAGGGCTGGGTGATAGGTTGGACTGGATGATCTTGGAGGTCTCTTCCAACCTGGTTGATTCTATGATTCTATGATTCTTCCTCCTTTTTCCTTCCTCCCTCCTCCTACAGATTAACCCAGAGCTGACCCAACTTGTCTTCCCAGCCGTACTGGAGAAGGCAGTAGTGCAGAGGCATTCTCTAGCATGCAATTCCAGAGTCCCAGGACATGCACCTCTGACACCTTTGGTGGGGCTTGGCAACACTGTCCAGGGTGTGAATTAGTCCTTTTTCTCCTGGGGCATGACTGGCACTCAGCTAGTACAGGTCTTACCTTCCTAATCTTTTCAAATGTAACTTAGTCATCACACTTCTTCCCAAGTACTCATCTGAGCAGTTACTGAATCCTATTTTACTGTTAGAATGTGGAAGCTGAACTCACCACTTCCAGATTGGAAAATAAGCCACCACACAGCTGCAGAAAGAATAATTCAACAGAATTATTTTGGCTGGAATTGCTCAGGATATGCCATCAAACTCTCTGGGTGCATTGTGCATTTTCGCATTCTGGCTTCTGATGGGTAACCTGCCACAGTGAGCCACCTGCGTGTAGAGGCTTTCAGGTCCCTTCAGCTCTGCTAATGTACTCTGTCATTCACAGTTCAAACTTGTTTTGCAACTAGTTTAAATACAAGAAAAGACTTGTTCTTCTGTCTTTGTAAGCAGTTTTACCTAAAACCAGCTTTCAGGCAAGTTTTAGCTTTGGCTTGATTCAAGTAGAGAGTTCTGGTGAGCACCGTCAGAGCCCTATGAGATGTCAAACTCCACCAGCAATGGTCACTCTGCACAGTTTCCATTTGGAAAGAGGGGAAAATTGTGTCCAAAAGCTTTCTTCACTGCCAACCATCTGCTTTCAAGAAAATGTGTCTTCGTGCTACTTCCAGTCTTAACTGGGGTGAGTTTTACCCTTTTTCAGCTTCTCATTCATGCTTCCTTTTCATTTATTTGAATTGAACTCATCCATCTTGTCCATCAAAATACTCTTTGCTTACAGCAAAGAGAATAAATTCCTGTGTCCATAAACACTTTGGTTCATATCTCCTCTCCCATAAATATGCTCATTAAGTTTTCTACAGGATGACTTGCATGAGGGAGATGGCATACATGCTCACTGGTAGGAAGATAAGAGTCTGAGGTAATTGGATTAGCTGTAATAGAAAAATGGGTGAGCTGCAGGGATGGAATTCACCAAGGACTGTTGTTAAGCACAGAAAATTAGAGTGCTGCAAATCTGATAGCAAATGATGCTTGTTTAGATGGCAGATCAGGAGGCTTTATAAGTATCTTCTTTTAGATGTAGAGACCATGCACCTGCAGGTAGCTGGATGCAGTGTTTGATGAAAAGGGGCCCTAGTGAATACATTTATTTAGTCTAAGAAAATGACAGGAGTTTCATCACATCTCATAATCCAGTAAAAATACTTGCCCTACAATTCTGAAATAGCAATGTATTCTGCTTTCCTTCTCCTCCTTACTTTTAGCTTTCAAATCTGGAATGACCAGCTGTACCATCTGATTGGCATCGTCTTCTAGGGAATCCTTTCTGTTTAGTTATGTAAGAGGTTTCTCAGATCTAGTTTGAAAAAAAACCAATCAGTCCTGACCTTTAACATGAGAAAGGGCATCTAGAACCTTTTTTTCCCCTTTATTTTTTAAAAAGACTTAAACAGTGTGATTGTCCCAGAAGGCTGGCTGCAGAAAGACAGAGCTACAATAACTTACACGTGGCATATATGCACCTGTAACTCATGCACATCAACTGGACAAGGTGAACTTGCCCAATTCTGTGAGGACCAGTAATGTCTTGTGTCAAAAGGCTTTGCTACATCCTCCATGCCCCTCTTCCCTTTCTTCAGTGACTTGCTCCTCCTCCTGTTGACAAAAAATTCTGCTTTCCTACTGATCTCCTTCCTGAAGCAGATGATTATTCCCCTCAGTGCTCTCCAGGACCTGCATGTGTCTCATGGAGACCTGAAATTCAACCTTGTCAAGGGTGAACCAAGACTCATTTCTTTGGGGCCTCTTGACAGTCAAACTCAGCTGGCATTGCCATGAAGTCTGCCCAGGCTACACTGCTGGTGACAGAGTTGTTGTTTCCAAACACCCTTTACCCTGTTTAAATTTACAGTTGTCTCTGATAGTTGAGATTAATGTGGATTTTATTTTATGAGTGAGTATGGAGTTCATTTGCAGGGTATTTACTGCTCCAGCCACATAAAGGAGATAAATCACCTTAGGAAAAAAAAGTCCTGTTGCATGCAATGGGCTCATAAAGTTTCTCTAAACACTTAACAATTACCATTTAATCTCTGCCTGGGTTTAAGTCCTGTGGAACTAAGACTGAGCAGTAAAATGGCAATAAGCAGTATACAGGACAGACAATGTCTGCCTCTCTCTTCCACTTCTTCTTTCCATAGGCTTTTAAGTTCTTACTCTATGCTCAGTGGAAACAAATGTAATATGCCCACAGCCTTCTCTTGGGTGAGAGAGATTATTATTTACATATTTACTTAGATAACTATATATGTATTTACTTTAAAAAAACACTCCTTCAAATGGCTCCCCACATACAAGGTTCAAGCTTTCCAAAGACAGCTAATGACAGCTTCACCTCAAAACAGCGATGAGTCCATTCACCAGAATAATTTTGTGAATGTCATTTCTGGCTTCTGTAACACACTAGGTCAGTACCAGTCTGACTCCTCACATTTTCAGTCAATTTTCCACCCAAGCACGCATCTCAATCTATCCATTTCTCTCTTTCAATATCATCACCTGTGAGCTAGCTAGATATATACTGACATCTCAGTCTGGCTGAAGTGGCTTTGCAGTGAAAACTCGATTTTATTTGCTATTATAAACAGATCTATTCCTTGTGCTGTAGTTAATCCTGGTGCCCATTTAGAAGTGTCAATGTCTTGTTACTTTGCTTAGTAAATATAGTAAGAGACTGTCCTGGTTTAAAACAGGCCACTTTCACAAGCTTCCCCCCCACCTCAGATCAGAAGGGAAAGTAACACAAAAAAAACCCCAACTCTGGGTTGAGATAAGAAATCTAATGAGATGACAGGATGCACACAATTACCTTAGCCTATTTCACAGAAAAGCACAGCAAAAGCAGAAGCTGCAGTAGAAGTCAATAGTGAAATGACTCCCCCACCCCCCAAGCTCACAGCCAGCCCAGAGGGAAAGACAAACATCTCAAAACCAGATAGTGGAAGCAGCAACTGGAACAAGAAGTTCCTCCTGTTGCAATCTGAAGTTCAAGCTCAATGATAGAAAAGGCTTCAGCCAGCACTTTTCATTTTGAAGCTGGCATGACATCAGCGTGGTACTGAGTAGCAGCAGCAGATTCAATTGGCTAAACCCATGACAGAGACTTGGTTCCGGATCACCTAAAAAGGCACCTTAGAATCATAGAATCAACCAGGTTGGAAGAGACCTCCAAGCTCATCCAGTCCATCCTAGCACCCAGCCCTAGCCAGTCAATTAGACTATGGCACTAAGTGCTTCATCCAGACTTTTCTTGAGCACTTCCAGGGACGGTGACTTCACCACCACCTTGGGCAGCCCATTCCAATGGCAAATCACTCTCTGTGTGAAGATCTTCCTCCTAAGACCTTCACCCACTACCTGTATGTTCACGTAGGCATTTTGCTTTCACACTTTGTGACTGGTTGTGACCTACTGTCATGCCAAAAAACCCAGCTGCTGGTACTACACACAGTACACTCAACAACTGCATGGGGCTATTGCTATGCTGATAAGACTTTCCATTCTAATGCTGAGTATACACAAGTTTTCAACTAAACAGATCACTTCTATTTGTCAGAAATTTACAATGGAAATCTGACAACCTTTTTATTTCTAAAATCTGTCACATCTCTAATCCTGGGTAGTGAAATACTGGAGGAAAAAAAAACCCCTCAACCTGGTGTTTATCTCCAGACCTTCATTCATCCATCCATCTGCTTTTGATGAATATCCCAAAATGTCATGTTTGATTTTGCTTTCAGCTTCTCGCAGAAAACCTGCCTGTTGCAAGGCGACCTTTTGTGTTAAATTAAATCACCATTAGATGAGGGGGTTGTTTCACTGTGATTTAGCAAAGCAGAACAGGCTTCTTCTGCAGCTCAGAAGAATAAGAATCGATCCCCTGCTTGCCTGAGCTCTGCACCCAGTCATATGTCTGGATATTTATTGGCACCGTACATCCTTGCAAAGAAGAGAACACTGGGACCTTCTTGCTCAAGAAATACATATATATATATATATATATGTATACATAATTTCATCCTCTCTATGCTCAGCAGAACTGGAGATGCCTGCCTGTTTACCACATAGGACAAATAGCGGAACATAGGGACTAAATTGCACTGATACCCATTGTAGATCCAAACCTTTCATGTGCCAATAGAAAAAGAGAAGAGACAAAATTCCCCTTCTAAAATAAAACAAAGTAGAAAACAGAACAAGTATGAGCTAAAATGATAAATTATAGAGGACTGCATGTGGAGAAATCAACTAAATCTTTCTAAATGATTTTTAGCCTGCTTGCTTTCCTTTCAATAGCTCAACAGGAGGTTCAGTAGTCTCACCTGGCATCTTATTAATACTGCACTGATTGGTGAGTGTGCAGGGATGGAGCCACATTGGCGTCTTGGTTAATCATGTCTTCTAGGAAATTGTACAAATGACACTGGACAAATGGCCAGGTGAGGGTTTGCTGGGGAAAAAAAAAGGTCTGCTTTCACAGCAGGTGGTCAATATATCTTGCACTGTTATGGATCATAGCCATAAGTAATTTTTCCAGTGTTCCTAACTGCATGTAGCATCTGCCTTGTTTGGGAATCTGATCACAAACAATCTTTGCTCCAAATGAAAGATGGAGTTTCACCTATGTTTGGGCTTGCTTACTTTCATTTTTGTCTTTTACTTGAGCTCTTCTTTCAGTTCTGGTATTTCAGAAGACTATTTTTGATCAATGTAATCCTTCTGCAGTGCATAGTGATTTCCTTATTTTGTACTAAAAGTCTTTTTCATAAGCAATTCCCTATGGAATTGTTCCTTTTAGTCTTATGCATTACTTGGGATTTTCCTGAAGGATGGAATCTTGTTTTTCCTTTTAATTCACTCTGCTGACACTAATGCTCTCTGCAGTTATGGGCCTGCCCTGTATATTGTATGTATTTGGGATTAAGAGAATTTATTGCCATGTGGTCTTAAAGCAGCTTTTTCATATATCTTGAGTACACTCTCCTGTCAGGTGAGTGCTGATTACATATGATAGGTACAAAACCCAAAAAGGTTTTAAAAATAAATCTAAGAGTGAGAAAAATCTGAAGGTGTGAGATGAACACTTAGGAGAAATAAGAGTGGGAGGAATACACAGCAAGGAAAAAAAATCTTAGCTCCCACAGAGGATGCTCAAGTGGATGATGCTGTATCTTCTGAATGGAAGACGCTTTGGCCTAGGAAGTGACCTAGCACAGCTCAACATCAAAATGACATGAGATGCATAGGCTCATCTAGGATTTTGATTCTGTTCAGTGGGGTTGGGGACATTCACAGCAGAATCACAGAACTGCAGAACCACAAAACCTTGGAGGTTGGAAGGGACCTCCAGAGATCATCAAGTCCAACCCCCCCTGCCAAGCTGGATTACCCAGGGTGTTTTGCACAGGAATGAATCCAGGTGGGTTTTGAAAGTCTCCACAACCTCTCTGGGCAGCATGTTCCAGTTTCTCCTCATGTTGAGGTTAAACCTTACAAGTTCCAGTTTGTAGCTGTTGCTCCAGCTATGTGCTCAAAAAGCTCAATACATAGGCACATGCACTGCATGTGTAAATTTCCATGCTTGTTAAGAACACATGTCAAGCTGAAAATCCACCATCTGAACCAGGCTCTTTTCAGATATCCCAAATAAAACACCTGAATATGGAAACAACCCCAAACCCTATCTGTTTTGAATGGGTTGGCCTGGCATATCCACTCCTTTCGGAAGAGGTATGTAAACTCCCAAAGAAGCATTTCATGCTTTGCACTTATGCAATTTCAAAGGCAATCACTCATTGAAGACAGGGGAAAAACTCCAAAAAACTATACTGCCTGTCAGTGTTCTCTAAAACACATGAGTAAAATGGAAGTCTTTGCATTTTGTGAAGGGGAAAACAGAGTTTAAAGATGCAAGTTGCAGAGAGAAATGCATTTTAGTACAAAAGGAAAGCTTATTCTAAATATTGTTGTCCTAAGATTGGTATTACCACAAGCTTGAGAGTTGTTCAGAATTAATGACCTTGACACCTTCAGTTACAGCAAAATATAAGTAAACGGATCAATTTTTAATATGTGTGACTGCAAATCTGACAGACAAACCTTTCAGTGAATCACAGGATCAACTTCTTGCTTGAAGCTAACAGTCATTTCGCTAGACTGTACTTTGGTAAAGCACTTGGTCACTATTTAATGTTTTAACCTACAAATTCCAATTGATCACTGAAAACATATCTGAAGATATGCTTTAAAAGCAAGCAGATGTCAGCAAACAGTACATTTAAAGGGTTACACATTTCATTCAAAGACCATTTCATGCTGGGAACCACCACACCAACTTGCCATTGTGATATAGTGGTATGAGCAGGAGTGTAGAAGTCGGTGGTTACAAGGCAGGTGGTATGTGACCTTGAGAAAAACATTTAACCTCTGCATTGGTTTTTCATCTATAAAATAGGGCACAAAAGAAAAGTAATGAAGCTCTCCTGGGGTCTGCACTAAGGGGAAAAAGTGTCAGAGAACTGTTTTAACTTCATATATTTCATCAAAAGAAGCATGGCTCTGTATCAAAAGAAGTGTGGCCAGTGGATTGAGAGAGGTGATTCTGCCACTTTGCTCTGCTCTGGCAAGACTTCACTTGGAGTGCTGCATCCAGCGCTGGAGCCCTCAACATAGGAAGCACATAGACCTGATGGAGCTAGTCCAGAGAAGGGCTACAAAAAATGATCAAGGGACAGGCTGAGAGAGCTGGAGAAGAGACAGCTCTGAGGAGGTTTAATAGCAGTCTTCCAGGACTTGAAGGGAGCCTACAAGAAGTCTGGAGAGGGACTGTTTCCAAAGGCCTGTAGTGATAGAACAAGGGGCAATGACTTTAAATCAGAGAAGAGCAGATTTAGATTGGATGTTAGGAACAGGTTCTTTACCATGAGGGTGGTGGAACGGTGGAACAGGTTGCCCAGATGAGGCCCTATCCCAGGAGACACTGAAGATCAGGCTCAACAAGGCTCTGAGCAGCCTGGTCTAGTGGAGGATGTACCTGTTCACTACAATGGGGTTGGACTAGAAGAGCTTTGTAGGTCTCTTCCAACCCAAACCATTCTATGGTTCTATGATTTTTTCCAAGCAAGGGACAAATCATCAGATCTGGCCTTTTTAGGTTGCTTTAGTTGCAAAGAGATTGTAAACCTGCCCTCACAGGGCAGCCATCAGGAATCCCTGGACACTGTAAATCTGCCTATTTATTTCTACTTCACTCTGGTCCATACAGAAACACCCATCTCCTTTTTTACTTGAAAGTTAGTATAAGACAAATGATGGGGGTAAAGAATAAAATCTTTATAAGAAAACCAGAGTTTCTCCATTCTCACCAAAATCAGCTTCCCAGAGTATCCATCACACTACAGCTCACTTGTTGTTGTTGCACTCTAGAAGCCCTCTATCATTAATTTCCATTGCTGTTTCCTAACTCCTTGAACTAGTAATTGGCAGCAATGACTTTAACAATTGTCTGCTTTTTTTTTTTTTGTTGTCTGATGCATGCATATAGAGACAACCCTCAAAAGCATGAATCTTTGCCCTTCCCAGCCATGCAGGCTCCAGTTGTGATTTTCTTTCCCAACCTTTCCATCATCACAATTTCCAACTTAAGTGGTCTGTACTCTGAAGCCAGATTGGTGCACATGTCACCTTCCGGTAATGTATATAAAACTCAGTTACACTTAAAAAATGATTTCCAGAGCACTGGATTTGTCCACATTTATCTAAATAAGAGGTCTGGAGCAAAGAAAAAAAAAAGTTATTTCTTTTAATCATAGAAGATCAGGCATTAATCTGACTGTTTATAAAACGATGATCAAAACTGTAGCAGGAAAAGGCTGTGGCAAGAAGAACATCCTAGGAAAAGGCATATGGCTTCAAATGCCCCATGCCAAGCCTGCTGCCATGGGGCACAGCAATTCCTTGCCCTTCCCATAATTCCTCCTTGTTGTGGCTACTGGAGACCTGATGACCTCCTGGAAGACTCAGCACAGTCCAAGCTTGCTGGTGGAGCACCTGGGTACAATGACTCTTTGTTCACCAGTATGGTTAGATGGTCACAGTCCGTTTTATTTCCGTGATGCAGAGACTTATATGGTTTCTTGCAAGAGGTGTGCACAACTAAGATTGGTTACATATAGAGGGTACAGGGTTACATGTGAGGCATGGGTAGGGTAATATACCATAACAAGCTGAGGGTCAGCCTTTGGGGCTGGCTAACTCTGCCCACATACAGCTGTCGCTCCACCCCCTGCAGCTGCATGTGGGGGGTGCTACCCAGGGTCTGGTATCTTAACTCCCAAGATGGGCCCAAGGACACTTCCCAGCATGGGTTGCTCATGTTTATCATTTCATGTCCTGTTAGCAAAAATCTCTCCACACAAGCTGTTGCCTGGTCAAGTAACATCTGGATTCTTTGTAGCCTATTCATTCAACTCTGAATCATACTCCACTCCAAAGGAAAGATACTGGTACTTTACAAATAGAAAAGCCTTCTGTGCTTGCTTAGTGCTGGCTCTCGTGAAACTCAGACTGCTGGGTCATGTGCTTTGAGTCTGCCACTTCTTGTTGTTTTGGTTTTGTTTTTTTTTTTTTTTCTCTCTTTCCAGTCATTAGAAGCCTTTCAGGGAGGTAAATTTAATAGCAAAACATCACTGAAATATGAGCTGACTCTCATTGTGTAATCGTAACCTCTATCTCTGGGATTTATTAGCTAGGATGACAAGCTCTACATTTATTTATTCTTCCAGTAGCAGTGAGAACATCAGAGAGCAAAGGTCCTGAGAGGACCACTCCATCTCATTTCTAATTGAGGTATTTAAGTTTCTATCACAGGCCTGTTAAAATTGAATGTGAACTATGTCCTATTAGACAGAAACCACAGTTCATAAAAGTGAAAGTAAAATATTTTAGAGTGGTGTATTTATTTTTAATATACCAGCCTGTGACTTTTGGGTGAGAAAAGGGAGTAATAGTTGCTTAGTATTGTGAGGCTGAGCCACAATCTAGGATCCATGCATATCTATTAAAGTAGGATAATCTCTATATTGTATATCCAGAAGAATAACCACAAATTAGATTTGTGTGTAGAGAAACAAATGACCTTTCTTTTCTAATTGCTTCCTGCTTGGAGCAAACCTGTCAGCACATTCTGTGAATTAGCCTAATCCAACCTGGAAACTGTTTAGTGATTGAATTCTGCTGCAACACTTGGTCTCCGGAGGGCTTCCTCACCCTGGACTAGAACTAACCGGGCACACCTTGTAGTCTCATACTTCAGAGCTCCCCGTTCACTGCACTGTCAGAATCCAAACAGGGTGACATTTATTTTTGCAAGATTGTGGTGTTTTTCTGTCAAGGATGCTAGCTTTTTGTTTCAGCACTGAATATATACTGTAGAAGACAAAGTGAGAGGCTTTAAGTCCTTTCATGAATGTTATCTACCTGACACTAGTAATCCAACAAATACCAAAGACTTAAAAGTTTAAAGTAAACATGACTTTCACCCATGTGTTTTGCTGAAAGGTGATTTACAAAATGAAAACAGAGTGAAAGAAGCTCTGCTTCTTTTTGATGAGTAAAATTTAAGAAGCTTCCGTTTTGACCTCGTGGCATTGCTGTGGTTGGTCACACATCAAGCACGTGCAGATACCATCTCAGATATCAACCTATTTTTGCTGGGCATCTTCTCTATAGCTCTCAGGAAAGTTTTTCAAAGTTCATGTTGCCAGCCTGCCAGATGCTTTGTATTGGTTGGTATTTCCACATAAATATTCTCTGGAGGGCAGAGTGTACAAAAAGTTAAGGGCTGGAAAGGATTTTGCGACAGTGAGAGGGAAAAAAAATTCCAGACCATGCTCAGAAACACAGGGTATTTAAGGTGTAGTTTGAAAGCACAGTAAACCAGAGCTGTTCTGTGTTCAGCTTGGCTTTTCTTTCTTTTGGTGTATACTCCATCACAGCAGTAAGCACCCAACCAGTCACCTATGTTCCCATTTTTATGATTATTATCTTTAATTGCCAGTGCATTGTGCCAGATTTGGTAGGGTATCTTAAAGAGATGATCACAGTATAGATGTCTGGCAAAGCAGAGAGATCATGCAGAAGGACCTGATTATTAATTTTGAAGAAGAATGTGCGCACAAAGCAATAACAGCCAAACAAGGTTATGGCCTTTGGGAAAGAGGACACACTGAGGGCCAGACCTTGACTGTAGTAATCAAATAATCTCCATATAGATCAACAAGAATTTTCTAATTAACTTAAAGGAGGAATGGCTTAGTCCTCAGTCTAGGTCACGATTTAAGAACCTGTAGGATTGTACAGCTGCTCCTGTGCGAGAGAACACACTGAGCAAAGAGTTTTATGTGCACTTTCTTACCCCAGCTCCACATACCATTTGCTGGGGTTGTTTAGCCTGGAGAAGAGGAGGCTCAGGGGTAATCTCATTGCTGTCTACAACTACCTGAAGGGACATTGTAGCCAGGTGGGGGGTGGCCTCTTCTCCCAGGCAACCAGCAATAGAACAAGGGGACACAGTCTCAAGCTGTGCCGGGGAAAGTACAGGCTGGATGTTAGGAGGAAGTTGTTGTCAGAGAGAGTGATTGGCATTGGAATGGGCTGCCCAGGGAGGTGGTGGAGGCACTGTCCCTCGAGGTCTTCTAGAAAAGCCTGGATGAGGCACTTAGTGCCATGGTGTACTTGACTGGATAGGGCCAGGGGATAGGTTGGACTGGATGATCTTGGAGGTCTCTTCCAACCTGGTTGATTCTATGATTCTATGATTTCTTACCCATCAAACGTTCCAGAAAGACTGCTCTTGAAGCATTGTGACAAAGAATACGAGACAACTGATATACAAGTTAATTGTCCTGAGATATGTTCTTGCCTTGGAAAAAAAAACCCTCTTGCTTTGTTGGGCTTCTGTCTATAAATCTTTCCTTGGCAGGGTTATTAAGACCAACTGGCTGAAGCAGCACTGTTGTTAGCTGAGATTCTTGCTGTCCTATGAACCTGTCAGCCAAGTCACAGGAGCAAATATAGAGAATCAATAGTCTTTTTGGCAAAGAGAAGGAGCTGACATTGATTCCTCCAGTTCTGGCAGCTGTTTTTTGTACTCTGCCCTTTAATGCATGGCCAAGGCCTACTAACTTGCAGGTTGTTAAACACAGAAGAAAGAAGAAGCACTCTAGAGCCACATCTTCTGCAACTTCCATGAGCTAAGAAATGGGTGAGTTTGGTAAAATGTCAGCCTTTCAAAGGAATGGATGAGACTGGGTGAAAAGGCTCCTCTCATTACATCCTGTCTCAGATGTTCAGACATCTGGCAGTGTTCTTATTTTGAGGAAGTGTCCTCAGTAGCCTTCTGGAAAGGTCTTCTGTCATAATCTAGTATGTTTGGCTATAATAATATATGGTCCAAACCTACCATAAATCAAAAGTTGTAGATTACAGTCCCAGGCTATGATACGAAATCTTGAACTTGCAAAGGAGACAGTTTGGTGGGAATTAACATCAACAACCCCCCTAGATGGTCTATACCCATCATCATCATAAGATTGACAAGGCAAAGAGTCATGATACTTTTCCTTCTTTGCCCTGTGCATTCCTAACACTATTCCTTAGATAATAATACCACAGTAAATAATACCACATTTGACTGATGTTGCTTTGCAGATCTTTTGATGATTTGTTTTTTTTCTCAGTTCAACTCTGTTTTGGAAATGCTGTGCACCTCCACAAGAAGCCAGGCAGAGCTGGGTAGAGGATTTATTTTGTAGTGATTATTCTTTATACTAAATGCCACCTCGTAAAACAATCACTGATAATTTGACTTCATTAAGCATTCTTTGTTTTACATCTTTAATTCATTAACCTTGGCATTGTCAGCATGTTGCCATAATCAAATGTAACTTATTCCATGTTGTGCAGTGAAAGCTGAGGGCAGATCTCACACTGGGCTGTTGTCTAATGGACCTGAAGTGCCTGCTAAATGTAATGATGGCACTGTCTTAGGTATAGGCACCTAGCAAGGGGAGAGGATGTATGTGCTGGACACGACCAGACACACACCCAGGTGCTGAGTTTGTCACATGCAGCCATTTCATCAAATACCTGATAAGTTTGCTAAAGCCCAGACTGATTCTATTCTTGAGCTGCTGCTCAACTTGCATTCCTCATGGGGCTGTTTTATTTTGCTTACTTGGACGGTGTTCTCAAAGGAGGAGAGAACTGACATACAGGCTTTGCTCAACATCTGCTGTACTTTTAAAACTGCATATAATGAGTGGATAATTCAAAATGATGTAACTTGCATCAGAAAGAGAAGTGAAAAGCCTCTTACACACACTGAGGGCATTATTTGGCCCTTTCATGTGAAAGCAACAAAAGAATATCGAGGGCAAGTTCTGCTTTTTGTAATGTGTGCTGATAAAATACTTGATGCAAATGACATCCTGTAGGTCTCTGCCACCTTTTTTCGTGTTGGCCTGCCTGTGGTCAGCTCTCAAAGGTCCTTGCAGAGCAACATCAGATACAGTAAGCCCTAGATCCAGCTATTTGGAAAGGGTAACTTCCTCAACTCCGGGAGTCAAAAGACCTGCTAATGCCAAGCATCCTCTCTAGTGCTACAAAGGGAAGGAAAGTGATAAAAAGCACCCTGAGGCATTTCTTTTCAGTCTTGCTACAGGTAAGAACTGAACTGCTCAAAGCTATCATAAGCAATTTGTCTCTATGTTACAGAGAACAGACCTGGTTTTGAAGGTGATGATTACATGGACTTCCCAGCAGAAAGTCAATCAAATCTGAGGCAATATGGTTTTCTTCCAAACTGGACAACAAAGCAGTCCTGGTGCTATTTTATAATGTTTTTGTGGGTGTGAATTTCCCATACACTTCCTAGCTGGGTTTTTCTTTAGTGATTGTGTCAGTTCAGGCTCCACCGGCAGGAGCACCATCTCAGCTGGACACACTGGCTTGCTTCATTCCTGACTTTCTGCCTGGCTTGGCCAAAGGAAACATGATACACCACACTATTAAGGCCATGTCAATCGTTTTTAAGAGCCATCTTTTCCAGTATTATCTATGCTGAGGGCATAGTACAGTGAGAGGAAAGTGATGTATCTTGTAGGCTGTGGTGTGTTAAAGGAAGATGAAGTCAGATACTGCCATGTCTGCAAACAGAACATCACTTACCACTTTCAGCTCTACAAATCATGGTTTTGGTTTCAACTTCTGTACCTTCTTTACAGCCCATACTCCCAAAGATCTCTGAGGTTTCCACCAGCTATTGATCTTTAAAGATAAAAGATTAATTTTGTTTAAAAGGTAAAAAAGCATTTGTCATTCTTGAACAAATCAATGTAAAGGTGGTAGATTTCACAGATGAAGTATCTATAAAAATCAGTATAAGCCCTTCTGCTACCTAAGATCCTCTTTCCAGAACTCCAGATTTTTATCCAGCCTCTTGACAGTGTAATTTCTGCATCTGAATCAACAGACTTTGCTAAAAGCAACTCCCACTGCCTTTTCTGCTTAGTAAACGTTCAACACCTCTTTATTGACTTCATTCTGGTGCCTGCCCAGAGCTGTCCTAGGATATGTTCTCAAAGAATTCTTTATGATTTAATTGCACCAATTAATATTTCAAACTGTCTATCAGCTATCAAACTTTCATCTGGAAGCCCAACAATATTTTATTGCTAGAGATTTGCCCAATTCAAGCTATAAAACTACAATCACTGTTCTGATAGCAAATAATACAGATATCAATCACTGCAAATAATAGACCTAACTTGAACTTTGCCTCTTAATTAAAATAATTGATAAGTTATGCCAGCACATAAAAGGTCAAACCCTTATCCTTCTGGTACTGTAGACCAATGTGACTTCCATGAAGTCAGCAAAAATATCTGTCTGCAAGCATAATGTAACTGAATGAAATGGCTCCTTCTGCTCTTGTTAAACTCAATGGGAAATACCCACTAAAGCAACAGAAGCAAAATCTGGCCAGCTAGCAAGTTTTATTATACAGAGGACAATTATTTTATGTGTTTTGATCTCCTCAAACTCTTCCACCTTCAAATGAATTAGTCTGTATTTACAGCTGTGTAAATGAGAGGACAATCAGACAACAGAGAGAAACAAAGAGAAGGCACTAAGTGCAATTCTCTATTTCCTTTGGGAAGGCAAGAAAGTACAGAGAATGGTATGTGAGCTTCATGCAGAAGAGGTTATTAAGAAAAACATCAGTGCCTGCTGGCAGGTATTGCCTGTCACTGCCAGAGTTTGATAAACTGCAGGCAAATCCTGAGTTCTGTACTGGGCATGAGCTCAGCTAGACACAGGGCATGGCGGTTTCTTGTTTGTTCGTGCTTATGGTATGCACTGAGCTATTATGAGGAAAATGGCCCTGAAACATCAAGCCCCTTTTCTCTATTAGTATTCCATGTTCTGTGCTTTGATGGTCCTTCGCTGACTTTTCTCCAACTTAATACTGTAGCTTGACTGCAGTCTCAGAGTCCCTGTAGTTGAATTTAGAGCTTGTTCAGAGCTCTCCTTTCTTGTAAAAACTAATTTGAGTAATCTAGGCTGGACTGCAACTGATGTACCTTGACATGGCTTCTTTAATCATTGGGGACCTGCACTGACTTGCCCTGGTGGCAAAAAAATATTTCATTTACCTGGTAACAGCATGGCCACTTACTTGGGATGTAACAGAGCTAAACAAATAGCTCTGGTCCCACTGAGTTGAAACAGTATTGTAAGCCCACATGTTCAGTAAACTGTGGAATGAATGAAAGAAATTTGGGTCTGGATTTTATTTAATATTTTTGTTTGCTTCTGGGTTTTTTTCTATTTTATTCCCCCACCCCATCCTCCTCCTTGGTAGGGGCACTGGTTTGGGACATGAGGCAACTGAGTTGACTTAGTTGGTATTCCAGTGAATAATTACTAGATATTTCTGAGTTGGGCTTTTTATTATTTATCAAAACCCATGGCTTCTTCAAAGCTAAGGAGTCTGATAAACTGAGTGCTTCTGAGAAAGCCTGCACTGGTGGAATATGTTATGGAGCATAATGAGAACAAATGCCTGAACCCTGAGTGTTTGAGAGGCAGAGTCCCCAGCCAGAAAGAAGGCTATTTAACTTCGTTCACATCAGGAGCAGCCTTGGGAAACAGGCATTATCTACAAAGGTTACTGCTGCTGGTTCTGATGAAAATTCTCAGATGAAGAAATGGGATTGAGGCTGATAGGTCATGGGGAGAGACATACAACAAACGCTTGCAGCAGTTCTGGGGCACATCACCCTCTAGGCACTACCAAGGCTTGCTCAGTTTGTAGTACAAAGCTTCATCGGTCCCATTAAACAGGCATAGAGCAGGAGAACAAGAGCAGGCCTCCCTCAGGCTTGTGCTCCCTATCTGTGGCCTGGAGAGCCCCTACTTGGGTGCAGTTTGCAGCAAGGCATTGTGCCTGCTGATTTACTCGACATGCCATGCTCTCTGCAGTGTTTAACAGGTGGTCCCCAGGAGAAAATAACTTTCTGTTTAATTGTTGGAATACTTGGAAGACCTCCAACTAGTCCTTGTGCTCTGCTAGCTGCTTCCAACTGCAGACACAAAGCAAGGCTGAATGCTCTCTCTGTGTTGTTGCTTGACTCTATGTGTGCCAGCAGCTAGGCAACTGATGCTCTGGAAAGAGGGCCAGTGGGGGTGCACAGTGCCTCATGCAGGCAGGAGAGCCTCTTGTCAGTCCCTTTTCTACCATGGCACACACTCCAGGCTCTAGCATGTCACAGATACCTGCTGAAGGTCTTTCACTCACTGTTTTTATGACATGAGGGAGGAAAACACATATGCATAGAGGAGAGCTGAGCAAACTCCATCCAAAGCTCTCCGATGTGCTATTTGAGGTGTCACCACAACTAAGCTGAAAACACACTTCTGCACATGTATCTGTGGGTGCATGGGAAAGCTTCCTAGTGCCCTGGGTGTGAGCGAAGAGTCCCAAACCAGGCTCTGCCCCTCACTCTGTGTGTGTCAAGATGAGCCAGCCTGACACACTATGTTGCAGCACCCAACCTCTGCAAGGCAGAAAACACTGAACATTGCTTTTACTCCAGCTGGGCAATTCATGACTGACAAAAGGATGTGTCTCAAAGTCCACCTCACTCCATGCACGCAAAGGAAGTCAAATGGCTGCATATATCACATTGTTGATACTGGGAAGGCATTTGCAGTAAAGCTGAAGGTGATGGAGTCTGGAGTCCAAGGCTGCACACTGATGTAACCTACAGAGACATCACTCTGAATCTGGAGAGGAATGAGTGGCACTTGTCTCTCAAGGGCTTAAAAATTGGGAAAAACAAGCCTTTAGCATATTGCAGCCTTGTTCAACTGGCAGTATTTCTCTGCAAATGGATAAACTAGGCAGTTCTAGAGACAATGGTGGCCCTTTAAATCCAGGGCTTGTTTTTATAGAATGGCTTGCCACTGTTTTATGGAACAAAAATGTAGCTGCTTCAGTACTTCTGGAAGCTTTAATGGAGTACTATGTAGTGTTTGACTATTCTCACAGATTGATCTGACCCCCTCAGTTTTTGTTCTAAAGTTCTTAGATACTTTTGATTTTATTTTGAGGAAATACTTTCTGGAGTTTGTTTCTTTTCTTGTCATTTCATTTTGCAGTGCTGAGCATCACTGAAATAATTCTTTCCCATGTTGTTACTGTGCACTGGGCTTTTAAAATGACTCCATGCAGCTTCATATTTGCTCAAGCAGAAAGGCATAAAATCCCTAGCAAGGGGTGTTGTTATCAGGGGTAATCACCCTCCCGCAGAGATGTGAAGTGCAAGGTGTAAATGAATGCCTCGGCTCCCAGAGGCAGTGTTAGCCAGCAACAGCCACACTCCAGGAGCTGTCTTAGAGGTATTGTGGAATGTTTTGTTTTTCCACATAAATCCTTTAAATAAATTACCATGATGGCTGGAAACCACTGGCTGATACTAAAAGGTCTAAAATGAAGACACAAAGAGAAATCTTTTAAGCGTTTACCATTGTGCTGTTTTCTATTAGTCCATGATTATTTAACTGTAGGCAAGGGGCAGTGGCAGGGAGGAGAGCAGGAGTTTGTGAAGGAACAATCTTCTTTAGATAGGAGGCAACCAAAATGTGGACAGAGGGGTAAGCTGAGGCCACTATGGTTTTAAAAGAGGCTGAAGGATCCTGACATGTCCTCCTTGCAGTGTATGGGCACCCAAGGTGACTTTATCCAGCTTGTGAGGGCAAGCTTACCACCACATGGACCTCAGGTTTTACTGCTGCTTTGCCAGCTTTAAGTGCCACTATGCAAGAGATTTCCTGGCCTTGTTCCCCCATGATATCACAGGGCAAGTGCCAGCTTCGACTGCATGGGCAAGGCTTCATCTGAATCCATCTACCTGTGAGATGGGCAGTGGCATGTGAAGTGCATGGTGACTTTAGAAAGGAGTGCTTCTGAGTCTCAGAAATGTGTATTTTCCTTAATGTCTAGAAAAACAGCACTCCTTTCTTCACATCCTTCATTTTGGTGTTGAAAGGCTTGGATGCCACAGTGCAAAAGAACAGTAACAGAATCATAGAACAGTTTAGGTTGGAAGTGACCTCAAGGATCATCCAGTTCCAGCCCCCTGCCATAGGCAGCGACACCTCCCACTAGAACAGGTCACTCAAGGCCTCATCCAACCTGGCCTTGAACACCTCCAGGGACAGAGCATCCACAATCTCCCTGGGCAACCTGTGCCAGTGCCTCACCACTCTCACTGCAAAGAACTCCTTCCTAACACCTAGTTTGAATCTCCCCTCTTCCAATTTAAATCCATTACCCCTTGTCCTGTCATTACAAGACCTTGTAAATAGTCCCTCTTCAGCCTTCCTGTAGGTGCCCTTCCAATACCTGAAGGCCACTATAAGGTATCCTCAAAGCCTTCTCCTCTCCATGCTGAAGAGCCCCAGCTCTTGTAGCCTGTCCTCACAGCAGAGCTGCTGCAGCCCTCTGATCATCTTTGTGGCTCTCCTCTGGACTCGCTCTAACAGTTCCATGTCCTTATTGTGTTGGGGGCTCCAGAACTGCACACAGACTCCAGGTGGGGTCTCAGGAGAGTAGAGTAAAGGGGGAGAATCCACTCCCTTGCCTTGCTGGCCACACTTCTCTTGATGCAGCAGTTTAATAAGCAGATTCAGTTGCATGAGAATTAACCTACAAGGATACCATCAATAATCTGACTATATTGGAAGTCAGAAGTTGGAAAAGGCCTCAGCTATTAATTAATAGTGGTTTCTTACTAAATTAAGCTAAGCCAAATAACTCACTCAGGCTGACTCCTGCGGTCTGTCTTCCTCTTCTTTTCCAGCGGCTGTAGGTGAATCGTTAAGAGGTCGTTAAGGGTCGTTAGGCACACAAAGGTGTCAATAGGAAAGCAAATGTTTTGAAGGTCTCTGCAGTCAAGACGAGGAGAGTGTGTGAGCTCCGGCAGATACATACATCCAGGCACGGGCAAACTCCAAAGCGGGAACCCCAAAGGCGGGAAGACCCCCAATATTTATAACCTTGGCTAGACAAAGGGCAGAGTTACCACACCTTAGGCGCGAAAGCGCACGGCCAATCCCAGCCTGGCTCCAGCGCGGGAACTCACGGGGCAGTCCTCACCCCCCTTCACTGCTGCAGGGCAGGCGAGGGGGGAGGGAAACCAGGCGGCTTTCCCCTTTCCCCCCCAAAGTCCGGGCAGGAGAGGAATTTAGGGGTACAGGACTCCAGGACACTTTAGCAGAGGCTTCAGGAGGATCTGCTCCATGATCTTGCCAGGCACAGAGGTGAGACTGACTGGTCTGTAGCTCCCGGGGTCATCCTTTTTTCCCTTCTTGAAGATGGGTGTTGTGTTTGCCCTTTCCCAGTCAGCAGGAACTTCACCAGTCTGCCATGACCTTTCAAATATGACGGACAGTAGTTTAGCAACTTCATCTGCCAGTTCTCTCAGGACCCATGGGTAGATCTCATCAGGCTCTATGGACTTGTGCACGTTCAGATTCCTTAGGTGCTCATGAACATGATCTTCAATTATAGTGGTCAAATCTTCTAACAGGGCAAGTGTAAGGTGGAAGATCAGCTATGCTTGAGACGATCTCTTCAGGCAGGCTGCTGAGGATAAAATTTTGACCAAGCTATGGACAACATGACTTAGAGACTGTGTTCAAAATGTTCCAAACTCTGGGTCTTCCAGATGTGGATGATGTCTCTAGGCTCACACAGAACTCAAATCTTGGCACACCTGGCTGTGACTCATGAGTTACGGCTGATAAAATTACATGGGAAGGCAAATTCTGTGATTCATGTGCCAGGCTGCATCCATTGTGCTTACTCTTGCAAACAGCCACAGCCGTATGTGATCAGAGGTGCTCCTGCTGACAGCAGCGTGCTGCCCTGCTGATGCTGCTCTAGAGCCACTTCTTCCACCCAGTTCACCATCGGTGATACTCCAGGTACAAGAGAGAGCAATGCTGTCAGCTCTTCATCACCCGTAGCGACTTTATCCACACGGGGTACTAGCAGGTGTACAAAGGGCCACAAAAAGGCAGTGAGGTGCTGTTGTGGAGGCAGGGAATTCAGGAATTTTTATACAAAAATAGAGTTGTTTTATTTTCCCAAAAGCCCGCCCCCAAAACTACATATACAGAAATTAAATTCCTTTTAATTACCCGGTTCAGTTGCTTGAGAATATCTACAGGGATGCCACTGATAATCTGACTGTTATGGAAGTCAGAAGTTGGGAAAGGCTTTAGCTATTAATTAATAGCGTTTCCCACTTAACAATAAAGCTGAGCCAAAATAACTCACCATCAGGCTGACTTCCTCTTGCTGCCTGTCCCTCTGTTCCCTTTCAGCAGCTGCAGGTGGGTCGTTAAGAGTCGTTAGGCTTTCACAAAGGGACCTTAATGGCTGTAGCAGTCCTTTGGAGCTCATTCTGTATCCAGGCCAGGCGAGGGGGGGGGGGGAAGAACTCTCAGGCAGGCACCAACGTTCAGGCAGGAATGAACTCCAAGGCGGGAACCCCAGAGGCGGGAAGCCCCCAATATTTATACCCTCTCTAGACAAAGATCAGAGTTGCCACTTCCTTAGGCATGAAGGATACAGCCAATCCCAGCCCGATTCCAGCGCGGGCACTGCACGGTGCCAGAAGGGCCCCTGTTCACCTCCTTCACGCCTGCAGGGCAAGCGAGGCGGGGGGGAACCAGGCAGCTTTTCCTCTCCCATTCAAGCCACGGAGGGAGAGCAATTTAGGGGTATCCAGGACTCCAGGACAGGTGTCTGTTAGACCTGCCCAGGTTCCTCTGGTAGAGGCTGCAGCAGGCTTTCCCCATTTTTCCTTTCATGAAGCACCCCAGAACAGAGATTGTTACCCCAGACAGTGATTGGAAAGTCTGGCTAAGGGTCCTGCACAAACCGATTATGCTAAAGCTAGGGTCCGGCAGAGGAGATGCCCACAGACAGTGGTGTGCTGGGGTAGTCATGGCAGATGTGAAGAGGCTGTAGTGAGTCTTAAGTGCTGCAGCTGTCACAGCAGAAAGGTCTGGTGAGGGGCACTTTGATCATCTGAAGTGTTTTGGAGGGAGGGAGCTTGGCACTTGGAATCCAGGGTGGACTAGGTGCCATCAACCCCACCACCGTCTGCCAGTGATGAAAGCAGTCTTAGGCCAGTCTGCGACTTCTGTAGACAGCACTCTGCTGTACGCCATGGCCATTTGTGACTCCTCTGGACCAGCCAAATGTCTCTGTGTTTCTTCAATTATTTTTTTTTAGTACTTTTCCTACTGGGGAGAGATCTGAAAAGGGACAGGTTTAGATGTAAAGAGTGGTCAAGAGGTCAGAGCTTCTTACACTACACAAAGCCCCTGCCACTGGCATTACAAGGAATTCCATTTACCTTTGTCTGCTGCCATGGAAGAAACAAGCTTTATATTGCAGAGAGCTCTGTCTTGTGACCTTGAGTGTGCATCACCCCATACTTGTGGAGGTGCCCTTATATTAACTAAAGGAAGATAAAAAGCCTATGCCCAGACATGAGTAAGCACAAAAAGTGTATACAGTGTGTGGCTTTCTGCCTCCACATGAGACTCCCTTACATAGGCAAGGACATTTTTCATGCCATGGAAGCAATAGAGCAGCGTGTGCCCAAAAGCTATATGGAGGCATGTTAAGGTTCATCACTGGGACACGGAGGTGATGGAGTTGAAAGCCTTATTTCTATTAAAAAGTAGCCAGATGGGAGCCTTTTGGAAATAAGAGCTGTTATTTGCTGTGAATCTCAGCAACTGATGTGCCTCTCAATAGATGTATCCTCCTCCATGCTTGCAAAAGTCTTCTCACACCCCATCTTCTAAAAAGCCCTTACATTAATCTAGATTATCTGCACTAAACATCCTTTTCTCCATTTGTGTGAGGTTGATGGATGGATAAACAAAAGGGGTGAGAGAGCCCAGAAAGCTCCTTTCTCTGCTGAGGGGCTGAGACCCTTAAGGATCTGCAGCACAGACTGGGGTGGGGGACACCTGGAGACAGAGCCATGCACTGCACCTCTGCTGTGCTCACCCCAAGCCTGGCTGGGCAACAAGGTCTCTGGATTAATGCCTTGGATGCTGCTCTCTGCACCAGATCAGTCTGTCCTGAGATGTCAACCTTGTGTGAGTTTATTAAAGTGTTCCTTATTCTCTTATAAAGGCAGTGCAAATAGGGTCAGACTGGTCTTGAATACCTTCCTGTTTGATGTGCAAAATGAAATGGAAAGCTCAAAAAAAATGGCATCTCCATGTACTGAAATGAAGTAGGGTGCATGAATTCATTACGATCTGGAAGCTCTTCAAACACTGCCTAAGTAGGTACAACAGCCTCAGATGAGCCTCAGGACTAGTTAATGCGAGTGATAAAGTTTCCTTGGATTTTTCCCAGTTCCTACTTACAGCTGCACAGCTTCAGCTTGAGAAGAGCATCCACGAAGAAAAGAGGTAGGCTAAAAGAAGCTAAAAGCTGTGAAAATATCTTCAGCTTAAATTAGTTCTCAGCTGCAAGTCTGCAATTCTCAGGACTTCCCCTCCACAACCTAGACAGGAAACAAACTCTCTGGTGGGATTTTTCTGCTCTTCAGACTATGAGGGCTGTGTCCTTCCACAGAGCACTGCAACCAGCAGAGCTCACTCCTTCACAAAATCACAGAATCACAGAATCACTGGGACTGGAAAAGACTTCTGAGATCATCAAGTCCAGCCTATGACCTAACACCATGGCATCAGCTAAACCATGCCCCCAAGTGCCATTCCCAATCTTTTCTTAAAGATTTCCAGGGATAGAATCATAGAATCGTAGAATCAACCAGGTTGGAAGAGACCTCCAAGATCATCCAGTCCAACCTATCACCTCCCTGGGCAGTCCATGCCAGTGCCTATCACCCTTTCCATGAGGAAGTGCTTCCTAATACCCAACCTAAACCTCCCCTGGCAGCTTCAGACCATGCCCTCTTGTCCTGTCACAAGTTGCCTGGGAGAAGAGCCTGACCCCCACCTGACTGCAGCTTCCCTTTGGGTAGCTGTAGAGAGTGATAAGGTCCCCTCTAATTCTGCTCTTTGCCAGACTGAACATCCCCAGCTCCCTCAGCCTCTCCTCACACGACTTTCCCTCCAGCCCCCTCACCAGTCTCATCACTCTCCTCTGGACCTGCTGCCGCACCTCAGTATCCTCCTTGCAGTGAGTGGCCCAGAGCTGCACTCAGTGCTGCCCTCTGCAGCATCTTCCTACCCTCCAGGAGATAGACTCTCCCTCCCAACTTGGTGTCATCTGCAAATTTACTGACAGTAGACTCAATCCCCTCATCCAGATCATCCCTAAAGATGCTGAATAGAACTAGGCCCAGCACTGATCCCTGGGGGACATCACTGGTCACCAGACACCAACTGGATGCGGCACCATTCACAACCACTCTCTGTATTCAGTCATCCATCCAGAGAAGGGTGCACCTGTGCAAGCCATGGGCTGCCAGCTTTTCCAGGAGGATGCTATGGGAGACTGTGTCAAAGGCTTTGCTGATGTCTAGGCAGACCACACCCACAGCCTTCCCCTCATCTACCAGGCAGGTCACACAGTCATAGGAAGCAATCAGATTCCCTACCACCATGGGGCCATACCCTGTTGCTCAGCACATCCAATAGGCCCTCAGAAGAGGGTTTACCCCAGTGGGAATTAGGGAATAGATATCTGTTGTTTCTTGGCTGGGAGGCAGAAGTATCTACTCCCCTTTCAGAAGCCAGCTGGTGATGTGCAGCCATGTGCAGGAGACCTCACAAGCAGAAAAGTGAGTGGATCTGCCTCAGCAATACTGTTGGCTGTCTCCTCATACATTGTTAGCTGTATTATTAATGCTGGTTTATATCTTGCAAAGAGTAGGCACAGCTGGTCTCCCTGACCTCAGCAGCACTATGGGGATATGAATTTCATGTGGATGAACTGAGCTCAGACAGCTGCTACCCATGTGTGAAGTGTGTCCCACACACTTTTTCCTTCCCAAAGGCTGGGACACTGCCAGGGCACGGGCTGGGAGCTAGCCAGGGTCCGTGTCAACCAGGTCTGGGGTCTACAGCCTGAGCCACTGCAGGCTGTGTCCAGAGGACAGCATGTCCTGTCCCAGTGCTGTTGCCTGAAGTCATGCAGAAAGAAAAGGCAAACCTAAATGGATTTTAAATGGTAAATTCAAATACAGTGTGTGCAGCAGAGAGCTTGGAGATAATTAACTCTTCTGATCTAAAGTAGCCTGGGTTTTGCATCTGAGCAGCCTCCTCTGGCCCAAACTGAGACTGAAGAGAGGTGTAGGCCTTGGTAGAAGGGTGTGTATGCTGCCTTATTCTGTCTTGACCCAGACCAGAGATAATAGTTCTTAGTAACCTTTCCTGCTTATGTCCATTTTCTGTCACTTCAAGCTACCACAGTTGATCTGCAGTAGTTCTAAGACGCCCTATAAATGCTGAGCTGTGGAAAGCTGCAAGTTGCCCTGAAAAGTTCCAAATCAAACAGCAGAGGAGCTGATGTTGGTGTGCATTCAGTTGCTGGCTGTACTCTGGGATGTCAGTTCCCACCCATATCATGGCCAAACAGCTGCAGTGTGTGGGAAAGGGCAGCAAAGGGCTCAGGACTGAGCAGGAGACAGCCGTGGGAATATTGTCCCTTCAGGCCATCTTACCAGGATGACTGCTAGTAGATATTGTTATCTCTGGACTAGTACTAGAGAAAGATACCTTCTTAATTTAATATTAGCATAACTAAATGCTAACTTTATCTTCTCCTACATCTTTCACAAATATTATAAATTAATTATTTTAAGGCTGTGAATTAGTTTATGTGCATCTTATCTGAGGCCACCTTGAACCAGCTTGTGATGGAGGGGCAGCAGCCCCAAAACTGAGGCTTTTCTATGCCTCTGCATGCCTGGACATGTTCTTCTGCCAGGACCCACGAGGCAGCAAACAAATCGTGTAACACACACACGCCCAGCCCGTGTGCCCCTGAGGTCCAGGCAGGTAATCCCCATTGGGAGGGTCCAGGCATGTCTCTACTGCCTATTGGGGCAAGGTTTGGCTTACAGCCAACCTGATTGGTCATTTTAGATGTCCAACGAGCCACGAATCTTGGGCCAGAGCCTATAAAGAGTGGTGCACAGCAGCCCCACGTGTTCAGACGGTCCAGAGGTTCAAACCGTTCAGAAGCTTAGAGCATTTAGACTCAGCTCTGATCCACAGCAGCATCCTGCTGCCCTGACCAGCTTGCATGGCCTAGACACAGGATCAGGCCTTACTCACTTGCAAGCATTACAGAGGCTCAGACCTCATGCATTGATCTCAAGGCACAGTCAAGCTACCTGCAAGCCCTTTGAGAAGCAGAGCGCATGCACGCCTGCACCATACATACATGGGGAGCCAAGAACCCCCTGCCTAAGCCTAGAGCTATCTTGATTTATCTACGCAGCATAAGTCTCCCTGCAGCACGGCATAGACCCTGCTTGCCAGCTGTTCTGGAAGTCTGGAAAGACCCAGAGCCCAGCAGACCCTCAGACTGTCTGCAAACCTACGAATGCAGCCTGCTAGCTGTGAGACAGTGTCAGAAGCTACACGGACCAATCCTTTTCCTGCACCTGGAATCCGGCCAGCTGATCATCCCTGGACACAGCTTCCAGAAGAAGCAGCATCCAGGCAGAGATCACCCCAGGAGAGAAGGTTAGAGAAATACTGTTACCCCAGAGACTGGGAAACCTTATCATTCCCTGCAAGCCGGGACAGACTCCAGCTGCAAAGACCCCAAGTACTGGGCACATGCTGAGACAGATTCCCGGGAGGGTGATTAATAATTGATACCTAAGAGCAACACCTAAGTAAGCTTTAAACCTTTGTAATATAAGTTATCTCTATCTGAAGAGCACACACAGTTTCAGCCCTTGCTGGGCAGACACTAGAGTTGCTTAGAGGCATTAAGCCTAAGAAAATCTTTCTCTCTGTCTATAATTGTTCATAATTTGATATTCTCACTTAATAATCAATCCCTGTAAATATATCCCAAGCTATTTTAATAACTTTGCATAAGAACCTGATTTCATAGTGGTTGGGGGTGGTATAAATTTGTAAATATTAATTTTAATAAATAATTTTATAAAAAATCAAAACTGCCTCAAATTAATTTCTCACCTCCCCTTAATAGAGGAGGAACAGAGAAATCCCCTCCACGACACAGCTAACCCCTGATAACTGGACAGCACCAAGGATCTCCTGTTTGAGAATACGGCACCCTTACAAGTGTTTTAGCTCTGACAGATAAAACTCCCCAAAGTAGCCAAAAACCTGCACCTGTTGGACATAATTTCTGCTGCATGAGGCAGAGGTGAACTGGTGTTGCAAGGGTCAGAAAAGGCAGGAGTCTCTTTTGGGAATTGCCCTAGAGGCTGGGACCCCAAAGGCACCTAAGGGGTTTGCAGCAGTTTAGTGTGGCCTGGTTTCAACTGGAAAATAAAGAAGAGGAGAGGTATGAGTGAGGCTACTGCTGCTGAAATCAAATGAGTAAGGCAGTAGCTGCAAGGATCTGGGCCAGGCTTCTTTGCAAGCAGTAGAGAGAGGAGGGCATCCCTTAACATCTCTGCAATATGCATATCCAAAAGGTTGAGGAGGCCCAGCAAGGCCTCCTGTGTGGTCTGGTGCCCCCAAGAAATGGCAAAGAGAGAGGGTGCTGGCAAGGGAAATGATCTCCTTCTGCCAAGCCCCATTACATTTGTCTTTGTCATTTAAGTCAGAGCCAGCTATTCTCGCTGCTGCTGTGCTTCACCCTCCTGGGTAACAATTAACCTCTCTTTCACACAAGATTTTCAGACAGGAAAATACAGCATGCCCTCGGATTCTCAGCTCCTAGATATCCAAACATCACTAAATTGAAGAGATTAAACCAAGATGGAAGAAGAATCTGCTTCCTTCCTGAACAGGCCTCTTGAGACAGGCCATATCTGAAAGCTGGTCCCCTGCAGCTGTGTACGCATCAGGGGAAGGCAATAGTATCACTGAGACTTGGGCAAGGCTGAGGACTGAGATATGTGCAGCATGCTTGAACAGTGATCCTATTGCAAACAGCATGGGTTGCATTTTGCTTTCATCACTGTCCAAGGACATCCTTGGAGCACCTATTATTTCCCAGCACAATCAGAAACTCAAGTGACATGAGAGTGATACTGCCCTGTTTTGCTTGGGTGGCCAGCAACCCACAACATGGGCTCCAGTGGGTCTATGTCCCAGTAACAGGTAAGGACTGAAAATGGATCCAGTGCTTGCACCAGAGGCACAGGCACGAGGAAGATGCTCTAATACCTTTCAGCTCACCCCATCAGACACTCCAAAATTGCAGTTGCACACTAGTATATGACTGCTGAGCACATCAGGTAACTCAGTGTCCAGTGGGCTCTGGCAATGGGTTTCAAGCAGACAAATTTAGTATTTTGCTTTCAGTTTTATCTGTTCTGAACTTTGAATAATTTTGTTCCCCTAAAGTGGGGAGAGAGAATCACAAGCACATATGCACTGGCACATACATGTTCTTCCTGTACCAAGTTGTTTGAGTGAAAGTTTGCAGCATCCTCAGTGAGATGGTCTTGAGCTTCTTGCATTTTCCAGGCAGCTAAAGACACCAAGATTTAAATGTAGTTGACAAATGAGCCTATTTCTTTTAAATTAAATGTAACTAATAGTCCTGGTCTACTGACTTAATAGAGAAGCTTAACATCATTATGTCTATATTAATAACAAGGCCAGTCAGCCATTAGGAATTGGTTCATTCATTGCATCTCTATGGCACTTTCCAGCTTGCTTTTTTTCATGGTAAATGGGTGTTGCTGTTCAGTTAATTCTCATTAGGAAGACAAACATACAGGTGAGACATCCTACTTTCCTCTACTTCTAAATAAGAACTGTTAGCAAGATGGTGATGGGCAGAGTCAATCTATGACAGGAGAAAATACAAAAAAGAAGGACCCACAGAGAAAGTAGTCCTGGCACAGGTGAGCAGAAGAGAACCAGGAGGAGGGATGTGAAGTCCTGACCCAGAGCAGTCCAAGACTTCTGGCAATTCAGTTCAACCTAGAAGAGATTTGGTAACAGAGAAAAGCACTGAAGGACCTGGGATACAGGCAGACAGACAAACCCACTGGGAGCATATTGAGTCAAGCTTTATTGCAAGCTCCTAGCCAATTCAACACTTGCCGTATATGTTACTACTGGTCTTTCATTCTGCCCCACAATGATCATCTCAGCATTTGGGAGACATATCAGACAGCTTGGATATATTTCATTGACCTCTGCATTTAATGTAATCCTGTGAAGGATTTGTTCCATTTTCTTTGTCACAGGTGGCAATGTGTACTCGATATGTTAGCTCACTTACCTAAAAAAATACAGCTCTGTTGGAGACTAGATTTTACCAACTCAGCAAAGACAACAGTTTCACAGTATATGGCAGTCTTCTGTCTTTTCCTCACAAAGCTGCTCCAGGGTTATCTGTTTCTCTCTGGGTTGCAGGATTTTGTCATGTCTCCTCTCACTCCACTCACTTCCTCCATGGGTACCAACCAGCCTTTGCACTTAGTGTGATGGTTTGGGTGTTCCCTGACCCCCCACACTTTGGAAATACCCAACTAGACTCATCCGGTTCTGGGAATATAAATGAAGCTATTTATTTACAGCTAGCACAATATACAAGCAGAGATTTACAGTATATACAATTATAGACAGAAATATAGAAGGTAAAAGTAATACAGAAACACAACTCCCCTCCCAGAAACCTGAGTCCCCAGGAGGGGCTCTCAACCACCCCTGCACCTTCCCCTTGCCCCTCTCAACCTTACCCCAGTCCTAAGGAAGAATAGAGGTTCAGCCAAGAGGTTAAGAAGCAAAGGTGAGTGGAAGATGAGGTTAGGGAGATGCAGTTCAGTCAGAAGCCCAGCCAGAAAGTGGGACAAAAATGGTGAGAGTGTTATCTAATGTTTTTGTTTCTTCTTCAGCAAGACTCTGAGGGGAGTAGACATCACCACTGTTTTCCTTTCACAGCCTATGATCTAGTTCTTTTCACCAAAACATTCTAGCCTGCTTCAAACTAGCACAATCCACCCCTGTCTACTTCACTCAGAGTATCACTCACTAAGTATCATTGTTTAATCAATTATCATAACTAAATTAAACTCAGGTTGAAGCTTGATGCCTATTTCAGACTTACAGAATGATTTCTGTGTTTAAAAGCTTACTTGCTTTTTCCAACTGTACCAGTTTCACTGATAACCTTAATTCCTACACCCTTTTGCCTTGTTTCCATCTGCCTGAAGTATAACAGTATGAAGTCTGGCAAATGGCAGTTTTTAAGGGAAAGCTACTCAGTCTCTGATGTGTAAAACTCAGATGCAACTAAACAAACTGCTGCCTTCTTTTGTGTCAAATACACAGCAATTACAACTTACTTTTTTCTACAAGCCTTCCTGGAAAAGGATTATCTAAATCTTCTGCCTGTAAATCAATATTCTCACTACCAAGCAATCTCTCCACAGCCAACAAGCATTCAGACTCTTAACGCTCACCACAGTTGCTAAACACCAGGCTGATGCAGCTTTTGTACTGGTGATTAGGGCTGTCTGCACGCTGCAAACAGCATTTGTAAACATTTCTGAAAGCCCCCAAAAGCTGCTGGATTCATCCATGTTCCTGATCCATTTTCCAGGTATTTCTAGAAAATTCCCCACTCTTTACTATAATTGTTGGAAAAAGAGATTTTTGTAACTGAAGCTAAGCCTATGCAGAAGACTAAAGCAAAGGACAGTGAGATCCTGGCATGTTAAGGCTTCTACAATTGCAAAAATGGCTGATGGACATGCTGGGACATCAAAATGCTAAAATAATTTTGTTTTAAAAACCCTTTTTTATTTGTACAGCTTTCAGTTGTTCAATGAATTACGTTTATTTTTTTTTAACCTGTGCTTTTATTTTTACTCATTTTTGGTAATGGCTATTCTCGGGGAAGACATTCAGATAACAAAATTAGACTCAGCCCAATAGATGTTTGACAGGTTTTGAGAAGTCACTGTTAAATAAAAGACTCCCAGATAATAGTGCTGATTGTTTTGTTGGGCCTTCCCCCCTCCCCCAAAAGCTCTGTAAAAGGGGAATGTTTCATTCAAGCATTTGGACCAGGTCTGCAATGACATTTTCAAACTTCACTTATTCCCTGTGCAGCTGGCATGCTGCATTCACCCCGTGGTGGCTGGCTGCACTGGCCTGGATGTAATCTTGTTTGCATAGTCAGTCACACACAAACCCAAGAATCACTTTACTGTATGAACAGGGTATTCATTACTTGCTACATCCCATTTTAAAGGTTTCATTCACTCAATCAAGGAATAAAAACGACACAACGTGACACAGTTGAACTGACACAAAATGAATTAACCCACTACCTGGAACTTAGCCTACCTAAATGGTCCAAGAAATCAAACCTGGATAATTAGTGAGTAATTCTGAGAGAAAAGAACCCTTATTTTAGTCTCAAGAACCTTCTGACCAGTATGCTTGCTACACTTTGTAGCATTTCCAGTTTGGTCTGTCAAGTCGTAGAATCATAGAATCACAGAATCAACCAGGTTGGAAGAGACCTCCAAGCTCGTCCAGTCCAACCTAGCACCCAGCCCTAACCAGTCAACTAGACCATGGCACCAAGTGCCTCATTCAGTCTTTTCTTGAACACCTCCAGGGACGGTGCCTCCACCACCTCCCTGGGCAGCCCATTCCAATGGCTTGCACTGGTAGGAACCCTGCATAGAGAACACAGTCTGGTGGCACCATGTTCCACACCTATTTGAAGCAATCCTACTTGACAGCACAGGTGGGACACTCAAGTATCTATGTTGCCTTTCTTGGCAATGATCTGCATACAATGGCCATTGGATTTCAAAAAATACCAGGTGTGTTCACAATCTTGGACCAATCTTCTTGGTCACAAATCCTTTTGTCAGCTTGGCCCTGAGAGTGACACAGTAGATGGACAGACTTTAATACGTTGATTCTGAAAACAAACTAAGTTAATAACAGTAAATCCTTACAAACAATGAGCAAACCAAATATCTGAAGATCATGAGAAATTCCACAGAAAAAAAAAGACTCTGCTGGAACAATATTTCTGTCTGTTCTCAACACTTCCATACTTGGAGGAAAGGCTGACAAAATTCCCGTTGTTCTGCCAGAGTCCTCCAAATCTTCATTTGCACAGAAAAATGAACATTGTTCACTGATACCACTTATTTATGTAGTATCTTTTGAGTGAAAGCTGTATCACTGCATAGACATTTTTCTCTCTACAATCATTTTATTAAGTCCAGCTGCACTGGTTTTATTACTAAATATATCTTTGGAAATTTTCTGGGAGCCATTATGGTACTTATTTTTCTGGACAATATTCCTCCCAAGTTCTTTGCCTTTCATTATTTATACCTATCTGACCTTGTACCCCTGATGGTCCTGGTATCCATTTATTAGAGTACAGGGAAAGGCTACTTTCCATAGTAGCTTTTGTTTTATTTAATGTTGCACAAGCTGGAGAGCAAAATTACTGCTTTTTGGGCAGGAAAAAAGATTAATTTCTCTACTGTCACAAATCACTGTCAGTGCTGCGTTTTACAATACTACATCTTTCTGAGCAGCTGCAGTCTAGTGTAAGGATTGCCCTTCTTTAGCAATACAAATGTGTCTTTAAACAGATGGAGATATGCACATCCAGAACCTTACTGAGGACACACCATCACACTTCCATCGGTAATGTGCAAAACGTCTACAATACTTTCCATCTGAAATGAGCTTTACTGTAAGCTAAAGATACCAGCAACCAAGAAAAAAAAAAGCCATGTCAGGTGGGCAGTGGCCTCCTAAAAGCATGATGGCTCTTGCCCTTAACACAGAAGTAACCCTTGGGATATCTTCATTAGACACAGACACTTATTTGAACCTGCAAGGGAAGACTTTCTCATTCCTGCAGCTGCAACAGAGATTATTTTGAAGCACAGAAGTACCAGAAGTACTACACAGTATGGAGATGTAAGGGTCACAAAGGTGCTGCGTGCATATAACTCTTTCTATGATTGTTTCTTTTGCTTACTCAAGTTCTGGCTCTTTTGCTTATATGACAACTTTTGCCAAGGACTGCACGAGACAACATGGTGTGCAGCAGCACCGTATGAGTATAGACTATCTTTGATGTTTCTCATATAGGAGCAGGGCTCGTGGCAGATGTTTGAATCCAAATGTCTGTCTGAATTGGTGGATTTCTGACCTGCTCCCTCAGGTTGTATACAGGCTTTTGTGAACAACTGTGGCATTGCTCAGGCTCACAGAGCTTCTGCTTTGGGCAGGGCAAGAGGAGCCCACTTTTCCACATCTGGGCTGCCAGCATAAGGCAGACTGGGCTAGTGTCTCCAGAGATAAAGGACTCCCTGGTCACCTGCCCCAAATTTACTCTCTACACAGTAGTTAAGAAAGGAAGAAAAAAAAACAACCTAGACATTATTGTGCTCTTCTGATCCTAGCCTGTTTTAGTATGAAATGCTCTTGGCTTTATTTGTCATTGGCTGCAGTAATGCTGGTAGCAGCCAAAAAGCCTGCTGAGAAAATAACGATGGCTTCTACTGCTTCCTTGCCCTGACAACCTCCCATGTGAAAAGAGGGCCAGCTGCTTGGAATAGGAGCAACATTCATGGGTTGGAGTGCCCACAAGTAATTCTTACTAAAGGGAATTTGAATGTGAGCCATCTTTCTCTCTGTTTTTCCATGCCCACCCATCCTTCACTCAGTCCCTTTCGCCAATGCACCTGTGGTGGTTTGTTTGCTGAGACAGGTGAAGTGACCCTACAGCCAAACTCTGGGCCACACAACCAACTTTCACAAATGTTACTAGTCATTTCTCCTTTCTAGGCACTGCAACACTGGAGCTGGACTGTGATCTAACCATAAATTCTGAGCTCTTCAGATCAGTGGATGTAGGAATGTGCACCATTAACCTTCTTCCTCAACAACAAAGTTCTCCAGTCCCCAAGCTATGGGATCAGTAACCACAGAGATGTGCAACAGGGGGAGTTGAAATGAGCTGTCTAAGTGAATCCTACGCTTTCTCTCTTTTGTTAAACTGTCCCAGGTGCCTCATTGCCCCAGGATCCCCAGTGGAGCAGAGGCACCACTCAGTGGAGAGGAGACAGGTTGATGGCACACTTTTTTTATTCATGCCCATGAGCTGAAATTGGAGGTAATAAAGCTGTATCTGATTTATATGAACAAGCCATCCATTGAAATGCTGCAGCGTTTTCAAAGATCCTGATTAAAAAATTGGACTTCACTTCTAGCTCCAAGCAGGCAAGCACTGCAAATAAGACATTGCCTCTCTCCTCTCACTCTTCTTTTGGAAGAATTTTACATAAATTAAAATTAATGCATTTTTTTTCAACTAGGTCAGTGAAATGTAAATGTTCTGTTCCAGGGAGGATTATAAATTGTAACTCAGTTAAGGAATGCACAGCACTGATCAACCCTGCTGCATTTATCCAAACTGAATAGTTTGGAGGAGAAAGGAACCAATTTTCCTACCAAGCACTTCACTGCAGTACCTGAAGGCTCGTGGTGCTTAGGACGAGTATTTGCATCCTATCTGGGAAATCTCAAAATCTTTGTTTTTTGTCTTTGTATCAGATGTGTTCTCTCAAATGCGGTCCTGATACTCAAGTGGATAAAATGGGTCGGCAGGAATATCCCTGTGTCTGTGCTTTCTAGCTGCAACGGGAACATGCACCTCCTCTGTTTACAAGCCAGGCAGAGAAGCTCAAGACTCAGCTGCAAGCTGAGAAAAACTGAATTTGTGCTGCCCCACAAACACAAAGCTTGGCTGCTCCTGCCTCTGGGCCCGCATCTGACTGCTGCCAGTAGCATGCTGCCCTCAACACTTGCCTATTTTGTTTATGCCTTAGACCCTAGAGTCAGTCCTGGATGTGGCACGTTGGAACACTTGATGGGGTCTGTACAGCAGCAAACAAAAAAGAATGCAATTTTATGTCTCTCTGTCTGGCTTGGGTTTTCTCCCAGGCCCCAAATCTGCAAGCACATGCATGCTCAAGGGTACCAGCCTGATTTCCACCCACACTGGAGAGTGGCTTCAGAGGTAAGCAGACATGTGGCTTTTGTTTTGGTAGTCTTAGTGCTGTACATTCTGGTGTAAATAAAGATCCTGTGACTGACATCAAAATGCTACAGCAAACAAAACGAATGCAGGTTTTTTTTGTGATGGATGACACCTTGAATTATGATAGCTCCCCTTCGAGCAACCTCATGTTTCTTCTAAAAAGCATCATAAGAAAATCTTTCTGAGTTGCAGAACTCTTCATGAGTACCAAGCCAAAATTTTTATGAGTGCAGAACCGCCTCAAACAAACTTGCAAATAGTTGGTGGAAGGAAATAAGACTTTGTTTTTCACACAGTTTCAATACATCTTTTCCTTGTCTCACACTGCACAATCATCCCTAGGATATCCTTCAGATAGCAAATGCTCTGGTCAATGAGATGAACGGTATCTCTAGTTCAGCATGCCACCTCAGATGACTGCCTATATGGACATTTGAGGAAGGACACAGTCAGTGGACATCTACAGTGATCTCTAGCTGGCAGTACAATCAGTACCTGGCTTTTGACAATCAGCAGTTTCAGGAGACCCTGAGCTACAAGCTGAAGGTGGATTTTTCAACTTAGTAATGGTCCTATATGGCATGACTTTATCTACATCTTTTGAAATCTCATTTATACTTTGGCAAGAAGTCTCATGATTCAATGCATCATAGAATGCATTGGATTGGAAGTGACTTCTAAAGGTCCAGCCCACTTGCAGTAAGCAGGGACATCTCTAAGTAGATCAGGTTGCTCAGAGCCCTATCAAACCTGAAATAATGCAAAATATTCCTTCCCTGTGGCTTAAACCTACTGTATGATAATTCAATTTGTTACCCCTATTCTTGAATTGAAGAAACACAGCTTAACCTTGTTCTCCTTACCTTCCCCCTGTCATTGGTGATTTTATACACTTACATCAACTCCCTCAGGTAGTTTTCTTTCTAAGCAGAAAAGCTCTAATTTAGTCTCTCCTTGAAAAGCAACTGTTCCAAAACTCTTTTTTTTTTTTTTTTTTTTTGGTTACCTGTTCTGCATCATTTTTAAAGTTACCTCAGTGATCTAATACTGTTTTCTGTCCTATTTTTATTGTGTTCTCTCATTCAGCAATTCCTGGTATTCAATTTGTCTTTTGACTGCTGCAGGGCAAAAAGTGATGTCTTCAGAAACCTCATACCTTAATTTCAGTTACCCGAAATCTTTCTTGAGTGTTGCTATCTAGAGCCCATCACTGCGGATGTATAAGTAGAGTTATTTTTTCCCTAAGTGCCTTACTTTGCACTTGTCAATACTGAATTTCATCTGGCACTTCACTGTCAGTTAGTATTATAAGCTCCTTCTGCAACAGTCAGCTTTAGCTTTGATTATTATGAATAATTTTATATCATCTGCAAACTTTGCCAGTATTTGCCCACTTTGACATGTCACATACAGAGACTGAACAGCACCGATCCCGGCATAAGCCCTCAGGGCACTGTTCTGATAAATCTGCCTCCAGTCCAGAGGAAATGTGGCTTTATTTATTCTGTTATTCGTACAGCTACATATTACATCACTCACATTGGTTCCCTGGGGTGGAGACTGGTGTAAATTCTGCGTTGGTAGCTCATAAATTTTGGACTTGAGCTCATTTAGCACACTTGAATGCCATCTCATCCTCGTAGTTTGATTCAGGTCAATTTATCCAAGAGGATCTGCTTTCCAGAGGCTGAGTGTGTTTCTCTTCAACCAAAGATGTTCCACCTTGCCAGCAAAGCTCTAGCTCTGGGAGTAATGCAGGTGTAATGACTTGTTTATATGAAAGTGGTCAACCTTTTGCATCTAATCCCTAAAAGAAGGGCCCTATACACCTAGGTTAATGTGATGGTTTGGATGTTACCTCACCCCCCCCACTTTGGAAAGCATCCAGACTAGACTCAGCCAGCTCTGGAAATTTGAATGAAGCTTACTATTTACAGCTAGCACAATATACAAGCAGATATTTACAGTATATATATTTATATACAGAAATATTCAAGGTAAAAGGTAATACAGAAACACAACTCCCCTCCCAGAAACCTTAGCCCCCAGGAGGGGCTCCCAACCGCCCTTCCACCCTCTCCCACCCCCTCAACCTTACTCCAGTCCCAAGGAAGAATGGAGGTTCGGCCAGGGGGTTAGGAAGCAAAGTGGATTAACCAGAGAAATGACAGAGAGGCTAGAGAGAAGTGCAGCTCAGGCAATGCCCCAAGCAGAAGTGCCTTATCTACGTTTGGATTCTTGTTCTTATACCTCTCAGCAAGCCTATGGGTGAAGTAGACATAACCATTGTTTTCCTTTCACAGCCTGTAATCTAGTTCTTCTCACCAAAACATTCTAGCTGGCTTCAAAATAGCAGTTAAGCTTTCAGATTGATTTCTCAGCTGGTGATTCCTCCACCAGCTCAGGTCTGGGGATTCCTTCAGTATTCAAAACTTAAATTCTATCAGTTACAACTCAAGAACTGTTTTAAGTATACTGCATTGCAAACTTGGGGTGTTACAAGTAGCATTCTGTTGAGTTGGGCACATAACAACAAATTCTGTTGTGATGAGTAATGCTTTTCTGAGAACTTTTGTCCAAAAAGAATGGGATAGAGGAAACTCACTACTGCTAATCAAATGCTGAATAGAGTCCACTTGAGTAAGTTTGTGTACTAGCACATAAGCTTGCACTTACTTGTAACCCAGAATTGGGATCTATAGCAACACACAGACATTACACATACATACAACAAGAAGTATCTCTTGTTGTAGGTGGGAAGGATACACCTAACAGGACAGCAAGCAGTGTTTTGACCCTTCCCCTTCCCATTTACTCTCAGGGCAGGGAGCTCTATGGTCTACAGACATTTCTCTGCTAAGCAAATGTAGAGCTTTTCTTCAATCAGGCTGGCAAGCTGGTAAAACACTGGTCTCTCTATTTTTTGTTTGTGACAGAACAAGCAGCAATCTCAAAGTTGAGGTCTTCAAGAAAAGACTGGATGAGGCACTTGGTGCCATGGTCTAGTTGACTGGATAGGGCTGGGTGATAGGTTGGACTGGATGATCCTGGAGATCTCTTACAACCTGGTTGATTCTATGATTCTATGAATCTATTTGTACTATTCTCTGCTGTTCTCATGGCTGAGCTCTACAATACAGTTCCTGAAGAAAATAATAAAAATTCAAATTATTTTAGGTATAAAGTCTCCTCATATATAAAAGCCTTCAGAGATATAAAAGCCTATTAAATTTTGTTGATAAGGTGCAAATCATAACTGCAAGTAATAGGCACTTAAGCTACTATTAGAAATAACTACAAATACTTCTCATTCATCATGAGTCATGGATTATAGAATTTTGTGGGTGGAGTGCTACTTTAGAGCATTATCTCTCTGGGTTAATTTCTGTGGTCCCATGCTGGATTAGACCAGACTAGCACTATCTCTCACATGGAGCTCTGCACACAGCTGGCAGCTTGATTCACAGATCTAGCTTGTGCAACACTAACAGACTTTGCTATGTACTAGACCCTGGAGGCGTTCAAAGAAAGCCTGGATGAGGCACTTAGTGCCATGGTCTAGTTGATTGGACAGGGCTGGGTGGTAGGTCGGACTGGATGATCTTGGAGGTCTCTTCCAACCTGGTTGATTCTATGATCTACAAGGGAGTAGAAAGAATACAAATGATAGTCATGGCATCAGACCTGCAAAAACTAGTTAGGTCACCTAACTTGGACAGTACCTTCTTATTGCTATGTGCCACAAACAAATAAAACACTAACTTTGTTTCTTTATCAGCATTGCCTCTGCAAAAAGTGTTTTAGGAGATTGTATCAGGGCTAATAAATGTGTTTGGTAGGTCTTTTGTTTTTGTTTGTTTGAACTTCTCCCTTCTTCGGTATGTTGACCTCCTGGTCTAGGTCCTTTATGTTCTGCAGAAGCACATACCAAACTCAGGTGCCTCACAGCAACACTCACATACAGGAGTCCAGTGGATATAAATACTGAGATATCCTTGTGATAAATAGGAGCACCATCCGTACTGGGAAGAAACAAAAAAGGGTGGGGGTGGGGAGGGGAGGGGGGGGAGCGATATGCCTCCCTGGGGTGGAGAATCAGCGTGGGAACTGGCAGGATTTTCTTCTATGGCGCTTGCGTGGTTGGGCGGGATGTCAGGGTCGGGAGGACACACAGGGAAGCTCCGACGACCACCAGAGGTGACCAGGTGATGCAGGCGCATGAAGGACCTCTGGCGGAGCAAGAATTTCAAGGACTTATTCACATACTTCATACATATGCATAAAGTGATGTATAAATGGGAGAGGTTGTTGTGTGCCCGTGGCACGAGTTGGTAGAGCTCAGCCTCCTCTCCTGCTCAGCTTCTGCTGCTTGCTTCTCTTTTAACAAATACATTTTGTATTGCCTTTGGTACTGATTGGCTTGTGTCTAAGATCATTTGTAACATCCTGGACAAGCAGAATGCTAATGTGAATCAAGTACCCAGGTCTTGTGTTTCTAACAGAACAATCACGAAGGAGCCTAATTTGGAAGCTGCTGAAATCCATGACCAGTTCAAATGTGGCTTCAGTGGGAGTAGAGAGCCCAAAACTGTTGTAAAAAACACTCGATCTCTAGCAGAGATTGATTCTAGTCGGTGATGCTTCCCTTTATATTGGATGCTTTCCTTTGTATCAGCTTTGTAATTTGTTCAATATGTGCTGCAATATCATTCTCCCCTTGAACTCTTTCTGATGCTTTACGAGTGCAGGATTGGTTCTGAAATGCTGAACCTGAGCACATGGAAGGTGATGACTACACTCAGACACTACTGAACTGAGGAAGCTTTGAGAAGGTGCTCAGGCACCTTCGAACCTTCAACGTGGCAAGGGACTCTCAAACACAAGACGGATGTTTGCTTGCCAGGGCTTCTCCCATTGCCTATCGTTTCAGAAGCAGTACAGAGTACTCCCAGACGCACTTGGCACCACGGTGTAACAAGTGAGAAGGCAATAAGAGAGTTTTGCCCACTAGATTTGCTATAAATAACACCCAAATCCCCGACAGCGGCGGAGCAATGACGCTTCCCGGGCGGCTGCCGGAGCCCGGGCAGGGCGCTCCGGGGAAACAACCAGCGCAAGCCCCGAGCCTCTGCCCGGCCTGGCCCCAGCCGCGTCCCGCAGCGCGCTCTAGCGGCTGCGCCGCGCCACGGCACGGCCCCAACAGCAGCCCCAGGCCGATGGCGATCTCCAGGAGCACAGCGGCTATGCCCGCGCCGCTGGCCTGTGGATCTTGTTGCGAAATCAGGCAGGGAGTCGGTGCCTGCATTCTCTTTCCGAAACGCCGTTTCTGGTTTATCGGGACGTGCGTGCGCCTCCCTCCAGCTGTGCGGCTCGTGGTTCAAGTACCCTCAGTGCGCCCGTGAGAGAGGCGCACGAAGGGCAATCGCTGCTCCCTCGGGAGGAGGCAGACAACAGACAGGCGTTTTCCCCAGATGAGGGCCAAGCCCCTGCGTTAGCACAGCCTGCGAATCAAATGCATCCCACTGAGAGGCAGACCCCGGCTTAACAGCCGAGCATTGAGGTGCTCAGTGCAGGGACACACACACATTTGCGCCAGGCCATGCAGAGAAGCACCCTTTTTTCCTGCACATATAATAACCATTGCATCTCTCGGGAAAGGTTTTTTATCCACCCATCTTATGGGTTAGCTGTCCCTGCAAGGCTCCTTGTTTGCAGGCTGCTCAGCAAGAGCAGTGTGCCATTCCCATTTTTTGGCACTCAGCTCCCAACAGCCTTGCTAGTGGTTCCTGGGGTGACCCACAGCAGCTGCAGCCCTTTTGACACCTTTCCTCCTTCGAAGCGTAAGGAAAACGTTAGAAAAGGACATTTCCAAAGCGGGCATGGAGGAATTACACTGAAGTTGGTACAAGCTGGTGTTACTTCCTTGAGCAGCTGCTGCATACAGCAAGAGAGCCTGAGTTTTCCAAACTATAAATAGCACTAAAATGATGAGTCAAAACAGCAAGCAGCATAGAGAAGATTTAAAGGTCTCTCAAGTTATTGTTAGGCCTTCTGAGTTGATAATTCAGTCCAGTTAGGCTGGACACTGAACCTTCATGCACAAATCTTTCCAGAAGGAACACCTGGGGCTGGAAGAGCTCCCCGGTAGCTCCAGTGCTGCAGACCACCAGGAAAGTTTGATGATCAGAGCTGTAGTGGATCAGTTATTTCTAGTTGTCATTGTAAGTTAGAAGGGAATCATTTTGGTTTGACTTAGTTTTTTTCTAACTTTGTTTCTCAGCAGAGAGAAACTAAAGTTGTAGTTAGGGTTAGTTTTTTATTCTCTATATCAGTGTTGTGTACAAAGTACTCCAAACAAGGAGGTGCTACAGAGACAGTCTGAGGAAGAGTTGCAGTGCTGTGGAAACATGGTATATAACAGCCCCTGTGGCTTGTTAATGTGAGAAGAGTAAAGAGATCAGACACCTTTCTTGCTCGAATATCACCTTCCTCACACTTAGACAGGCTGGCAAATCTGCTTTAAGCAAACCTCAACATCTCTGACCTCCTTCTTTGTTGAGATGATGCACCTCTAGTTCTGCAGGTGATGCCTACCCACTAGGCAAAGCTCTTGCCATGGTCTGCATTCCATGCAGCATTTCAGCAGCGCTGGTGGGCAGACGCCACATCTGGAAATGCAATGAGGTCTGTGTTGTGGTATAGCACACAACAGTGCCTTGCAAGAGAGCTGTCCTCCTGACTGCACACCACAAAGGGACATCTCAAGGCAATACTGCCACGGTTGCCTACGCCTTGTTCCATCACCAAGAGCTGCTTGATTATAGGTGTAGCACTGATGGGGCTGTGGGGTACAAGCATGCTCCCTGGTGAGGAAATGCAGATGTAACCCTAACTCTAACCATAAACCTAGCCATAACCCTACCTCTAACACTAATGCTTAACCCTAACCTTAACACTAACCACTAACCACTAACCTTCACCCTAACTCTAAGCCTAAACCTATCCCTAACCCTAACCCTTCTCGTGCTTTATTTAACAAAATAAAGAAAACCCAAAGGAGTTAGAAAACTTTTAATACCCCAAATTCCCAAGAAGATATCTGTCAGGGGGTGACATGTCGGATATGAAGTGCCTGTCCAGCTGGTCCCTGTCTGCATGCTGGGAAGGCATGTGGAGAGATTTTTTCAATTGCTGTAATGCTTTGACATGTTCACAGTGGAAAATGATGTATCATTCTTGAGCCTTTGGTTGGTGGACACTTCAAAGTGCATCGGATCCTAGGAGAAGAGTGCCCTATTGTTAATTGTTCCTTTCACATGTACATTGGGATGAACATGGTGAGAGCAGCGAGGAACAAAAGGGCTCCGGTGGCCTCTTAGAGAAAACCCTGTGCAGCTCAACCTGAGTCTGACCTTGATGGGGTGGGTTGCTCTGGTTTTTAATTCTGCTCACTAGCTCATTCTCCTTTGACTCCCCACTGTTACCCAGCTGCAGGGAAATGGGATGCTCGAGCAGCGAGTGCAGTGAGGCATGGGGAGCCCCTCACTGCTACTGCTGTGGTATCCAAGGAGCTTGCATTCTGGGCAAGCATCCTTCCAGAGGGGATGGTCATGGCTGGAGTCTGGAGCTTGGAGAAGGCTTCTGCAGTGGGTGTGTTGAATGGATGCTAGGTTTCACTTATCCCCTGGGAAGCAGACAATCCATATCCACCCTTCTCGATCTAACCGATCCACTAGCTCCCAGCGTCAGGGCACAGCACAGGGTTCTTGAGCTCCTGTGATTGGATACAAGGTCTCATAATACACAGCATGAATTTCCTAGGCCTCTGAGGACACAGTCCATTAACATCCTGAGACTATCCTTTGCTTACAGGCACCTGTCTCTTGTCTCTTTCACTCCCTTGGACAATGAACTAACTCTGTTGGGATATTGCACTGTGCAGTATGGTATCCTGGTTGGGTTCAAAAGCTCAAGGAGAGGAGGCAGTTTGTGTCTGCAAACAGAGATGTGATCCCTTGTTGTGCCTCTACACTTAAGCAAGGAACATGGGGACTAAACAGAAAGAAGTGCAAATACATGCAAGTCTACAGGGTTATGATGTCACTGGCATCGCTGAGACAGGGTGGCATGGATCTCATGATTGGAGCTTGGGGATAGATGGTTATAGACTCTTCTGGAGGGACAGGCAGGGGTGAAGGGGAAGGAGTGTTGCCATTCTACGTCAGTGATAAGCTAGAGTCCATGGAGCTCCACTGAGGATGTGCAACGCAAAACCAGAGAGCTTATGGGTAAAGATTAAAGGGAAGACAGGGGAAGGTGACATCATAGTAGGAGTCTGCTACAGACCTCCTGAATAGGAAGGCAAAGCAGATGAGGCCCTTTACAAACAAATAGGAGAAGCTTCATGCTCACAGGCCCTGGTCCTCATGGGGGACTTCAGCCACCCTGACATCTGTTGGAAGGACAACACAGCAGAGCACCAGCAATTTAAGAGGTTCCTGGAGTGCACTGATGATAACTTCCTCCTCCAAGGGGTAGAGGAACTCACAAGAAAAGGTGCTATGCTGAACCTAGTCCTCACCAACAAGGAGAGGCTGGTGAGTGAAGTGAAACTGAATGGTAGCCTCAGTAGAGTTTAATATCCTCAAGGAATCAGGGAGGGTGCATAGTAAACTCACTGCTCTGGACTTCAGAAGAGCAGATTTCAACCTCTTCAGGGACCTCCTTGGCAGGGTGCCATGGGAAAAAACTCTGGAAGGAGGAGGGGCCCAGGAAAGCTGGTCAGTGTTCAAGCATCACCTCCTCCAGGCCCAGGAGCAATGCCTTCCAAAAAAGAGGAGGGCAGGTAAGAGGGCCAGGAGGCCTGCATGGATGAATAGAGAGCCCCTGGACACACTTAGATGCAAGAAGGAAGCCTAGAGAGAGTGGATGCAAGGACAGGTAACCTGGGACAAATACAAAGAAATTGTGCAACCAGAGCTCAGGTTAGGAAAGCTAAAGCACAGCTAGAATTAAATGTGGCTAGAGACATCAAGGGGAACAAGAAGAACTTCTTCAGGTATATTAGTGAGAAAAGGAGGACTGGAGGGAATGTGGGACCCTTCCAGAAGGGAAATGGAGAGCTGGTGACAAAGGATATGGATAAGACTGAGGTGCTCAATGACTTGTTTGCCTCAGTCTTCAATGGCAAGGGCTCCAACCACAATGACCAAGTTCTATACGGCAAAAGTAAGGAGGAGGAGAAGGAAGATCTGCCCACTATAATTGAAGATCATGGTCATGAGCACCTAAGGAACCTGAACGTGCACAAGCCCATGGGGCCTGATGAAATCCACCCACGGGTCCAAGGTCTAGATGACTGGATAGGGCTGGGTGATAGGTTGGACTGTATGATCTTGGAGGCCTCTTTCAACCTGGTTGATTCTATGATTCTATGAAATTGCTAAACCACTGTCCATTGTATTAGAAAGGTCATGGATGTCCCACATGACATCCTGGTTACCAAACTGAAAAAACACAGACTTGATGGATGGAGCACTCACTGGATAAGGAATTGGCTGGATGGTCACACACATAGAGTGCTGATCAGTGGCATAATGTCCACCTGGAGACCAGTGACAAGTGGCGTCACTCAGGGGTCAGTGCTGGCACCAGTGCTGTTTAACATCTTTGTCAGGGATGTGGACACAGGAATCGAGTGCACCCTCAGCAAGTTTGCAGATGACACCAAACTGCGTGGCACAGTTGATTTGATAGAGGGCAGGGATGCCATTCATAGAGACCTGGACAGGGTGGAGAGGTGGGCCCACGCCAGCCTCATGACATTCAGCAAGGCCAAGTGTAAGGTCCTGCACTGGCTTGGTGCAATCCCAAGCACAAATACAGGCAGGGTGGCAAATGGCTGGAGAGTAGCCCTGAGGAAAAGGACCGGGGGGCTGGGTTGATGAAAAGCTCAACATGAGCCAGCAGTGTGCATGTGCAGCCCAGCCAGCAACCGTGACCTGGGCTGTATCAATGAAGCATGGCCAGCAGGGCAAAGGGGGGATTCTGCCCTTTTACTCTGCTCTCCTGAGACCCCACCTGGAGTCTGTGTGCAGTTCTGGAGCCCCCAACACAAGAAGGACATGGAACTGTTAGAGTTCAGAACACTGAAAATATAGTAAAATGCCTGTAAAATGTGGCTGTTTTCAACCCTAGCACTCAGGTCTTTGATGCTTCACATCAGTTAGGTAGATTTTACTTGCAAAATGACTTGGACTTAATTTCCTACTTTTCACAGAGCATGCCTATGCTTGGTCCAGAGCTGGTAGCATGTCTCTGAAGGTGGGTGCATGTGTTCTGTGCCCCTTTCCACTCTTCTCATTGCCTGGGTGCTGCAGGCTGGAGAGGGGGAGGTAGCAGGCCCTAGGCTGGCACACAGGCTGCTGCCAGCTCTGTATCATCAGTGTGTCCAGTGCACACGAAGAGCAGCCCTTTTGCTCTCCTTTTTCTCCAGCTCTTGGTTTTACCATGCTATTAAGTTATTGCCACCCCTTAGGGACAAGCCTGTGAGAAGGCAGAGGGTTCGCATAACTCTGGATCAGTAAAGGAAGCAGCTCAATTAGCATTTCACACGCCTTTTCTTCCCTCTCTTCTTACCTTCCCTGCAGTGGGCATGCTTTCCCCTTAAAGGATTGTCCTGTTTCTGCTCCTTGCCAGCGTTGGCAGGGTGACAGTAGTCGAGTGTGCAAACTTGTGCTATTGTTTCCAGGCCAGGGGGAGTCATGGAGACCCACTAATATGACACAGGAAAATGTTTGCTGATGGCAATTCTATGGGCTTTGTCTAACTCTTTCTCCATCATGACGACTCGATTTAAGTCTCTAACTGTTTGACTACAGATGCAAGAGTACTATCCAACTCCATCCTTTTGTCCGGGTAGTTTGAATGGGTAATTCAGCTTTTGTGTAACTCAATTGAGGGGGCAAACATAAAGACAAGATTCTTGAGCGCTCAAGCTCCCTTTCCATGGATATCTGCACATCTCTTTAGAGATTTGTTCCTTTCCTACCTTTTTCTGACATCATCCTTCCCTTAAAAAAAAATAAAAAAGGAAAGGGAAAAAAAAGGCTCTGATGGGGAACAGTTAAAAGTAGGCTAGCCTAGTTCCCTGTATTACATTGTCCTGTGCCAATGAAGCATGGTTAGTGTCAGCCCCCAGACAGCTTCAGGGAGTGCAGAGAAAAGGTTGTCCGAATTTTACTAACTCATCCTCAGCATTTTCACTTCGGATCATGTCATGTTTTAAAAGAAGGGCCATGATAAGGGTGAAGAGGATATGGAGAATGGTAGAAATGGTGGGGAAATGATTGTATTTATTAGCTGTCTTTCTGTGGCTGTCCCCATGGTGATAATTTGTGATGGCAAAGAATGTGAGGAGGGGAGGCTGATGCCTGATTGGGATGCTTTGTATTTGGCAGAGTGGCTTCTGATTGGCCTGGGAGAGCCCCGAACTCGCTGGAGTCGATATTCATTCAGCTTGCTCAAGTGCTTGCTAAACTGCGTCCAAACAGTGGCGGGCTCTGGCTGCCTCCGCGGAAGCTGGCGGTGTGTAACCTGCCTAACAAGATTAGCAGGGACGGGACCCTTCGCTGCAGCCACGCCGCGGCCGCCAGCACCGGTGAGAAAAGCCGTCAGGCGCTGGGTGAGTACCCGCACTTGCTTACAGGGAGGAGGGAGCAGCCGCCCCGACTTCTTTTCACCTAGGCGCTAATAAGATTAGGCACCAGGCTAGCCGACGTTCGTCAGCCAGTGCTTGTGTCGGTGCGTGTTGGAGCAGCAGCACAGGGCAGCGAGCTGCAGGCAGCGGTGTAGGGCAGCTCCACCGGGAGCTTGCCAGCACAGCGGCAAGCGGATGGAAAACTTGTTTGTGTGCTTGAGAAGTCTGACATGCCGCGTCCTCCCCACCCTCCATTTCCTTGGTGCTGTTTGAGCTGAGGTTTCTTGCTCTCAGGTCTGTCCACTGTGTTCTGCAGGTTTGCCGAGGTTTATCCAACGGTGGATTATAAACTTTTAATGGGAAATTCTGCACGGCATGTCCAGTGAGATGGCATCAGACAGCGAGGTAAAAACCCTACTGAACTTCGTCAACCTGGCCTCCAGTGATATCAAAGCAGCCCTGGATAAATCAGCTCCTTGTCGCCGGTCGGTTGACCACAGAAAATACTTGCAAAAGCAGCTCAAGCGGTTCTCGCAGAAGTACGCTCGGACTCCTCGGTGCCATCCCAGCAAACCCCTTGAGAGTGGCTGGCGCAGGGCAGCTGAGGACCGGGGCCGTGGTCCCCAGCCTGAGACGCCTGACCTCAGTTCCCATGCAGGGGCTGCTGCTGAGAAGATGCTGCAGACATTCGAGGCAGAGGAGAGCCTCGCTGGGGAACAGGTTTTGCAGGAGCAAAATGCAGAGGCCACCAGGCCGGACCAGGTGCCCATGAGGAAGCGACAGCTCCCTGCCTCCTTCTGGGAAGAGCCAAGACCAGCCCAGAGTCTGCCAGCCAGGGCCTTTCCCTCTGGCCCTGAGGGGCTCCCAGCCCCCAGAGACCCTCCTTCCTATGAGGGGAAGAAAAGCAAACAGAGCCCAGATGCTGCCGGCCCAGAGAGCTCCCCTGAGCCTGCCCCACATGCTGGGGAGAAGGACCCTGCTGGGGTCCTCTCAGGCCAGGTGGGTGCGTGGACCTGCTGCCCCTTCCCCTGCCCTGGGCCAGGGGTGTACCAGCCCCCAGGTGCACTTCCCCCCTCGCCCTTCCAAGGGCTGGGTCTATGGAGGAAGAGTGCAGCCACGTTGCCCATGGAGATGCCGCACTTCTGCAAGGAGGCTGACGGCATGGGGCAGAAGCTACACCGACCTGTGGTTTTGAAACCCATCCCCACTAAGCCTACTGTTGCCCCACCAATCTTCAATGTTTTCAGCTATCTTTAGCCAGGGTGCTGTTGGAGGCACGCTGAACACAACAGCTCCTGAGAATAAATCGAAACGCCTGGTCAGGCACCAGTTGTGAGCTGCTGGCAGCGTGGAGTGGCAGGGGGAAGGAGGCCAACAATCTCACCCTCTTCCTCGTGGGCAGCTGGAGTGAATTAGTAATCGTTGTGAAGCAACTTAGACCTCCACTCTCCTCTCAGTACATGGGTGTAAACTGGGAATAAGTCTTACGAAGCCAGTGGCAGGGAGCATGAGGCAAACTAGGGCTCTTTCATTGATGGGCATTGTCTGAGCCACAGTGAGTGGGGCTGCGAGCCATTCATAGCTGCACTTGTAACACCTAGGAGATCTCCTCCATGTGGGAACATCTTTCCAGGGTTGCCCTGTGGCAGTGGCAGCGAAATGAATTTAACCCATTCAAAGGGGTTTTGTATTTTAAAGTAATTCCAGAGAAGTCAAGATATTCAGGTCACTTCCTTTTCTGCCCAAGAGACTGGAAGGACATTATTTAATGTAGAAACTACACTTGTGAATAGATTTAAGGTCTTTTTGTATGTAAATATGGAGATAATTAAAAGAATAAGGGAAGAAAGGAGGTAATTTTATTTTGGTGACTCTGCAGATGCAATCTGTTTATATTTGCCCCACTGGGTAGACACAGGTTTGATTTTGCAACTGGTGGGAGTGACATAAAGCAAAAGTAATTCTTCTGGGTCTGGGAAATTACTTAATGTTAAGCTGGTGCAGATGGACGCAGAATAAATTTCCATGTCAGGAACTGTTTTGTATCAGCAGAACAAATGAGAAACTGTATTAGTTGAATAAAAAAACATAAAATTTGATAAATGAAAAAAAGTGTATAGAGTAGCCTGCCTTGATTTGTGGCTCACAGACATCTTTATTTTGTCTGACTTCAAGATACTAATACAAGACCTGGCTGCAAATGATTTTCCTGGTATCTTCCCAATTATTTTTAACAAATTGATGTTAGAAAAGTTAATAGGGCATTAAAAAAAGATATATTTATCTTAATCCCATAAAGAAAGTGATTCTAAAGCACATAGCATGGGATCTGAAAGATGTAATACTGCAGGACTATGCCTCTATTCAGTTATACTGAAGTAAACTAAACCTGCTTCACTGAATCTAATGGGGACTTCTAGGATTCAATAAGAAATGACCTTGATTGGCTTGGTTTCTGGCTAGTATAGCTCCCTGTGACTTTGGGTATCTCCATAACAGGAAATGTCATGAAAAAAATATTTTATGCATAAAATTTTAATATTTGGATCTCCTGATAGGACTTGGTGCTGTATAATCAGGCTGCAACTTTCAGTAGGATATGAACTACTCTCAGGTTAAAAGTAGTTCATTCTCTCCCCAAACCTCAGAAGTACATCTGGTTGTAATGTGTTAGTCTAGCAGGCCAAAAATAGAAACAGAGATGGCTTTTATTGCTTTCCCTTTGCTACCAGTACTGAATATTGTGGCAAGCCTGTATAGACTGCTCTGACATCAGAGAAAGAAGGAAGTTGCTCTGGTAGCACATGCCTGCAATAACGTGCAGCGACAAAGAGGTGAACTAAGGCTTCAAGACATAAGGCTACCTCTTGATCCAGAAGTGCAAATATGCATATACTTAGGTGTATTTCCCTTTTTCTCTTTAGAAAACAAAACAAAACAACCCCACTCTTAACTGAAATCAGAGGCAGTAACTCCATTTGAGAAAACAGGAGGAGAACTATTGCTTTTCACTTGCAGAGCTGTAGGCAAGGAATTTTTGAGGTTGGAATAGAGGTGCTTTGTCACCCCAATATCTCTTGTGACACTGTTGTAATCCAGATGAAGCTAGATGCTGAACTCGGTCTCAGTCCCTGTTGTCAGTGCAAAGTAACCTTCTTAGCATTGGTTTGGATTTTGTCTGAGTGGCCAGAGCAGGTCATGGAACGAACCATGGTTATTTCAGTGATTGCTCTGGACAAGAATTCCTGCATGAGTTCAGAAAAGACATTTGAAAGTGCTGTGTACTGCAGCAGAATATGTATTTCTATCAACATTAAAATACTTGGCAAAGTGGATAGTCTCTGTAGGAATTTTATTTCTGAAGAAATCCAGAGAAAGAACAGAGTTAAAATTAAGTTTCTACCTTTTGGATATTAATTTCTTTGTTCTATTTTCCTTCATTTAAACTGCTTCTTCTTTAAACATGTGTTGCACATAATACAATAGTATTTTTCCATGTAATGCAATAGCATTTTTTAAAAGTTACAATGAAGGATTGAACCAAATCATTCCAAATTATCTCTTGCACACAGATATTTATGCCATTTACCCTCAGATTTAGGCTCATGTAACTTAAAAAAAAATAAAAATCCTTAAAATCGTTTGTGACATGGAACTACCCTCCCCAGCCCAGGGCAGGCGGTGGCCCGTGCTGTAGCTCTGAACTAGAGCAGCCATAAAGTAAAACACAAATGATCAGAAGACAATTGTTAAGTATATTCAGAATCACTGAATGGGGATGTGTGCGACTCTCCAAAAGGTTTTCAAAGAATAGCAACTCTGTGTCCTCTCCAGCAGTAGTTACTCTTCTCTCATCCCTGAGATTAAGATAAAAATTATTAATTGTTCAAGCTTGGATTAATTCAGACTTTTCCTGGCTGATTGTGTGGTTAGTTGTTCAGTGTTGCTATTCAGGAGATCTGATAGCCCATCAGAATCTATGCGTTTATTCATACTTTGTTTGAAAGATGGAAACGTGACATGTGGGAGTGCTATCTACTGGAACAATGCAAATTGAAACTGTTAAAACCACTATAGTTGTTATGAATAATGGGGAGGGAGAGGTAAAAGTGAAAAAGCTTTCATAGAAAACAAAATTTTTAAAAAAAGTGCACAAGAACATCAAGTGAACTGCAGATGTTGCAGAATAAAACAAAACGTACAGTAACCTGGTCATGAAACATTCCTAGAACGCTTCAATTAAAGCCATCACTTCTGAAGGAGTCTATCTAGCACACTTGTTACAAATGCACCTGAACTACAGATCTGCTTACAAAGCCTGTTTTGCTTGGGTTTGTGGGATTTGTCTTTTCACAGTAACTTCTTAGATAAATGCACATTGAATTGGTGCAGATTCAGTATTGGGCACAAAATGCTGCGTCCATGAGTGGAGAGGTAGTGGGCTCCGTTGTAGGGCAAATAAATGTAAACTGCATGAACCTTACTGTAAAGAGCAGGGACAATGGACTTCAGTAACATTGTAATTACCAGATCCCCCCCTCTAACAGAGTCCTCTCAGTTTCTGGGCACAGTATGTCCTTACAGCAGTTAGATGATGTTCCCGCCAGACTCATGCTCTCCAGCTCAGTGACTCTCCTGCTCAAGACACATGGTTGACAGCAAGCAGGACATGGGTCTCCCATGAGAGACAGAGGTCTCTTGGTTGAAAGAAGGAGGGGACTTTTCTTATTTACTCCACTCAAACCCAGTTTTAAACTTCTCAGAGGAAATTAAATTAAAGCTTATGAGGCAAACACTGTTGGCTCAGGGGAAATTCCCAGCTTGGGATAGCTTAGGAAATCCCACCTCTGCAGTTATACATGCAGTTGGTGATTGTGAAACTTTATCAGCCAGTGGTCTCCAAAGCTGCCACTGCACACCAAACCTGCGCTTCAGTAAGTGGTCTCCATCAAGCTTTGTCTTTATCCATCACCCTCTATGACTCTGCTCTGTTACACTCATTTAATTTCAAGAGGTTTTCTCCTACTTTTTATTAAGTAAGACCCAGACCTTCACTGCTCAATCCTATAAGATGTGAGAGGCACAAACACTACAGGTGATTTTCTATGTGTCATACTGTTTCTTGTCAATACAGGGCCTTTGTTGGTAAATCTGTCTAAAGACTTCCTGCTCCCCATTCCTTTCCCTCCACCCACTGTTTTTCCAAGAGACAAAGGGGTAGAGTGTAAACTGGTACTAATGCATGTCACTGGATGGCATTTCAGCAGTGGAAGAATCTCACCTGACTTTTCAAAGCTTTGCAAGAAGATCACTGTTCAGTGTGAATTGAAACTTGGCTCTTCAATTACTTTTGCATTTGGAAAAGGCACAGCTATGAATACAGTGCCTGTAGCTGCAACTAATTCTTCTTCTGATTATATCCTAAGTGTTGAAGATATCTCACAAAAAAAAAAAAAAAAAAATCAAATCACAAAAACTGACCTTATGTGCCCAGACAGAGTTGTATGTGTGCAACACACTTCAGCCCTGTGTTAAGATATAAAACTCTACACAAACAAAACTCAGTGCAATGCACTTTCCCTACTTGTATTTCTGTCTGATTCCATAGATGGCAATCCAGGCCAACAAACAAAATCAAATCTGTCAGGTCTCTGTTGGGGAATCCAAACAAACCATAATGCACAGCTCTTTGTCACCTAAGGTAATGATAAGTATACTTCTAGCATAAGATCTGTAAAGATGTAGCTCCAAATTTAGGCTCTTCCATTCATACTTTAGGTGCCAACTCGGGAATGAGGCATTCATGAAATCAGTTCAACAAGTCACACCTGTCAACTGAGCTGTGGTCACTGTCAATAACAGTTCATGGGCTCCTTGGCCTCCCCAGCTGTGAGGGAATGTGACTTGTTAAAAACTTCAATGAAAGAATTTCACGGACAATTATAGTGGTTCAGCTGATAGATGGTAACTTGTTAAGCTGCCATCAATCAGTTGTGGATCTGAGCTGTAAATAGGTGACCTAATTTTCAAAAAAGATGAGATAACTTTCATCAGTGTCTAAGGGACCTAACAGATACTTCAAACTTCCAGAGTCAGGCAATTCAGGGCTAAATCCTAAGACTTTTATTCTGTCTCAGTAATATTTTAAACCACATTTAGTCCCATTGGCTTAAGTGGAACTACACCTGGCACAAGCAACTTGGCATTGTTTGAACACCTGAATAAGGATGTAGAAGCCTAATTCTAGGTGTTTGCTTGTTTGCATAAGCCTCTAAGTCTGACTTTCATAATTTTGAAATAGTTTTCTTCCAGTGATGGTATTGTTATAACCACAGAAATCCAAGGAAGTAGGAAAGGCTGGATTTTGAAGGAACAGGTGAAGTCTGTTTAGCAGTGTTACCTCTCCCTACACAGTTTGTCTTTTTCCTTCACTTTCTGTTCCTGCTTCTCTAGGGCTTTGTTTTGTTCTGACACTATCTCTGTGACAGAGTAACTCTACTGTTTACAGTGCAGCTATTTCTAATTTACACTGAAAAAAATAAGAGTTAAGAGTTGCTTTCAAATTCCCAGTCTAGGAAGTTCTCTCAATCAGAATTTCACCTACTTACTGCAATACAATGCAAATAGAACTGTGTTCACTACATGCAAATACAATTCTTACATCCTTCTTAAATAAACTTTTCATTGACTTTTAAAGGAATTATGATTTCTGGACTTCAGTCTATAAAAATGTTCAGAGATGTGAATGTTTAGAAATCAAGTACTCAGTAAGAAAGATCCCAAAAATGAAAGTAAAAGTGTAAGCAAGAATGGTACCAAGTTATTGGAGAATTACCAACCAGCACACTTAGAAATCCAAACACCACTATAGAAACTAAAGCAAAAATCTCAGTCAGTGAAGGAAAGGTGATTATTTTCCTAAACATTTTGACTCTTGACAATTTCTGAATTGCGATCATAGCAAGGATGCTGAACTCCATCACACACCAGAATACCACTGACTTCCTCACTGGTACTTGCTTTAACACTGCACATTTTTCAGCATTGGTTTTAGTTTCTTGTTCTTTGCAGACCAAACTGAGGTGAATGTGTTTTCTCCTGGAAAACTGACAGACCAGTGTATAGCTTTCTGTCTCCTCCTTTTTCTTCTCACTCGTGCTTCAGAAGCATATTTCTTTTAGATTAGTCATTGGAGGGCACCTGACCAAGCCAGCAGCAATTCCTCCCACTGTGCATGATGTGCACCCCTGCCATGCTGATGACACTGAGTGCCATGCTGGGCAGCTGCTGCATGTCCAGTGCACCTAGGGTCACTGTGTGTAATCATGCTGTAAGTATCGAATCAGTCTGTCTGGGAGAGGCAAGGTGTCAAGAAGCTTAATGCGGTTCCTTCCAACCAGGCGTCGTACCTTGATGCGGCAAAGATGGGAAAGAGGTCGTGGGGGCTCTGAAAGACAGGCAGGTCAGAAATGTGAGCAAAACAGGTTTAAACTTTAAAGTGACAGCTTAGTTTGGCCACACCAGTGGCAAGAGGAAAACAGGAGAAAGAAGAATGAAAGAAAAGGGGACTTTCTTGTAACAGAGGGATGATATGTTTGGCACTGGGGGCAGCTCACCTACTCTGAGGCATAGGGAAGGAATTGGAGCTGGAGAATGGGGTGCTGAAAAAAAATGTAATATGTACCAAATTGAACTCAGTGCCAGAAAACTAGTTCTGATCATGCCTGTGATAAACTTTGCATCCTAGGGGAAAGGATATCTAGGAAAGCAGGTTATTAGTAAAGGCTTTAAAGCCACTGGTGCCTGCTGGGCAGCTGCGGAGATGGTTGTGCTGCTACCTGCCCTGATCTAACTGCACTGCAAGTACAGGCCTGCCTGCGCTGGCATTGCTCATTCCCAGTTGAGCAGATCCACAGCTGGTGTACATTTAACATCAGTCAGTGACACCACAGCAGTTTCTAGTGCTTCATATCTGGTCCAAAATACAATTCAGTCTCAGTAGGGAAATCCTATTGAGTATAAAGGATGAATATCCAAGAGGAGATGATGACTAAGGTTTTGAATCCCACAGTGGGACTATTTGTGCCAGATTCTCCCCTGGGTGATCATACCTGCTTTCTCTTTAATGACAGCCCAGTCCTCATAGCTGTCAATGTGCTCCTTGAGTCTGGAACAGAGCTGCACATTCCCCACGTAATCCAGCAGAACATCGATGATTGGCCCAGCCCAGCGACTTATCTCTGGAGTAGACACCATTTCACAAAACTTCAATGAAAAACAGATTGCCTATAGTCAGTGGGGTGTGAGTGCACCTGTAGAAACTGCAACAATTGCAACAGCCCTTATGGCTTTGCTTGTCCCATGCTTCTACCAGTTGCAATGGAAATCACATTTCCCTTCAGACAATGTCAGCTAAAGCCTTTTCCTTTTGCAACAGAGAGTAGAATCTCCTCTTTACAACCACAGCGGGACACAAAACCATGAAGAAGGCCTAACCTTGAAGTATGGGCAGGATACTGAATTGTTTACAGGGTTCAAAGATCCAAAGTCCACAGAAGCAGGAAGGAAGAGGAGCTTTGCCTCAAGACAGTGACAGAGCTGCAGAAACATCCATGTAGCCCAGGACACTGTGACCCAGCACACTGACTGGGAAGGGATTTGTGGGGCAGCTGTGTCCAAAGAACACATTAAGCTTAACCTAGGGGGAGATGATGAAAGTGTTGAAAGAATCAAGGGACATGCAAACATGAATGACACTGTTGTGGGAGTTTACTGCAGGCCACCAAACCAAGAAGAAACTGTTGAGAGGCCTTCTACGGACAACTGGATGTATCCTCAAGATTGAGTGCTCTGGTGCTCGTGGGTGATTTCCATCACTCTGATGTTAATTGGAAAGACCACACAGCCAAACATAAATAGTCTAAAAGGTTCCTGCCGTGCACTGATGACAAGTTTCTCCTGCAAGTTGTTGAAGAACAAACAAGGAGAAGTGTGATGCTGGACCTTGTGTTAACAAACAATGAAGGACTGGTTGTAGATATTAAGGTCGGCAAAAATCTTTGCTGTAGTGACCACAACATTTAGAGTTTGGTGTCACTACAGAAAGAAGCAGGGTGATAAGTAAAATTTCAGCCCTGGACTTTCAAAGAGGACTAAGTCAGCTCTCTTAAACTCTACTTAGAAGTATCCAGTGGACTAGGGCTTTAGAAGGAAAGGCCCAAGAGAGTTGTTTAATACTCAAACATTACCTCCTCCAGGCTCAAAAAATTCTATTCCCCAGTCTCTGGAAGCAACAGAGCAGAACTGGAGAGAAGAGTACACTCCACTAGTCAGTCAGGACTGGGTTAGAGATCACTTGTGCCAGCTTAAGACACACAAATCCACAGGCCCCAATGGGGTGCATCCACAGTCAATGATTCTATATAAATATCTGAGGGTGGGTGTCAAGTGGATGGGGCCAGTCTCTTTTCACGGGTCAGCAGCAATAAGACAAGGAGCAATGGCTGCAAATTGGAACACGGAAGGTTTCACCTCATTATGAGGAGAAACTTCTTTGCAGTAAGGGTGACAGAGCACTGGAACAGGCTGCCCAGAGAGGTTGGGGAGCTTCCTTCTCTGGAGAATTTCAAAACCTGCCTGGATGCATTCCTGTGCAAACTACCCTAGGGGATCTTGCCTTGGCAGGGAGGTCAGACTCGATTATCTCTGGAAGTCCCTTCCAACCTCTAAAGTTCTGTGAGACACAGAATAGATCTTCAGAATACCAAAGGACTGACCAAGAATGGGTAACAGTAGGGAAGATATTTGAGTATGGTCTTTTATGACAACACAGTAGTACTCCCCCATGAGCTTCCAGTTCAGCCAAGTACTTAAGCTCATTCTAAGCAGGCAGAAAGAAGCAGCTAAACAGAGAGGAGCTCAGCTTAAGTAAGGAGGCCCAGCCAGCACCCGTGGGTGATGTTAGAGTGACTATCAAGACTAATCCTGCCAAACTGGGGGGCCACCAGGCCCCCCAGCCTTTGTCCCAATCCCTTTCACCCACTGTGCACCATGGGCACTCACCAGTGGCAACAGGAGAGGGATCCCTCTGCCCAGTTGGGCATTCTGAGGCTTCTGCCTTTCCTGGGGCTGATTAAAAAGGGAAGTGGGCAGGGAGGGCAAAGTGGTCACACCTGGGGTGGGAGGAGACTCCAACAGAACGCAGGTGCTCTGGGTTTGGGGGAAAACAGGGGAAAATGCAGCGTGGGATGGGAAAGGAGTGAAAAGGGGAGATGATGCTGAAAGGAGGGAGATGGAGAGGAAAAGGATGGAGATGAAAAGAGAAAGATGGGGGAAAGGAGGAAGATGAGGGGAAATGATGGAGAAGAAAGGAAGGAGATGGGGGAGAAGTGGGGTAAAATAATAAAAGCGAAGGGCTTAGGGGACAAGGGAGATTCTGGAGTGCACAGTACCTCCTGCATTTGGGGAACAAATGCCTTACTAGAAACAAATCTGGATATGTTTCTGCATGGTCAAATCCCAGGAAATTTTACCTCCTCATAAGAGAACTAACCTGGGTCTGATACAGAGGCATCTTCATTACTTAGTCTTGGATTGGGCAAATTTTCTGTTGCCTCCAGTGCAAGCTACAGAGTACTCAGGGCCATTGTATGGAGGGCTGCTTATGGAGATACTGACGAACAGACTAAAAAATCTGACTTTTAGCAGTTCCATTTGAATAAAGCAGTGACTTCCCTTCCCTCTTCAATCTAAATATGTACCAGACAGTCATCTATTTCTGTCAGGCTGCTGCATATGATGACGATATCTGTGGATTTATCTGCATGTGAGCAGTATGAAACGTTAGTGTGAATTAAATCATGCTGAGTGGATAGGAACTCAGGCACAGCCCAACTGAATAATGGTGTCTTAAGCATCGTCTGTCAGCTTAGTCACTGAAACTGCCTGCAGCCTCCAAGACCGCCACAATCAGGGAATAAAAACAAAATATCAGCTTAAAGATCTTTCAGTTTAAGCTCCTCCCCCCCCTCCTTTTTTAAATTGAGCATCGCTATGTAAAGTTTCCCAGGAAAACTAGATCCAGTAATGTCAGGAGTATCCCAGCAGATAACCCAGTTTCCTAGCTGTATTACTTATAGAAAGCTCAGATTATAATATCTGGCTTTAATGTATATGTCACTGCCACAGAGTTTCCACAGGACATGCAAAATGAGGATCTGCACTACTGCCTCGAAGCAGTAACTCCACTCTGACAGAGTTTAAATGAGGACATGTGTAGGGCAACAAAACACTGATGTCATTGCTCTCCTCTTCTTGGCTCCACCAGAGACCTTGCCTTCTTTTTTCTCTCTTCCCTATTCACAGTCTCAGTCTACAAAAAACGTTTTCTGAAATAAAAAAAAAGTTCCAAAACGTGTTGCAGGAAACGAAGCACAGCAAAATGATAGAAAATAAAGCAAACCTGCAACTCCAGGCAATGGGATTGGCTCTGAGCCTGCAGTGTCAGCAGGCCGCTGAATGCCCTATGGTGGCAGCAGGGTACTTTACTCCCCACATAGAATCATAGAATCATAGAATCAACCAGGTTGGAAGAGACCTCCAAGATCATCCAGTCCAACCTATCACCCATCCCTACCCAATCAACTAGACCATGGCACTAAGTGCCTCATCCAGTCTTTTCTCTGTAATCTTAGGTGAGAAAATAAAACAAGCAGATCTTAGTTGTGGAAAAGAACATATAGTTTGATACGGGTTGGGATGGGCTGCCAGGGAGGTGGTGGAGTCACTGTCCCTGGAGGTGTTCATGAAAAGCCTGGATGAGGCACTTAGTGCCATGGTCTAGTTGACTGGCTAGGGCTGGGTGCTAGGTTGGACTGGATGATCTTGGAGGTCTCTTCCAACCTGGTTGATTCTATGATTCTATAAGATTCTGTGTACTTCAGAATACAGACTGTATCACAACTGCATCATGAAGCTACAGCACATAAGCCTTACTTTTATTAGCTAAATTCCTCCTAGCAATAAGGAGCAAATTTAAAATACTACTGGAGGGAAGGCATTGCTTTTTTTTCCCTGTATGCATTTTTTTTGCCCCTCACCAATGTCTCTTTAGGCACAGATATAACTTTAGACAGCTTTTGCTACCTCTGCTTCATGGGATGTTGCCACTGAGGTGATGACTCTCTGAGTGAACTAATATTTTGTTAGAAACTAAAACTAGTTCTAGGTGATGTCCAGACAGAAATAATGTGAGTAAGGAAAAAGAGGAGCATTTCAGAGTGCCTAGGACACCGTAGAGGGCTAAAGACAAGCCCTCTCTTCTTGCCTTGAAATTCCAGCCCTTTGTTCACTCTACATGCTAACAAATCAAGGTTCAAGAATGAGAGATGATACATTTTTGTTAGTTTTTCTTTGACAAAAATGTGTTATCTTGCAGCAATTCTGCTGAGACAAACACTCTCAATGAGAAAGCTCTCTTTGGGATAAGTGATTCTTCCGATGGAAGTCCTCTTTCTAAAATTTCTTTGTGATTGTTTCCCAGACATGTTACTGGAAAGTGAAGCCTTTTGGAAGACAAGACCAACTCAAAGGTCATGATTTCCTAGGATCTTTTGGTGGCTTCCTTTATTCTTTCCATCACCAAAGAGCATTTATTGGTGACCATCTCTTTGGGCCAAATGACACTTTCTTTTGAATCCTTCAAAGGTACACTTAAACTAGGTAGAAGCTGAATCATTTCTTCCCAAATTATTTGCAAAACTTCCTTTCTGTGTTGCATGTTGAATTACAGAATCACAGAATGTTAGCAGTTGGAAGGGATCTTGAAAGATCATCTATCCCAGCCCTCCTGCCAGAGCAGGATCACCTGTACCAGATCACACAGGAATGCATCCAGGTGAGGTTTGAATATCTCCGGAGAGGGAGACTCCAGTTTTGGTTTGGAGATTTTGTTTGAGCTATATTAGAAGAAGTCAACATACAGAGATCAGGAAAAGATACAGTCTGAGACCCTGTAAAGTCCTGTAAGGGTCTAAGAGTCTAATTCCATCACAATAGAAGCTAAGCCCAGCTGTGCTTTGGAAAGGGCTGCAAAGATACATATATAAAATGTGGCTATCTAAAATCTGTGAGTGGCTTTGAAAATATGAAGTCATGGAACTAAATCTCCCAATCTTTTTGGAAAATTTCAAATATAATGGACAGCCATATACCTAATATAACTACTTATGCTCTCTCTCAAGGGCTGTTTATCCAATAGACTCAGAAACAGCATGTATTTACATTCACTAGTTTACTCTGAAGGTCTGGGCCCCTCAATTCAAGAAAGATGTTGAGGTGCTGGAGCATGTCCAGAGAAGGACAACAAAGCTGGTGAAGGGCCTGGAACACAAACCCTATGAGGAGAGGCTGAGGGAGCTGGGCCTGTTTAGCCTGGAGAAGAGGAGGCTCAGGGGTGATCTTATTACTGTCTACAACTACCTGAAAGCACATTGTAGCCAGGTGGGGGGGTGGCCTCTTCTCCCAGGCAACCAGCAATAGAACAAGGGGACACAGTCTCAAGTTGTGCCAGGGGGAGTATAGTCTGGATGTTAGGAGGAAGTTGTTGTCAGAGAGAGTGATTGGCATTGGAATGGGCTGCCCAGGAAGGTGGTGGAGTCACCATCCCTGGAGGTGTTCAAGAAACCACTGGATAAGGCACTTCGTGCCATGGTGTAGTTGACTGGCTAGGTCTGGGTGCTAGGCTGGACTGGATGATCTTGGAGTTCTCTTCCAACCTGGTTGATTCTATGATTCTCTCTGAAAGTGAAGGACTAGACATTTTTAACGTAACCAGGAGATAACTTCTGCATCAGACAAACCCAAATATTACACAGCTAATAAAATAAGCAGATTTGTACTGTCCATATGGTACCTCCCATATTCTTCCACCCACATAACACTGCCTTTCATGAATCCCGGCACCTCAGGTCGTGGGGAAAAGAATGCTGTAGATCCGACTGCAAGGCTGTCAAGATGGCTGTAATTCACAGCAAATTCAAGCTAGGGCCATAGAAGCTGTTGCCTATCATCATTCTGCCATTGAACGTGGACTTGGAACGTTCACAGACTCTTACTGAGCCTTTTTCTTTCTGTAAATTAAGTAGGAATAAAGTAATCTTTCACAGAAAAGCTGGGGAAAAAATACATTTATATTATTGAGATACATGGGTAGGAGATGCCCTCAGAAGTACTGTAGGTGGACTAGGCAGTGCTTACCTGCACTACGGTTGGCTCCTTGGAGAGCTGAGGTTCGTTAAGTCTGTCCCGTCTGTAATTTAATGCAGGATGTGGTCCATTTCCGTACTGACACTCAAAACAGGAACTTGCATCACATCCCAGATCCAGGAGATATTTCAGCACGGAAAGGTACTTCATAGAAAACATGATGGTGGCTGGAAATGTGGTGGGATGGCTCGTTATATAAGCATCAATATTTGCTCCGTGGTCAAGAAGCAGCTTCATGGTCTTCAAGCAGCCGTGGCGGATGGATATGAGCAATGGGTTAATGAGGTCGACATTGGGGTTGGCTCCAGCCTGCAGCAGGAGCTCTGTGGCATAGATGTTGTTGTTAAAAACAGCGAAATAGAGCGGAGTGGTGCGCCTGTCCTCATAAAGGCAGGAGCGTTCATCAGAGAGGGTGGTGTTGACATCGTAGCCAGCGTCAATCAGCTCTTCCAGGATGTCGTCGTTGTTGCGTTCAGCCGCAAAGTGCAGTGGGCTGATGCCGCTGCGCTTGATGCGGGTGCGGCTGGTCACGGGGATCAGCATGGAGACAATCCTGCCAGGTGGAGAGTCAGGGAATGGTGGTGAGCTCTAGGGGATCAAGAAGATCTACAACCATAGAGCAAAGTGTAGCTGTATGGTTGTAACCATAAGAAAGAGCCTGCTCCCTTGGGTATAGGAATTGCTCTTTCACAGCCCAGCTGGCAGACAGACAGGATCTCCTAGGTGTTCTGCATCTTCACTGTGCTCTGGGTAGGACTGGAGCAACAGGGGCGCAGCCTCTGGGCTATGGTGCCAGCAGAGAGGCTGTATCTCCCCACATCCATTGGGATTGCTTGGCACCAAACCTTTCTCTGCAGGACTTAGCTAGAATAAACTACACATCTTCTTCCCAGGCCTCCTTGAGCAATTTTACAATTCAGTTATTGCCCTGGATTGATCCACAGCCCTCACTGTGTGGCTTTTGGCTGTGGCAAATCCACAGGGCTGTCAACATCCATCCCAGATCACAGGGAGCAAAAAATATAATTAGGAGAGGGCATAAAAAGAAATAAATACACTTTCCAGACGTGTTCCCATGCTTTAGCCCAGGGAGAAAAAATGTACAGCCAAGTCTCTAACCCCAGTAGTCAAAGATTGCTCTTGGAACGTGTGATGTGACCTTAAACACAGCAACATACACCAAGGTGTTATCATTATGTAATAGAAAAGTTCAAGTGTATGATGTACAGGAGTTCTGCAGTCACAAATCCACAACCAGTTTAATGTCTCCATAGGTGTCGTTGGACACACATGATCAGCCCCTTGGGTTAAACCCTCATTTCCTGCTCATGGAGTTGGCTTGGTTTAGCCAAAGGCACTATGTTGATTCCATACATGCAGACAAGTCAGCTTAAGCCATTTCCAGAAAGAGAAATGGAACTTCCAACCTGAGTCTGCCTCCTGTCTCAGGAAATCCCCTTGCTCACTACATGATGCTTGTGGAGAGAGGGATATCTAAAAAGGGACTTGTGGGAGGCAGCAAGCTAAGCACACCTCTCACTCTTTCTTCTCCCGTGCAGATTCCTCTGTCTAACAGTCAGTAGGTTTCTTAACACAGAAGCATGTAAAGATCAGTTTCCTAGAATGTAGCAGGTCTCCTTTAAACTGCTGCATACCTTCAGCTTGACTACAATGGCTGGCCCCAGCACTGGGCCTTCAAATATATATTTACATAGTGAATTAACCCAAATATAAGCTAGTCTCAGGAACACATTTGTCCATGATGCACTGAATGATCATGTGAAAGACTGAGCTTCAACACTTCCAGGAGCTGAAATAAGAGCTGAAGATACATAACACTTTACAGGGTCATGTTCCTATTTACAAGATGGACTGTTGATGTCTCCAGGTTACTTCTACATCTTATTTTAAAACAAAAAGACTTCTAAAATGATGTAAACATCTTGAGGAATTAAGCATGGAGTTGTTTTGATCCAAGCAACTTTGCTGATCTTCTAGCACTGTAAGGCTCGCCAGGGAGCAGGAGGTTTTGGTGCTGGTGAGCTGGCAACTTCTCATCATTAGCAAATGTTCTGTAAAAGCCATAATAACAAAAAGGGCACAGAGTACTGAGAGGACACCATGCCAAGTATCAGCATTAGTCATCCCATGATCAACTGTTTTGAAGATTTAAGGATCTGTTTTGTTCTTTCTTTCCAGCATACGTGCTTCAGCCAGCTTTTCACATCTGACTTAAAGAGGCACTGCATCATTTCTGTCTGCAAGAGGAACGCGAACCTCATCACAGGGCTGCCACACCGGGTTCTGTATCCAAATGCTGCTATGCCCTAGATCTCAGTACATTCCCTGTAGCCCAGGTTTATTTTGGGAGGAAAAGCAAGAAGCATGAAATTCTTATCAGGGTTCAGTTTTGTGGTTTGAATCTGTCTCTGTTTCTCATACTCCAAAGCAGATTGGTTCAGTAATACAGTGCCTCCAACTCTTTGTTTCCCACCTGTCTAGAGGAAAAAGCATCCCAAGTTATGGCAGCCAAGGCCAGACAAACCAGGCCACACTCCACGTCTGTCACAGGGCTGAGCTTCATGTGCCATTTCAAAATGGTGCTGAGTTTCCACTTATCCCTGACACCTGCTTCTGTGATTTCTATTTGTGAGAAATGATATGGAGGAGGCGGAACATCCTTTGTTTGAGTGTGCCAAGAGTTTACTGACTTCTGTTTGCTTAATGAATCTGCCCTTCCTTCACAAAGTCTTCCCTTCAAGCATCTCAGTTCTGAGGGGGAAGGAGTTAAACCACTGCTTGTGATTGCCTACAGCTGATGAGATGACCCTTATGAATTTCAGGTCAATATTGGCAAGGTGTCATTTAAAATAAACAAACATCAAGCAACAAGAGTTGACAGTTGAGCCTTGGGACCACAGTCTCAGCTTTTTGATGGTAGGGAGCCTCCATGCTCTGGCAAAACGTTGAAGCACAAAATTCCTGCAGAATTACGTGTTAAATCTGCAGGAATACAAAGAGGTCACCCTGAAGGGTGTTATTTTACTGAATACCAAAGGAATTAAGAATGATCAGCCAGTTGGGCTAAAGCTTTGTCATTTAAATAAATATTTATAAAAGATTTTTTTTCTTTGTTTCTTCACTTAGTTTGCAGCAGTTTTGAACAAAATTTGTGCTCAGTCTTTTACAAGTGAAGCAACTCAGTGCTTGGGCTGGATTCTTGTCTCATATATGTGAGATCTGAAGCAGGTCCTTTCTTTTATAACTTGAGGATGGACTTGGGTTGCAGATTGTTCCATGTAGGTTTTGTTCCAGGTCAGGAGAGAATAAGATTCAGAGAGCCGATCCATTTGTGCTTTCAGATGAACTTCTTTGAAAATGGGCAACTGGAGATGGGTTCTGTCTCTGGCACACTTCTCATAGAAACTGTGTTTGTTATCAAGAAAATGCCTTTGTAACTCAAACCCCAGAGAAAATGCTGAGTCGTGCCTGTGTTAGTCTATGCAGACTACTCATGTACATGCTGTAAGCTGTTAGATAAATTCTCCTCTAGAATGCACAGCTTGCACAAAGAGGCAAGTCTACCCCAGCTACAGAAAATTTTAACTTCAAGTCTATTCAAGTGGCATAAAAAGCTTTGGGTTTCCAAAGCAGAGGTAAACTCTAGAGTAAAAGATGCTATGGGACAGTGTAGTGATGCAAAGATTTTAATTGCTCAGACAGTGAAATATATAACAATTTGCTCTAGCAGTTGTCTGCTAAGCTAGTTTTATTATTCAGAAACAATCTTTGCAGCTGGATATGCACTCTCTTGGCTACTGCTGGAAGGATTTTGACAGAAAATGCCAGAAGAGTTCACTACAGTTACCAACAGAATCTGTCAATGCAAGATGTGGCTGTCCTGCAAAAATAGGTATGGGCCACTCACCCGTCCAGCAGGGAGAAGTTAAAGGCAGGAGCTAAAACATGCCCTAGAATCAGAAGTAAATGCTATGGAGGTCAGGTTCAGAAGCATGCTGAGTATGTCCCATGTCTTGGAAGAGATAGTTAAACATTACACACACGACAGTATAACAATCCCATCCCTAGACAGCATCTTTCCAATTGATGTCCTTCATTATATGACGTTGGAGTATTTTTCCCCTTCCTATAAACTGCTTCGAAGGACTGGTAAGTCTACCCAGGACTCAAAGAGATCATTGAGTCCAACTCTCCTACCAGAGCAGGACCAGCTCAGGTCACAGAGGAATGCATCCAGATGAGCCTTGAAAGTTTCCAGAGAAGGAGACTCCACAACCTGTCTGGGGAGCCTGTTTCCAGTGCTCTGTGGCTTTTACAGTAAAGTTCCCCCTTGTGTTAAGGTGGAACCTCCTGTGCTGCAGCTTACATCCATTGCTCCTTGTCCTATCACAGGGTAAAAGTGAGCAAAGCCTGTCCCCCCGCTCCTGACCCCCAGCCCTCAGATATTTATAAACATTTATTCAATCCCATCTCAGTCTTCTCCAGACTAAAAAGCCCCAGGTCTCTCATCCTCTCTTCATAAGGCAGTTTTCCAGACCCCTAATCATCCTCGTAGCCCTCTGCTGGACCTTCTCCAGCAGATCCCTGTCCCTCTTAAACTGGGAAGCCCAAAACTGAACACAGTATTCAAGATGAGGTCTCACCAGGGCACAGTAGAGGGGGAAGAGAACCTCCCTTGATCTGCTGGACACACTCTTCTTAATACACCCCAGGATCTCATTGGCCTTCTTGGCCACAAGGGCACATTGCTGTGCCATGGTTAACTTGTTAGCCACCAACACTCCCAGGTCCCTCTCCACGGGGCTACTCTCCAGAAAATCACCTCCCAACCTGTACTGGTGCAGGACTCTGCACTTGTCCTTGTTGGACCTTACTTGGTTCCTCTGTGCCCATCTATTAATTACTTTTCTCACTGCCTAAAGAATGTGCTCAGCTCTATCTTAAACACATTTCATTTCAGAAACAAACTATTGCATCTCTGTGTACTTGTATGTTACATTTAAGAGTAATTTACTGTCTAATAAAGTATATTTTCCAGACCATGAGTAATTCTTGTACTTCTTTCTGAAGGCTTTCCAATTTCCTGAAAGGTTTCTGAAAGGGAGGATACAAGCACTGGACACTGCATTCTAGCAGCAATCTCACTAATGCCCCAGAGAGACATTTAACCACTTCCTCCTATCAGTATCTGAATTGTTGTTAATAAAACCTGCATAGATCAGAGATGAGTGCAGCATATTCTGCTTGTGCAGAAAAGTCACTGTGGGCTCATGTAGGAAAATTATTTTAAACTATGTAGCAGTAGCTATTGAGGTCTAACACCACAACCCCTTCACACACAGATGCTTTTTAATTCCATCTCAATGATATGTTGTGGAGCTCAGTTTAAGCTACTTCCAAGACATCTGATGTTATTCAGCTGTAATAGGTGATATGTTGGCAAAGGTAAAGGAATCTTGCTCCTCACATTCCTGCCCAGCCTATCCCAACTGTGCTAGTTTGAGCCTAGCTGGGATATTTTAGTGAGAGGAATTAGATTATAGGCTGTGAAAAGGAAACAGTGGTGATGTCTACTTCACTCATTGGCTTGCTGAGATGTATAAAAACAAGAACATAAATATAGATAAGGGAGTTGTTCTTGGGATCTGGGCTGCATGCGCTTCTCTCTCTCACTTGCTGCCTAACTAATAAGTCTGCTTCCTAACCCCCCTGGCCGATTCTCCAAACTCAGCTTGAACATAAGGCAAAGCCTGGGACAGGGTGGAGGGGTGGAGAGGAGGTAGAAAGGTGGATGGGAGCCCTGCTTGGGGTCTCTGATTTCTGGGAGGGCTGTTGTATTTCTGTATTACTTTTAAACTTGTATATTTCTGTATATAGCTGTAAATACTGTAAATATCTGCTTGTATATTGTGCTAAGCTGTAAATATAAAGCTTCATTCTTTAATTTCCAGATCAGCTGAGTCTAGTCTGGGTGATTTTCTTAAGTGAGGGAAGGTGGGTAACACCCAAACCATCACACCACCTGTAAACACACTCTTCAGTTCATAATTTTCAACCCAAGCTCTGCAAGTGGAACATTTTGTTCTCAGATTGCAGGTCCTTTGCTCACAATGCTCAGGATTAGATCTGAGATATTAAACTCTCTTTTAAAATAAAGATTCTGGATTGTTGTCTAAAAGAGGAAACTATGAAATTAACTACAACTTACTCGCAAATCCCTTTTTTTGCTGCTATGTGAAGAGGTAACAGGCCATCCTTATTGGCTTTGTTAGCATCTGCTCCTTGGGACAAAAGAAACTCCACGATATGTACATGTCCATTTTTACAGGCTTCATAAAGAGCAGAGGCATTGTCACTGGCTTGAGTATTTACATCAGCACCTAGGAAGAAGGAAAATCTTGGTAGCACCAAAAGGTTAAAATAAGACAGAAGGAATGTATTTAGAATGGGCACATTCATCTCTGTGACACTGAACTACAAAACATGCTGGATGTCAATGAGGCAGTATCATGTGAACGAGGTAATACCAGATGTGATCAAGTCATATCAGTTGTATCCAGTGATATCAGAGTTTTCCACTGGTTTTTAATATGATGCAAACATAACAAATAATGAAGACTTACTACTTTTTGGCCACACCTTGGAATGTAGCTTTTTCTGTGCTAGAAGTATATGGCCTGAAAGCCTAGGTTTCACCTGCTTTATACTGTACCATGGTGTCCTCAGGAAGGCTGTGCAATATGTATCCTAAGTGGCAATAACAGTTCACTGAGTTTTGCTTTTAAACTCCAATAAAGAAGCCAATCAGTCTCCCGTTTGATCATGAGAACACCCTGCCAAAAAGAACATTTTCCCTGTGCTCTCACCCTAAAGTAAAACATCTGTGTTGTGTTTGGCCCTTTGAAAATGTTATAGCTGGAAGAATCAGGAGAATTGCAGTGACAAAACATAACACAGGCCTGTGTTCCTAATGAAAAAGAAATGAAACTCTTTTTATGATGAACACTGCTTATTGTAATAATGCAGTGATATCATTGCTGGGATTCTCAGAGAAGCTTTTTAAGGCTTGAAACAATTGGACAGTTTTATTGGATTTTCTCCTGTGTATTTTTCTCAAAAATGAACTTTAAGGAAATCTTAATATCTATCTAAGTTGAAACACAAATCACATTCTGGCTTAGCTTCTAAAATTGTAGGCAGTATGATGGGCTAACTGGTCAAATAAAACTGACTTGACAATGGTAGTTGGACAGTAGAACACATATTTTATTCCCCAACTCTCAGATATTTCTTTGCCATACTAACTGCCTTAGAAGATTTTCTTACCTTCATCGCTGTTCAGTTCTTGTTGCACAAGTGCAGCAGCCATCTCTGACCTACACTGAAGCTGTTAGCCCTCAGTGAAAATAAAATATGCTTCAGAATAGTAGTTAAGCAAGTGGTGCTTATTGTAAAGCTGTTTACATGGCTGGAGCAGTAAATGGTAGGTTTAGTCTAAACTAGAATCAAATTTGCTGTTTATATGTTTAAGCATATGCATATAGAGAGAGTGAGTCTGCTTCTTCTTGGTGTAAATCCATTAACTAGACAATAGTAGTTCTCTGTTTTCATCAGGATTCATTAGTGGAGGACAGTTAACCTTGCCCATCACAGCACCTGTTCATGAGCAGATGGGGTTGGCTAACATTCAGCTGTTGCCATATATGACAACCTACAGTTTTCTTCTATGACTGATTGGATTTTAGGCTGTATGTGTGCAGCAACATGAGTTTTGAAGCTGTCAGGCAATGTGGTTAGAGAGCACCGTATTACTCCCATAGTAGATGACCTTGAATCAATGCTGAAGAAGTGCATGTGTCTAGACCATGCTCTCTGACAGACCTTGCATGATTCAGCCACCTGGAGCAACAGGGTTTCACTAAAGAAGTGCATGTGTCTAGACCATGCTCTCTGACAGACCTTGCATGATTCAGCCACCTGGAGCAACAGGGTTTCACTAAAGAAGTGCATGTGTCTAGACCATGCTCTCTGAAAGACCTTGCACGATTCAGCCACCTGGAGCAACAGGTTTCAACACCTCTGCCAGCTAAGTTTTGTCTTCAGTGACAGAAAGCCTGAGACAGGAAGAATTAATGGGAACTTTGAAGTAAGTAAAGGTGTGTAATAGCACAGCTGTACTCACCACATTTTGCGAGGTACCTCAAAGCCTCCAACTGCCCACTCTCAGCTGCCACAAATAAAGAAGTGATCCCATAGGCATTTGCAGACTCGATCTTGGCACCTCCTTTCACAAGGATATCAATAATTTCCAGGTCATTTCGAGAGACAGCCTCATGGAGAGCAGTCCATCCTCGATTGCAACGATGGTTGGTATCAGCATTGTACTGTACCAGGAGTCGTGCAGCCTCTGCATTCTTGCGCTCACAAGCTGTTTTGGAAAAGAGAGATGTGGTTAGCACAGGCTTTTGAAGAGATTCTGTGTGTTGTGGTGGCAATTTCATGTATCAAGGCAATATAATACAACTGAGCCATAGAGAGTGAGACCAGAAGTCCAGCTATGTCAATATGGAGGCCAAGGCTGTTGCCAGTTGACACTGTCTGGAGCTTGTAAAGGAGATGGCAGTGAAGCCAGTCCTCAACCAGGACTTGGAGGAGGCTAAGTGTCATCTGCAGGACTAGCGCCAAGCCTGGTACTGAGGGAAATCCAGCCCACCACATTTGTACCAACTGGACACCACAGTGACACAGGGATTTGACAAGGTGTGGGAAATAATTTATGAAGAACAAAGATGTTGCATAAATCACATGACACAAACACTTTCCAAATTCTGTTCAAAACCTTTATCTTGTTTCCTTGGACTGCAGATAAAGCTCTCTATAGACAAGTATGGTAGCACACTACAAGAAAATACTTTTTCACTATGAGGAAGACTGTGAGGTGCTGGAGGGCATCTCAAAAGTGGGCAACAAAGCTGCCCAAAGAAGGACAACAAACCTGGTGGCTCAGAGTACAAATCTTGTGAGGAGCAGCTGAAGAAACTGGGAGTGATTAGTCTGGAGAAAAGGAGGCTGAAGGGAGACCTTATCACTCTCTACAACTACCTTAAAAGAGGTTGTAGGTAAGTGGCAGTTGGTCTCTTCACTCAAGTAACCAGAGACAGGACAAAAGTTGCATTAGGGGAGATTTAGATTGGATATGAGGGAAAATTTCTTCATGGAAAGGTTGTCAAGCATGCCCAGGGAAGTGATTGAGTCACCACCCCTGGAGGCATTTAAAAGATGTGTAGCTGTGGTGCTTAGGGACATGGTTTAGTGGTGATCTAGCAATGTTAGGGTCACAGTTGGGCTTGATGATCTTAAAGGTCTCTTCCAACTAAAACAATTCTATCATCCTATGGTAGGTCTGACATAGGAAAGAGAGGAGTGCTGGAAGGAGGTAGAAAATGGGAGATAATCACTGAGTTTCCACCCCACATTGTACAAACAATCCTGCATCTCTGCCCTCATGGTATCAAAGCCCCCTTGTAAAGGCAGGCACTGACCTTTGTAAAGCGGCGTTTCTCTGGCCTTGTTGGAGATGTCAGGCTCAGCTCCAGCCTGCAGCAGGGTGAGCAGGCAGTCCAGGTTGCCCCGGCTGGTGGCCAGGTAGAGAGCCGTCTCCTCGTTGAGGGTGCGCTGGTCGATCGTGCCAGGGTACGCTGTGAAGAAATGTTGAGGCCAAAGACACTACAGCAGGTAGTGCACAAGTATCTGCAGCATCATTGCCCTTCAAAATCCTTGGAGTTCCAGGTGAGTTTTTTGTTATGTATTTCCTTTTTCCATGAGCAAAGTTAAGAATATACTATGAAGTTACTGTGACTTGGATTAAGTATCTAAATCAGCCACTGCTTTAGATGAAAATGTTCAGCTGTGGCCACTAGTGGTGCAGAAAGATGCTGAGTAACTTCTCTTCAGTAGCAGTTTGAAAACAAATTACAGTAACTAATCACCTTCAGGCACCAGCAAAGCGTTTTGTGCCAAGATCTCCAGCTGGTGAGGGGCCTGGAACACAAACCCTATGAGGACAGGCTGAGGGAGCTGGGGGTGTTTAGCCTGGAGAAGAGGAGGCTCAGGGCTGACCTCATTGCTGTCTACAACTACCTGAAGGGAGGCTGTAGCCAGGTGGGGATTGGTCTCTTCTCTCAGGCAACCAGCAACAGAACAAGGGGACACAGTCTCAAGTTGTGCCAGGGGAGGTCTAGGCTGGATGTTAGGAGGAAGTTCTTCACAGAGAGAGTGATTGGCATTGGAATGGGCTGCCCAGGGAGGTGGTGGAGTCACCGTGCCTGGAGGTGTTCAAGAAAAGCCTGGATGAGGCACTTAGTGCCATGGTCTAGTTGACTGGCTAGGGCTGGGTGCTAGGTTGGACTGGATGATCTTGGAGGTCTCTTCCAACCTGGTTGATTCTATCATTCTGTGATCAATAGGAAGCGAGGTAATTGTGCCCTGTTGTGGTAGCCGAACAGATCACAACAGCTGAGAGCTGAGCTGGGAGGCTTTACTGTGAGAAATTCAGAGCTTGTGAAGATCTATTCAGGTACCACTTTGCCCTGAATTTCCTAAATTTTAGAGATTTCAGTCTGGAAATCTGTTCTCAAAAATAGAGTGAGATCACTATATACTGAGAGAGGTTGGAAAAAAGCTTCACATGCAGTCCCAGAACAGGACTGGGCTGCTTCTAAATGTGTTTTTAAACTTTATTCATGTTCTTCTTTTCCTTATTGTAGCTATTTAGTTGTAACTTCACTGACCTTTTTGCAGCAGGCTCAGGCAACCCACTTGGCCATAGTAGGCAGCTTCATGGAGGGGTATCCAGCCATCCTTATTAGGTTCAGAAAGGTCTTTTCCTGATTTCATCATGTTGCATACTGCATTTTCATCTCCATCCTTGATTGCTGCCACTACAGGATCAAGTTCTCTTTAAAACAAGATTAAAACTTGATTATTGCTTTCTGTGTTACTGAGAATCTTTCTCTTTTTCTTCTTCTGTTTTTCTTTTCCCCAGCAGCATCAGTGTATCAGTCTCTAAGGTGTCTTGCTACAAGGCCTTGCTACAAGCCTTTAGAGCTATGGCTTTAATTTGGCCAGTCACAAAAGATGAGTTGAATCATTGTCTGGAGGCCTTGTGTTCCAGGCCCCTCACCAGCTTTCTTGCCCTTCTCTGGCCATGTTCCAGCACCTCAACATTTCTCTTGAATTGAGGGGCCCGGAACTGGACACAGTACTCAAGGTGTGGCCTGACCAGTGCTGAGTACAGGGGCAGAATAACCTCCCTTGTCCTGCTGGCCACACTGTTCCTGATACAGAAGCGAAGGTGTCACTAACCTCTGACACAAGCACTTACATTTTAGATATCTGGAGTTGGAGGAGACTTGCTCTGCCCCTGCTCTGTGCGCTTCCCTAAGTGCCCATGCTTGTGACACTTAAATCACCCTGCCATTTACTGGCTTATGTGACAAGATGTTTCATATGTAATCTCTTAAATAAGACCAGGTTTGGAGAGAATTGCCCCTGTACATCCCTGAAAAAAACCTGTTAAATTGGACTTGCAGGTACCTTGGCCCCAGAGCAGAAATTCTCAGTAAATTTTATTCTTGTATTTTAAAGATATTTCTTATTTCTCTTACTCAAGCCTGTTCTCAGAAGTTAGCCAATTCAGTTCTGAAGAAAGGAGAGCTCTGCTTCGACCACGTGAACATTAGGGGTGCTGGTCAGGACTCTTTGAAGCCAAGGAGGCTTAAACAAACTCCAACAAACTCCCACTCAAATTAAATTCTGAGCTGTCTTCCATGACCATGCCTCAGAGCCTCCCAGCTGTTACTTCAGCATTGAGGACTTAGATTTTTCAGAAGTTGTAAGCACTTCTGACATTACAGACCTTCAAAAATGTGTCTTCAGTGTCCCGGTAAGGCACATCAGGTGTTGGATACCTGTGAAAATCTAGTCTTTAGAAGACTGCTTGGGAGCAGACCCAGTAGCTTTGTTGACAAGTACACTCTTGCAAACCTTTTAGCCAAGTTAGCAGTTCCCCAAATAACTGCAACAGTCAGGGGCCTCTGGAACCACAACTGGGATGTGGTGAAGTAGTTTGTGTTCCGGTTTGAACTCAGCAAACCACTGTCAGGTTCCACAAGGTGGAGGAGGGCAAGGAGATAGAAGAAGTGAAAAAATATTAGGGAGGAAATATTTTAAAGTCTCTTCAGTGTATAATCACTGGAATGTGTTAAAATGGTATTTCACTGAAAATCAGCTGGTGCTAAGTGCTGCTTGGTTCTGAACCTTTCAAGCAGCAGCTCCGTGTGAGAGCCTGCAAAAAGCATGAAATGTGCCTCATGCCACTCTGCAGCCTACAAGAGATTTTAGTTCTGACAGACTTCTCCTTTTCCAAGCATGCATTCTGCACACTCTGGGCACCAATCCATTTCTCCAAGCTCTGCAAAAGCAATTGCAGAGCAGGGCTGACCTGAGCATACCAGTTCTGCAGAGAGAGAGCGAGAGCTGCTGTGGGAGTGCCCGCACGGCGGGAGTCACAACACTGCCTGACAGTCACCCATCAGCAGTGCCTACAGCAGAGCCTCCCTCCTGCCCCCATCTGCCACTGCACGCAGTGCAGCAGAGGCAGGGAGCTGGTAACCTGCAGCAGATGCAGGCAGCAGCCTTGCCTGTGGTGGAGCAGCTTTGTTCACGGTGGCTTCCTGTGCTCTCCAGTGCTAGCACCTGCTTGCGCTCCTGCTCAGCTGTGCTGGAAGGCAACCGCTGCTTCCTCACTCTGAGGCACTAAATGGCTAAGCTCCAGCACAGAAAACACTACAATGGAAGAAGTATTTTTCCAGTTCTAATGAGAAGCTTGAAATCATGGGAAAGTTTGTGGTTTGAACTAACTCAAAAAGATAAAATCTTGCAGCCTTGAAGGCAGATAGACTGGGGTGGGAGGTCTGAGTCTCAGCAGAGGAATAAAGCATGTGATGAAGGTCATGCAGGGCAGTGACAATGGGAACAGCCAGAAACTCTGATTATGGGAGAAGGTCTAAAATGCCACAACAGAGTGAGATCAGAGACAGAAAAATATGGGCAGCTGAAAACAGGAGTCCTCAAAAAGCAGATTATTGGTACAATATCTGCATTTAGTACAATTACAGGAGCTGCACTGGATTGCATTACCTTGCAGGATCTGGACAGACCATCAGTCTGAAACTCACACACCCATCATTGATTTCAGCTTGCCCAGAGATAGTTAATCTGTATCATAAACACTGATAGTGGTACTGAAAGAAAATTCACCAAGCTGCTTCTGTGAGGTTAAACTGAGCATTTGGAGCAGAACAGGTGAACAAAACACATGCCAAGGAATGGAAAAAAAAACCACTATTTCCCAGGAGATAAAGTACTTAGTGACACTTCTATAGCTAGAAGCAGTGATCTCAGGACAGCAGTCACAAAAATAGCAACAGTGGAATGAAGGGAGATATGGGACACAAAGCAAGGCATTTTTCCTGAGGAGACAACAGCTAGAGCAGGCAGCTGCCTTTCTGTCCACAGCCCACCCACTAGGAATCCACTGGCCTTCTGATAACTGTTGTGCTGAGGTCCCAAGGTCACTGCTGTATCTCCATATTATTTAGAGTACCCTGGAACTAAACCTAAAATTGCTAGTGTTGTATAGATAAGAGCTTTTCATATAGGCATTTGACACTGAGTATTGTGTTGAAGTCAGTTGACAGCAACCATCGGCATGTTTGGCTGGGAGGAGAAGCGGAGGTGGGGGATCTTTGTCTTTAAAAACCTCTGGCAGGAGGCTGATGAAACCATCTGTTCTGTGCAAAGATTCATATTACACGAGCAGGGCTGCTTACTGCAACCTCAGGTTTTGGTCACACGATAGAGTTACTGCGCTTGATGTGTTACTGCGTGCTGGGTGGGTTATGGCAAGAGTTTGTGCAACGGGGCTGGCACACAGCAGATGCAAGGTGAATCACATTATCTGAGACCTCTGTGAAAGCAGAGGGTTCTTTGGATCTGTGACAGGGTTGAAAATGTGTGAAGAATCAGTTACTACTCTGCTTAAGCCCTCAGATGTCGAATGAAGCAAACTTCTGTTGGGCTCCTTGACCTTAAATGATTCCTGAGTAAGATGAGGGGGTTTGCTGGACGAGACTGTGGATGTTTTATCCAAGCAGATTCCAGATCAGTACAGAAAGTTTAATGATTCTCTATTGTAATCTTTGTTTTCTGACTGGCTCATACTTGGCTGTTATAAAAATCTGACACTTTCTTCTGCTTGTGTTTCATCAGATACACAGAAAATCAGTATTAAAACTATGGAGGAAGTCTGAAGATTTGATTAAATCTTACATTTTTAAGAAGCTTAGGTTTTAGAATTAATGCATTTCAGTGCTCACTGCAGATGAGATATATGGTGAGGTCAGTTCTGAGTGCTGCAGGAGAGGTTTAGTGGAGCACAGAAATGGTCAGGATTCTCCTTTTCTTGGCAGCCTGGTGAGATGCAGACAGCGTGAAGGAACAACTTAGGGAAGGAACAACAACTTAGGGAAGGAACAAATTAGGGAAGACCTAATTTGTCAGCCTTACCCAGCCTTCTTGTTGACTGGACTCTACTGAGCTATGTGATGGAGATGCAAAGCCTGCCCTCCAGTCATTGAACCCAGAACAGCAGAGAGGCACCTAAGATGTGCAGAGAACCTAATAGAAAGATGCAGTTTCTCTGCCTACAGGGAGGTGGCAGGTGACAGGGACGAGGGAGGCTTCATGTCTCAGCAGAAGGAGGTTTTCACGATGGCAGGGAGGGCAATGTCAGTAGAGAGCCAGGGACAGAGCCTTAATCAGCCAAGGTGCAGGGTGAGATGGAGAACATTGTAGAGATGAATGAGGGATGGAACAAAGACTGGTGAAGGGGTTGTTACTGCAACCATGCATCCATGAAGGGACTTGTAATATTGATAAAAGAAAGTGAATTTGGACAGGGTAGATAAAAAAAACAAACTTCAGGGACATGTCTTCTGCAGGATATAGAGAGGTGCTGCCTGCAGGCCTTCCCTATCTTGTGGTAGTAAAGTCAGGTGCATGCATTTACTCTACCCCACAGAGAGCCATCATGATCCACACATTTCCACTGCCTAAAAGCACTGGGACAGAACTCTGTCTACCCCCTTGCCTATCTGTTTTCCTCTTCCACAAATGTGTTCACCTGAGCTTATTTACAGTTCCTGCCAACAGCAAAATATGGCCAGGATGATCAAAGTCAGTCAAGCTGATTGCCTCTTTGGGCAGGCAGGACGGGGTACAATTCCCCTGCAGCCCTCTTCAGCATGGCAGGGCAGTGCAGGTATTTCTGGGATCAGGCACAGCATCTTGGGAACATTTATAAGATAATACCAGTGCAGCTACTACCAGCAGCTGCCTGCCTCACAACTGTGTTGATACAGAAGCCAGTACATATAAATAAACCGCATCACAGACATCCTTTTCCTGCTGTCTGTATCACCTCAGAGCTACTGAATGACCCAGAGTCCCCAGGACGTGCACTGGAAGGATGAAGAGGGAAAAGGGGGGAGAAAAGAGCAAGGGAGGTTTGAGGTAGATCACTCTCAAGAGCCTGGGCATGGTTTAAGGTGGCTGGAAGGTTGGAAGGAAGAGTGGAAAGGCAGTGAGTGTGGTGCAGGTGTTAGCAAGACCATCACCAGATGAACACTACTACTTCCCCCCATCAAACACCATTGCCACCCAGAAGAGCTGGTTCAGGGGAGGAGTGGATAGCAGGGCTTGTTTTGACTGCAGAGGAAAGCAGGAGAGGGAGAGAGAGGCACTTACATGGGCTGTGCTGTGCTGAATGGGCTGCCGTCGTACCTTCGCCTGACCCCCCAGGCTGCCCCTGAGCTGGATGGCTGAGCACGGCCTCTCGGCTGGGCTGCCAATCTGGTGTGGCGATGACATGAATGAAATAAAGAGAAGTACTCCGAGTAGGAGAAACAGGTCATGTTGAGGCAGAAACAAAGACACACACCCACAGAGACCGAGTGAGAAACCCTGCCGCTCAGGGCTTTGAACAAAAGCAGATGGCCACGGCTTGCTCTGTGCTGCATTCAGCTGCTTGCTCGGCTCAGGATTATTTTTGGCCCTCTGAGGAAGCGTCAGGGGATTCAAATGACCATATAAGACAGCAGTGAGGTTAACCCTACCACTTCCACACAGGAAGCAGGCGTGAGGTGAGGTGGGGTGACATTCATCACCTCCAGAGTGCCACGCAAGCAGGTCAGAGGCGAGGGCAGAGGAAGACTCAAGGTCTCCTAGATGCCAGATCCATTTCTAGCTCATCTCTCCCAGGTGGCAGGACAGTTCAGCAATGATACAGATCTGGACCTGCAAGCTGCAAATGGTTTCCTTGTAGTAGAAGGTCAAAAGCTGCCGGGCTGAGGTAAAGGCAGAACAGGTTAATGCACAGAACTGCAGATGATGCCTTTTGCCAAAGTAGCAGGTGTCAGAGCACCCTCAACTAGAACAGGGCCAAATGGCCAGGGAAGCCCTTACTCTTCCCTGTATCAGGTCCCTGTGGCAGACTTGACAGTACGAGTCCATGGTAATGACACAGAGAAGCCACAACCTTTGGTGGAAACCTGTTGTAGAGTATCCTGAGTCTGCAGCTATGAAACATGTTTACTGCTCATCAGATTGTCCCAAATTTCCCACCCTTGGAAACCAAACAGTCACGGGCAGTAATGAGTGAAGCGTCAGAGGACAGTGGAATTACGAGAAAGCAGTAGGAAAAAACCTTCAGTTACTCCTAGCTTATTAAAATAAAATCAGTTTCAAAGGATATTTTTCCTTGCTTTTGGAGTGACTTTGTAACCTCTTCCCTCCCTCCTTGAGAAATCTGCCTTTCAAAAACTGAAAGGAGAACAATGGGTTTGAAACTGTCAGCAGGTCTCTGTAATCCACATCTCAGCGTTGCAGGGGAGGGGGATGCCACCACCCTTTGGTATCTGGAGATGCTCTTGGCTGAAAGCAGTGTGCTTGAGGTCAGACTTTGATCTGCAGTAACTGCATCCTTTAAAGACTGCAGTTTCTAAAGGTGCCAGCCCACACTGGTTTATATACCTATTTTAGGCCTCTCTCTTATGTTTTCCCATAACAGATGCTGTGTTCCTTCTCTGGTGAAACCTAAGCTCAGTGTACAGTGTTCCCCCATGGGAAAAAGGAGCCACTGGCTTCAACAGGGCTTTTGTCGTTCAGGAAAGCTTCTAGCAGTGACCCTTTTGTTTTATTTGTTGTTTAAAACAGACAACATCAAGCAAATTCTCATTTTGCTGCAAGGGCATCAATTGGTGACCTCATTGGATTTATAGCAGACTCCAGCTTTCAAACTAATGACAGACTCAAAAGAGCAGCTACTCAGCAAAGCTAATTAGAAAGCTTGTGTTTTTACAGGGGAAGCTTTTGTTCTCTTCCCAGGCTGGGTGGTTGTTGAGATGGTGGAACTTGGGCAAGTGCTCACTCACCTTTGCCAAGGGTAGATGTGGTAGGGCGGGTGGTGATTGCTGCCACGGCTAGGGGTGGCCACCTCACTGGGACCAGCCACCATTGGCTTCTGGTGGCTCTGGGTGGCTGCCTGACCCATGGGGTCCTCTTCTAAGCTCTGCTGGATGGCCATCTTTATAAGGTCGTCTTCACTCAAGCTACTGTACAGACTGTATTCCTCACAGCCAATAATTTGTCTCTGAGTATTTGCTGCTTTTGTAGCCATTTTTAAGTATTATTATAACTTTTTTTTTTCTTTCCTGTAAAAGAAAATTGTGATCATCAAAAGCTGGAAATGAAAAAAACAAAAGAAAGTCAATTATCTTGTGCTTTTTCTTCAGCTCTGCCTCTTGACTACAGTGACCAGAAAACCCTTCAGAAGTCCTTCACCAGGGAGAGAACACCAAAATGTACATGTAAACCTAATGAATTAACTCCTCCCTATCACAGGGAAGTAACTAGTTACACAGTAGTTAAAAAAAGGAAGGGAGCTGCTGCAAGCAAGGTAGATTTTTATCTATTTACTGTGGTTACCACAGCTGAAGAGAGCAACAACAACAAAAACAAAAAAAGACAAGTAAAAATCCCCATCAGATAAAAAGATACAGCTTTGAAATTGCTTTCTTTAGGAGAACACAAATTGATCTATCTTTCGTTGTTTGATTTGGGTTTATTTCTTGCTCTTATTGCAGAAAATTATAGGGAAATGTTTGTCTGTCTGTTTGTTGGTTTTCTCCAAGGGTAGATTTTCCATCGTGAATTGTGAAGTGTCTTCATTGAGTAATTTTTTCCACCTTATCTGGAGATCCCTTAAGCGACATGCAAAACTCTTCCCTGAAGAGCTCAGCTAGGAGAGCAACGTGACACAGTTTCACTTCTGATTTTTTCCTTTTCACAGAAAAAAGTTCAAGGTCATGAACCTGAAGTCTTCTACAAACTGATGGTTGTGTGTTGGGAATCACGTTCGGTGGAGCGCTATGGGAAGATGACTCTTTATTCACCAATATGGTTAGATGGTCAAATCCACTTTATTTCCGTGATACAGTGACTTATATGCATTCTAGCAAGAGGCGTGCTCAGCTCAAGATTGGTTACAGTCAGAGGGTCCAGAGTTACATGTAAGGTGTGCATAGGTTAACTTATCACAACATTCTAAGGGTCAGCCTCCCAGACCACCCGCTCCAGCCCCCTTGGTTATCTAGTCTCTGCCCACTGCAGCTGTGTGTGGGGTGCTCAGTTGTTTACATCTCGATTTCCTAGCCTCGCTGGGAACCAAGGACGTTCTCAGCGCAAGTTACCCATGTTTATGACTTTATGTCCTCGACTGGTGAGAAATTCTTCCACAGTTGTGAGCTGAAAATTAAAGAAGGAGGAAACACCAGGGCATGGTCGGCAGTCACAGAATGACTCTGCACCATCACTGCAGTGTGAACTCAAAAATGGCAAAGACAATCAAAACTACTTGGGTATTTCCAGCAGTGATGGGGAAGTACTGGTGTGGTGAATGGTCTGATGCTCTACCAGGATCTCCTTTGGATGCCAGAGAGCACTCTGGCCAACAGTGTCCAAGAGTTATGGGAGGAAATGGGAAAGCTTGTCTCTTTTAAAAAGATGACAGCCAAGGAGTAATAGATTTGCTTTTTATAAGCACTGAGTAAAAACTATGTAAAATAGTGGACAACACTGAGGTGAGAAGCAATGGGTACAAACTGCCTAGGAAGACATGGACCAGATAGGGGAGCTCAGGGAGCCAGCAGAATGGGGCTGGGGAGGTATGACCCCCAGGTGCAGAGAGGTGAGGGGCTGGCTGAGCTCACCACTGGAGTTAAGGACAAAGCTTCCTGCCCCCACCCTGACTCCCATCAGTGCCTATGCCCATGGTGCCACAGCAGGGCTGACCTCCAGCTGCCCATCACCTGCACAGACCTACCCTGCCCAGCCATGGGTCCTATGGAACTGGGTCACTCATCTAACAGAGCCACCTGCATGAGGATGGCAGAGCCATGAAGCCTTCCATTGCTTAGGACCTGCCTCCTGCCACACTGGCACTGCTGACAGAGTGAAGCCTTCATAGAATCATAGAATCAACCAGGTTGGAAGAGACCTCCAAGATCATCCAGTCCAACCTATCCCCCATTCCTGTCCAATCAACTGGACCATGGCACTAAGTGCCTCATCCAGGCTTTTTTTGAACACCTCCAGGAATGGCTCCCCTTCTCCATGTAGCTGCTCTCTCCAGCCAGCTGGGGCTCTGTCTGGGCTCATCAAGTGCCCTGGTTTCTCAAAGATTCACACTCATGTTGATGGCAGTGGACTCCAGCACACCATGAGCTGCATTCCAGGAACCTCTCCTGCTCTAGCAATCCTTGCAACTGTGTTCATGGCCAAGAGACAGTCCTGACCTGGAGTGTCTCCAAATGGCAACAGAGGCATATCTGCCTATCAAGGCCATTTGTCTTTGTTTCTTCAATAATTTTTTTTTCCTAAAAAAAGAATCTAATACAGTTTAAAGAAATTGCAATCCTTAAAAGGTTGGATTTAAGCTTTTCACTTCAGAAATAGTGATACCTCCCACATCAATGGCCACATGAGGCTCCAAGCTAGAAGAGGGAAGAGTTCAGGGTAAAGGGAAGCCCAACAGATTTCAGACTGACATGAATTTTAACAACAAAGAATGCATTTTCCAGCCATGAAAAGCTGCCCAAAACAACAACAACAATAACAACAAACCACTTTCTGTTGCTGTAAATAATGCAACCCAACTTTGTTTTGGGGTTTTGGTTTGGTTTGGTATGGTTTTCTTACCTATTTTGGTTTCATTTGTTTCTGAGTTTATTTTTTGTTTCTTTGTGGAGTTTTGGGTTTCTGTGTGTGTGGTGGGGGTTGCTTTTTTAATTGTCAGTGAAATCTCTCATGGCTGCAGTTGGTTACCTTCTCTGGGTGTCTCAGCTCTGTTAAGAATCTTGCTGTCCCAGGGAACCAAGCCCAGGCATCAAAGTACTGATAGCTCATGTACAGAGCTGCTCCCTGCCTCATGCAGCAGCCACTCTGGTACCTGTCCTTGGCTGCACTGCAACCAGCAGCTAGCCAAGAACCATGACACAGCTTTGTTTTCCCAGCAGCTTCTGCTGCTGCTTGACTTGCTCAGCTCCTGGCACTCTAGGCAGCACTTTCATAGTCTGTTATCCTAGGTACTCCTATAAGGTGTGTTGCAGGTGTGTGAAATCCATAGGCTATAGTAAGAGGGCTTGTCTGCAGCATCTAGCACTGCAGTGCCTGAATGTAGGATCCTGGCCCCACGGGGGACCAAACTAAGCAGGTAGTAGAGAGGGCAGAATCTGGTCATAACTTCATAATGGAGGTGATACACAATGATTCCTTGGAGGAGAAAAGAGAAAAGAAAGGACAAAAGATGAAACTCTTCCTCTCTGAGAGCAACCTGCACCAGAAGTGGCTCTGACATAGATCTCTCTCCTTTATCCTGCTCAGCCTTACTGCTGACATCCTGATGGCACAGGAGGCAGAGCAGGTAGCAGTAGTTGCAGCTTCACTGTGCTTCTGATCTGGGTGGTACAGGGCTCACTGACCAGGCTTCATGGGCAGTCAGGGCTATGAGGAATGCAGTGAAGACAACTGTCAATGTGACTCCCTGCTCTAGCACAAAGGTGCAAACTGATTTAGATGACTCACTAAATCCACAATGGATCTAGGTATAAAGACCATTTCTGGACATCTTCCCCTCCCTCCTCTTTTTTCACACCTCATCAAAGCACAGGGAGGGAAAATAAAGGTTTTGAATTTGGGGATCACTACTATTTCACCCTCTTATTCTTTGTATGGGTTAACTGGGTCCCACCCACTTGCAAAGAAAGGGAGAACCTACCTAGCATGTTGGTGAATCTACCTAGCATGTTAGTGATCCTCACTAAACATTTTGACAGGAGTCCCATAGAGTGCAGAAACAGCAGGGTTGGCTGCAGCTCCCACCACTGACTCATCCAGAAGAAAGAAGCTTCACAGGGCCCAAAATAGAGTAAGTTTTCAGTTCTGCTCATCTAACTAGCTCAACCCTGGCAAAGGTGTGATAGTCACATCCTGGGGCTGCAGGAGCTTTTTGGCCCATCCCAACATCCAGGGACAGCCTTGACTGTCCTGAATCCTTGCAGAACTTGTTCTAGTTGGGTTTGAAGCCATTCTTGCATCTCATCGCCTGTTTCCCCTTGCTCAAACTGAACTGTGTGGCATGATTGAATTTGGCTGGAGGCACAACAGGCCTGGGCAAAGCAGAGCAGAACAGAACAGAGCCACCACTCTCCCTCCCCTTTCAGCTGGTGTGCTTTTGCTTAAGTTTGTCACAGGGCTCAGGCACTGAGTTTGAGTTATCACTCGAACAAGCCATGGTGAACCAGCTGTGCTGAAGCACATGCCCTCAGCTAGAGGCTAATGCAACACAACCTGATTCAAACTTGATTCAGTTTAACTTTCTTTCACTGTGGCTCAGCTCAGTAGCATCATCTGGTGCTGGTGCAGCAGCCTGGACCCACCCTGGCTCAGCTTACACAGCACGACTAAGATTATACCATCTGAGGCCAGCGGTGAGCTACTAACGACAGCCTCATGAGAGTTTACAAGACTAACGCACTATAAACTAAATACTTTCTAGTTTCTGTAATGAAGATGTGAAAAAAAAAACCCACAGTATTTTTTGCTAGGAGTCACTGAACCAAGTAAGAGCTGGCCCAAGTGGTCTTTCTAAATGCAGCTTGAATCTATTTGCTTGCTCTAAGCCTGTATGTTTAAATATTGCAATCAGATTCATGTTAAATGCTAGGTTTACTGTCCACCCTAACCAGGATTTTTGGGGTGTTTTAATAATTGGCTGTCCCTGCATTTCTCTGGCAGCCCAAGAGCCCACCCTCCTGCACAGGTAGCACAGAGCACTGCATCTACTGTAATAGCAGAATCTGAATTTTAAAGATGCAGGCATAGGTCCCTTATTATTCCTTAGAGATCATTTTGCCTTTAGGTCTGCATGGCCCCACTAGCCATCTCTCTTGCCAGAGACACAACTTCAGATACTGATGCCTGCACTGCCATTTAATAGCTCAAACTGACAGGATCTTCTGGATCTAAGTTTGGTCTTGTGCAATACAGAAGATAACCGAGCTGCTTTCAGCGACCTGAAGGTAAGGTTAAAATTAAATGCTTGTTCCAGGGCCCGGCTGTAATGCCCTGCCCTGTTTTAGGGAGCAGCTGTACCTGGTAGATCTCTGAAACCAAAGGTACTTCTCCCCAGGGTGACTGATAGTTACCACTCACTTTATGGGAAAAGCCACAGACAAACACAATTAGCTTCCTATTGTATTGGGACTGCAAGCTGTCAACATGTAGTGTTTGGGAGAGTGGCCTCTGATCTCTGATGCAACGTAAATAAACAAGGAGGATTACAGCTGGCTCTGAACATGCAGAACCATGCTGTTCAATACCATTAGCATCTGAAACAACTGGTCCCCATTGATAGCACTTCCTTAAAGAAAAGCTTAGCAAGGTCTGTCCTCAGCAGAATTAGCAGAGTTACTTCTTACAGTCAGTGGAGGGTGGCAGGTGAGTGACAAGGTCATTAAAGGAGCAGAACCAAGGACTTTGCCCGCTCTTACACTGAGTTTATCCCGATCATTTTGTAACTCAATAGAAGATCTCTGTATCTGTGGCTCAGGGTGTGATAAGCCACATCTCTAAAACACCTCCATGTCTTTGGAGGCTGCAGAAGAGAAGCCGCTTGCTTGTTTTGCCTTTTGCACTGAGCCCCGGCTTCTGCGGGCACACGTTCGCCTTTACTTGAAACAGCAGCAGCAGCAGCAGCAGCAGCAACAGCGTGCACAGAGGGAAGGTAAAGAGGGCTGCCCATCTCCACAGTAAACCATCCCTCCGCTTTAGCTCTTAGGCTGGCAACTTTCAGCTCAGATCCGCTGCTGGCGGTGGAAACTAGACCACTTTGCAGGACTTAAAGTACTCACAACTTTTGCTGTATTTTAAGTCCGTTTTCAGATAAATCTTTGCAGATCTCCAAGGGCATATTCTATCGGGTAACTACTACGGGGAAGCACATGGTCTGCTATAACCCAGAAAGACTTCAGTGCCTGGCAGATCTGCCAGAGCTGAGACATCAGAAGAGTGAAACCTCACACTGTCTGACTGCGGCAACAGGCACACGTACTTTGTAATAACAGCTTATGCAAACTTCAAGTTCTATTCCAGTGCTGAAGGAGCGAAGCCAAGCTTCCTAAAACATTCCTTAAAACAAACGAGTCCCCTTGCTCAGCTCCAGCTGTCAAAACACGTCACCTATCACCCTGGCATATGTTACGATGCCATCAAATTCTGTGCAAATTCTTTACTGGAAATGCATACACCTGCAGGCTTTTATTTCTTCTCAGAAAGCGTTAATTCACACAGCAATCAGTGCAATATTAGCTTCATCTTATACCAACTGCTAATTTATAAGTGAAAGAAATAATTTGCTGCTGTGTTTTCTTTTCTTGCACACTGCCTTATAGACAACATTGTACCTTAGCATATTGTAACTACAATTATTTCTGCATAAGCTATTCTAGGGACAAAGATATAAGCATCACCTGCAAGTAAAAATAAATAAAGAAATGACAGAATTACATTTCTGCTTTACACCAGTGAGTGTTTTATGGCTTATTTGAACAACAACAACAAACATCCCAAACAAAAAACCTCCAACATACCCAACAGCAAACCACAACAACTCCCAAGACTAAGTTAGGGTATTAGGTTACAAACTGCTATAGGAATAAATATTTGCATAGACATAGCAAATAAACAGATTGAAAAATGCTAAGTTTAAAACATGCATTACCTTTTTGTTCTGAAATGAAGGGGTAATAGCACTGCTGAAACGGGTTTTTCCTTGATTAAGTCTTAATTCAGAAAATCCTTGCCGGTATTCATCTCCCTGCTTTGCCTGAATGTTTCGATCAACTGCAGGACAGCTTTGAAATGCTCTCACTTTGAAGCCTGGCGTTTATTTCTGGATCACCCCATGATCAGTGAATACAAGCCAAAATATAAGTTGTTCTGAATCTCAGATTTCCTCTTTGAAGATGCACGGCAGAAACTTTTACCCATCCTAAAGTTCTTCTCTGTTGCACTATCTGAAGCACTTCACTTCATCAAGCATCTGTAGCTAAATGGCACAAACCCGACCTTTCTATTGCATCATTATTTATTTTCCCTGACAAGTAGACCATATATGGATGTGTTTCTTGAGCTTAAAGAATAATAAAAAAATGCCATTTAATTTTGAAGTAAAATATATTGTCCTGGAGAGTTTTATTTACCTTGAGGAAAATGGAGCTCCATTTACATTTCATTTAGCTGCTGCTTGTTAAACAAAACAACTAAACATTACGTGGGCATTTATTGATGTAGAATGATAAACATACTTTCAATGCTGCAAGTTTGAGATTCAGAATTCCAAAATATGACAAAATCAGCTATGAATCCACTCCAAGTAGTATTTTTAAGAGCTAACTAGTTGCAAGTAACTGTCCTCGTATCAAGTAAATGTGAACAGCAGACCCTCTGTCCGACTCCATGAAGTGAAATGATAGCCATATTCTGCACATCTGGCAGAGGGCAAGCTATTCAAGGAAGAGACAGTACTGATCCAGAGATGAACTAGAAGAGTCAGGCACATAGAGGAGAACTGATGCTTGGATTAACTGGAACATAGGAATAATATTCAGTTTGGAAGGTTTCTATATATTTGTCTAGTCAATACAATGAATGAAGGGAAACTATAATATATATCAAAATGATGCCTATGCACCTGCTTCATTGGTGGCTGTGGAAAAAACATTATATATAAAGAAAATGCAGCCTAGATTGCCATGGGTCTGATTTCCTTTCTGAGTACTTTTTTGAGCCTCAAGCTGGCTGTACTCACCTGGTCAGTACATAAACACCTCCTCATCTAAGCCTCAACAAGAGGCTTAGATGCATTAGGTTTAGAGACATTCTTGAAAGGAACCAATTTAGCAAGATTCTATAATCAAATAATGCCTGATCCCTTCAAACTCACCTTCTTCACTTGTGAGGTCTTTCAGGACCAGCATCATTCCCTTGCCATGCTTGATCCTTGATCTGACTTGCTCCAGCATGACAGCATGCCCAGTACATCACACATTCTCATTCCCTGCTGTCTGCAAAACCATTTGCCCCTTGTAGTTAGTGTAAGGGCTGTTCTTTTGTTCAAAGTTAAGGGCATTCAGCAGTTAGTGTGGCAGGCATAACAGCCCTTGATGTCGTCACCAGGAGTGTGTGAAAGTCTTACGCCCATGACAACATGTCAGCCAACCCTCCTGGCTTCTAAACAACACCCAGTACTTTTTCCCCTGGTATTACCTTAAGACTGTGATCAGCCTTGGCTTAAAACCAGGAATGAATATCTGCCACATTTAACCCTTCTGCTTGCCTTTTGGCAGTCCCTCATTGGATTCACACTGTTTACACTCTCAGAGACGCCTTGATGTCCCACTGAACTCAAAGGAAAACGACAATACCGTGATGCAGATTGATGCCTGGCGAAGGCAAGAGTGCTTATGGCTTTCAGGATGGACTGTTTGATTAGAAAAAAGACACTAGGGGTCAAGGTCCTATTGGCTGTGAAAATTGCAGGTAGTTTCCCATGCCATTCACACCATGCACACAGCCAATTTCCTTCCTTCCCACCTTCCTAGATTTCATTGCAAAGAACTGTGCACCCCTTTGATGCATTTTGAGTTCCTGTGAATGCTGCTGCACCATTTTCCAATAAAAGCACAGTACACTGCTTCAGAAGGTCTATTTTCAGATACCACCAACTCTCCCTTTTGTCTTGAGTAAATCATTTAACTCCTCTGTGTCTTGTTTCCTACATTAGAAACATGGAAACAATTGAATGCATTAACTTCTGAGAAGAATCCAAAATACCTTATAGATGGGAAGCCAGCATGAATACTTACATGGATAGAGATTGCAGAATAAGACCTTATTTAATTAGTAACTCTGAAAAACTTTGGTACTCTCAGAGGAAGACCTCATAGAAGCTTGAAGTATTAATTACAAAAATAATACTATACAAGAATTAAATCATACATTTGTGGATTTTTTCCCCCCAATAAAACAATGTTATGGCTTTATTACGACATATCCAATGACTAAGAATAACAATAATTATGATTTATTAGCATTGCATCAGATTTGCTAACATTTCCCCTGGGCCATGCACGGTTATATATCTGCATTTTCAGCTTAACCCCAAGACATTGCAAGAGATTACAAAACGTCACCTGCAAAAATAAATAGATACATTTGCACTATTTTCCAGGACAGATTTCAAACTCAGGCACGGCATATTACATCTGTTTGCTTTCTCTTTAAATAGAAAATGTTGGCAATAGACAACTCATGCTGAGTCAGCTAGGGTCTCACAAGCAGGGCACAACAAAAGATGTTTGACTCTGAGAGAAGACAAAGAAGAATGACCACATGAAAAGAGCAAAAGGTTGAAGTGAACAGAAACATTTGTCTTATTCCTCGTATTTCTCCAAAATAGCCAGCAGAAATCAGATGGAGAAATCACATATAACACTGCATGTATTATTTGATAGTCTGCTTCCATAGTTGAATTAAGTAACCCTTCATCTCAGCTAAGCCCTTCAGCTTTGCTCAGCTACACAAGTGAATCAGGCAACTGAGGTTGGTGAAAAAACCAAAGTGCATCCCAGGAGAAAGATGAGTTTGTTACACACTCATTCTGTGTGTACAGCAGCCACATGAAGAAATGCAGGTGAGAATGGATATTAGCACAAACCATGTTCTTGTCCATAGTCAGTTACTACCAATGATGACTAACTGCTGCGTCCAAACATTCATGGTTGTTGTGAAGAGGAGCCATTAGTTGTAACAGTAACAATATCTGGGCAGAAAATCCCAGAATGCCAAAATCCAAGAACATTACAGGTCAGAAGAGACCTTGAAAGATCATTTAGTCCAATTCCCCTGCCAAAGTAGGATCACCTAGAGTAGGCATCTTTCACTGAGCGCATAGACCTAGGGCACACATCCCTGTACCTTTTGCCATTGTATACAAGTGAGCAGACCTTTGCATTCAGTGTTGCCTTGCTTTGCTTCTAAAAGACACTTCTGAAGATTAAATGCAAACAGCAGAGCCAGTAGCAACTCCTGTGCCTCCTGCTGCACAACCCATGTTGAAATAACAAGACAGAAACTGCCACAGGGGAAATCCTTTGTGAGAACTAACAATTGCTTTGGCCATAGCACCCTTAGAGAAGCAAAAAGCCAGAGGCATTTGTAAGGGAAAAGATGGAGGATGTCACACATGCTCAGTGTTGAGAAACACACTGTAATTGTTTCTTGCTGATTCTGTTGCCTAAATATTTCAGTGCTGTAAAGATGTAGGTGCTTTGAGATCACTGTACTGAAAACGTAATCTTTCAGGAGCAATTTATCCTGGTCTAATGGCTACTGACTCACATCTCTGAGTCAGGATGGGCTTTGGCTCAGTGTACAGCTTATAATCAAAATGGAGTCCTCACTCCTCTGGAAATACGACATGAGGAACACCCAGTGTTCAGGGTCCTAAGCCCTATTTCAGGTACCTGATGACTCAGCCCAGCCCTGCCCTGCCAGTGAGCTTTGCAAAAGCATACAGCTACTGCAGTCACTGCCTCTCTGCAAATGTCATCATAAGGTCACATCCACTGAATAAAACTGAAAGAGGAATCAGTCAAAGGGAACTTGAAATGCTAATACGAAGTGAACACAACCCAAAGACTATATGAGCAAATACATGTTCCTTGGAGGAAGTGAGAAAGCATAAACATTATCTTTTAGTTACTTTTTGTTGTGCAAATATAATTTAACTTATGTTATAATGTATATTAGTAAGAATCCTAATGGAAGATTTGTCTTTTTCTTGACCTTTACAACATTCAGAGATGTTCCTGCAACCACCTTTGCTCTGAGGCTCATGCAGCAGAGCAGAAGGATGAGAATGGCAACAAGGGACACAAGCTGCTGTGAATAGCAAACATCCTAGGAAACACAGTGATTCCAGAATGGCATTGATTGAAAAATTAAATCAATTTTTATGGGAATCACCCTTTCCACAGTTTTTTTTTTAGTCAGTCTTTGCAAATACTCAAGGAATATTTACCTCTCCAATCAATCCCTTAGGCTAGTTTATGAGCAATGTCTCTTTTGATGCATTTGTCTAGTACTCTTCAATTCTTTTAAGACTGATTTGTTTCTACCTACCGTGCCTGCTGCATACAATAAGAGTTATTGCATTGCTCTTGTTCCCTTCTCTCAATGATATGACAATGGGCTTTGTAGATACAGATCTGTCTTTGTGCTAATATTGCCACAAATAAACAGCTCTTAAAAAAACCCAGAAGACACCCCTAACTAAAATCAGAAGCTTGCAGAAACATCTGTAACATTGAGCACAACAAAGTTCAAGGAACTACTGCTTTCTATATGGTTGCAGCTAAACTAAGGCTAGCAGGTGCTGCTGCTGGAAGACAAGACAGCACAGCCCCAGGGTGAAGTGAGTGGTTTTGGTTCCTAAGAAATTTGCTCCAGTATGACTTGGGATAAATGCTGAAGGTGGCTTCTGGCCACCCCAGCTGGAAGTGAGTTCACAACCATGGGGCAGAAACTCAAAGCAAGGGAGCGAGATGTCATCCACATTGGTTCTTGCCGTGCTACACTGGCCTGCTCCCACCATGATATGGCCAGGCCTGGGACATCACCAGCTGCTGTGCAGATAAGAACAGACTGTGCTAAAGGATACTGTACCATCGTCTCTATTTACTCGGTGCTGGTTTTGCTGTGCAGTCAAATTCATATGGACTAAATACAATATTTGAAATCCTGATCAAATAATCTGTCCTTTATACTGCCACTGAGAGAGCTTCATTGTTCTGCACTGACTGTTTTGAGCATGCAAGAAAGAGGACCAGAGGTTTGTGCCTCTGTTAATTTCAAATCACAATGCAACAGGTTTGTTTTACAGGGTTGACATTTGATTATTTGCCCTATATCTTTCAGGTTAATTTTAGAGCTAAACTTAGGACAAGTGTCTGGACAGAATGTCATATGACACCAGTGTATATCTGTCATACAACATGCCATGTGAACGGGTAATGTTCAGCCCAGTTAAAAATAACTGCACACTTACCTAATTCAGCAGACTTCTGGACTCTGTCTTCTGAACTGGTATGCAGGCAGTGCAATAATAAGGGTCACAAGTATACTGAGGGAAGAGACAGCACTAAAAGCAAGAAGACAGGATTGTTTTTTCTTGTATTTGTCCTTTCTTTTTTGTATCAAGTAGCAATTGTCCCATAGTAGTCTATATATAACAGCTTAGGTTATCTTAAAAAGGAAGAGAATGGTCAAATTAGAGTGGAATTATGAAAAGAATTGTAGAGGGTTTTCCCACCAAAGTGGCAGATCTCTGATTCCTCAAGAGCAGAGTTAAATGGCTGTTAGAATTCACACCCTAAGCTCAGAAGAGGACAGACTGTTTCACAGTTAAGAAGTAGCTTTCTACATGTGTGTTTTTTTTTTTCAGTTATGACAGAGCTAGATGGACACCAGTTAGTATGGCTAGATGGACACCAGTTAGTATGGCTGAGGCAGACACAGATCTTCCAACTAAGCATCATTAGCTTTCTGAGCTGTATTTGGAGATCATAGCTCTGGGGAAAACCTGACTACCATAAAGAAACCTGTTATACAAATGCCAAAACCACAAATGAGATGGAAAATTAGTTTAACACCTTGATGGATGAGAACAAGCACAACGACATGGACTAAGACTGGAGTAAAGAGGTAAACTTCAGCCAGGCTGCCTTGATATAGCAGAGAGCTGTAGCAATAACCCAGGTGCATTTTCTCCAATGGAGCTGCTGCTATGCTTTTGTCCTTTGGCATTTTCCTAGGCCCACCTTGCTGATAAGGAAAGATTAGTCTGTTTTCACCAGGCCTTGGATGTCAGGGCTGTCAATGTTCCTGCCACTGTGGTGATGACCGTCAATGCTGACTTCTCCTCTGGTGTGAAGGGCTGGCAGTTTCAGCTTCTTGCTGCAGAGAAGTCCTCATAGATCCCCAGCTGGTGCACAGAATCCCTGTCCACCCATGTTGCTGAAGCTAGAGCCTGCCTAAGAGAAGGTCACCAAAGTGAGAGAAAACACTGAATGCTGCCAGCCATCAAATGAAGCTGCCAACAGCTGAAGAGTGCAAATCAAGTCATCATCAGGGTGCACTGAGAGCCAGGCAGTATGCAGGGCTGCTGAGTTAGGACTGGGGGAGTGCAGGGAGCTGCTGCTCCTGTGTCTGATGAGCAAGGAGAGGGTTTTGTTTCAAGGCGTTAGTAATGGGATACAAACAGCTCCCTAGGTCACCAGGCTGAAGCTGGTGCAGCCCAAATGGAGGGGCTGATACCTGACAGCTGTTCACTAGCTGGTGGGAGCACAAGCAGGCTTGACATGAACGTGGGGGCAGGGTACTCAATCACATCATGGCTTTTAGCAGATACTGCTTGGTCTTCTCAGCCAAAAAACTCTCCCCTTTATGTTGGACAGACTTCTGGGACCAGATCAAGGCATGTTACCATGTGAATATAGAGAAATATATTCGAGAATCACAGAATGGTAGGGCTGGAAAGGACCTCCAGAGGTCACATAGTCCAGTGCCCCTATCTATCCATTTTGGGCTTGCTCTCAAGACTCTTTGCTGTGAGAACATGCCAGCACAACACTTTTCAAACCATGTTTACTATGTTTTCTTCTAATGAGTGCTTTCCTTTTGACCTGAGATTGTGAACCAAGTTTAGATGTTTTAAGCTACTCACACTTTATACCAATGTAGGTGGGCGTGTGCAGTGTCAAAGATATTTTAACTGAAATGCTGCAAAGACTGAGCCATTTATTGTTTGGCACATTCTATTCTCATGAAAATGATTTTGCTCTGTCTGCTGTGATTTTACATCATGTCTGTCACATTGGTTGTGGTCACCAATATGTATCGAGCATTAACCTCTGCTATAATCTTTCCAATATGTATCGAGCATTAACCTCTGCTATAATCTTTTATCCTGTTGTTTGCTACTTAAAAGTCAGAGGTCGGCTTAAGTAGATCCCATGGATTGACTCTGACCGTGGTGGTTTAGGAGCACTTGCAAGAAATGTTTGGCTTATAAAATATTCCCCTTAGAGACATTCTGCCAACTCACAAATGCTGGCTTAAATATTGAAAACTTGGCACTTTGCAACCTTTGAGAATATTTTCCCCATTATTTCTTTCTCACAGTCCTGTTTTCATGTAACGTTGAACTCAAATATGAATCTTGCTAAGTTCTCTATGACAATTTGAAGCAATGAGTCCCAGAGCTACACATTTCTGTGCTGTTGTCAAAACTTCTGATCACATCTTGCTGGGTACCAGCAAAGACCCATGTGTGGCTTTGAGCATCAGGAGTTGAGATCTCCATCCCAGATGTATGTTGATACGGAGAGCCCAGCAAGCAGAAAGCAAGGCTAACACCAGCCTAGCTTTTGACCTGTTGAGTCATACGGAAATGATACTGGGGCATGCTGTGAATGCTGAGTTCAGGCTGCACAGGAAACTGTGGCTAGCTTCAAAACAGAGTCACAGAAAAAAAACCCAAACCAAGTAAGCCTCATACTCAAGACTTCAGAGAATGTGCAAGCACACTCATTAGGGCAGCCTGTACAGCACCTGTCACCAGCAGAGCTTCAGGCACATTCATGTCTGGAAAGAGTCAGAACACTCCTGCTGCAAAAAAAAAAAAAAGTGATTGATAGTGTAAATGTTCACCAAGGTTATGGAATTTCCCTGGCTGTTGGTTCACTACTCAGGTTGTGAATAAGAGTGAAGTGTTTCATTTTTTGTTTTTAAAGAAAAAGATTTACCACTGGAGTAATTGAACAGTTCTGTCTTCATCACCAATCTTTGTTGCCACAATCCATGCCATATATTTGGCCCCAGGTTCTGTTTGTTGCTGCTCTGCATCACATCTGTATGACAAAGCATGTGAACCAGTATTGGTTTTGTGGTATGCTCAGGTTTATTGGTCCAGCACCAAAGAAGCTGATGGAGTCACACTGGAATAACTGAGGACAAAGCAATCAGTTAAAATCCACTAAAGTCTTGTAACACACTGGAAATAACATAAACACGTGAAAAAGAATGTACCAACCAGGCATTATCAATATTTTTCCCTAGTGCAATTATATTGTATTATTTATGATAAACTGTTATTGTCTGTGCTAGTTTGAAGCAAGCTAGAATGTTTTGGTAAAAGAACTAGATAATGGGCAGTGAAAATGAAAAACAATCGTGTCTCTTCGCTCACAGTCACGCTGAGAACTCTGGGAAGAAGAAGTAAAACATTCTACATTTTGTTTTTCCTTCTGCCTTTGCCTTCAGACCTAGTCACATCTCATTAACCTTGCTCCCACTAACCTTGCTCCCTAACCTCTTGGCTGCACCTCTCTTCTTCCTGAGAACTGGGGTAAGGTTGAGAGGGACGGGGGAGGTGTTGGGGTGGTTTGAGAGCCCCTCCTGGGGACTCAGGTTTCTGGGAGGGGAGTTGTGCTTCTGTATTGTTTATCCTTTGTATATTTCTGTATATAACTGTATATACTGTAAATATCGGCTTGTATATTTGCTGCTGTAAATAAATAGCTTCATTTATATTCCCAGAGGCTGTCTGAGTTAGCTGGGGCAAATACAAAAAGTGTGGGGGAGCAGGTAAGAGCCCAAACCATCACATTGTCTCTCCTAACCCTCCTGTCATGAAAAACACACATAAGTAAGCACTCATTCTCTCTTTACAGGTATATGTACACACGTACATCTTACTGGGAATCTGCTGTACTTGGATGAAGAGGGTGAAGTCTTTTTCCTGAGATATCCATTCCTGATACAAACTAGTTTGGCGAGACAGTAGCTGGGGCAAACAGGACAACACCATGCATGATACAACACATATATGCACAGCTTTTTGACTCAGCCCCAGGAATGCCTGGGACAGATCTGGGAAACTGATAATGTGCAGCTGCTGCTCACACATGAGTCTATCTAATCCATCCCTCAACTGTAATGCGCCCACTACTATGGTGTCTATTTATGTCCTGCAGAGCTCTGAGACATATATGTATTGCCCTGCTTTACCTAAATTGCTGTCCATATCTACTCACCAGGCTGCCTACATTTAGCAGCCTTGCCCATCAGCCTTCTCAAAATTCTGCCAAAGATCCAAGTGGCACAGTCCCTTCTCATGTGTGATAGTAGCATTTCTTTCCAATCAAGTGTCTCTCCTAAAGGATTAGCGACACATCAGACATGCACATTTCAAGACCATTCTCTGGCAGTTTGCCCTTGAGGACCTCCACCCCCACTAATCAAAGACTGCAGACTTACAAAAATTGTAACTATAAATATATTAAATGCATAGGATCACTTAAGACATTTTGAATGGAATTAATCCTAGAACAGAAGCCTCATTTTTCATCCTCTACCTGCTAGACTTATTCTGGGACCATGTAGATTTCCCATCTGCAACATCAGAGATGGAGTACTTTCTCCAAGATTCCAACAGCCATGTCCACTGAATTGGTCTCTGAAGAGGAGGCAGAACAAACATTTCATCTGAAGAAAATCCTCAGGACCCGTTTAGCATCCCTCACACTCTGAATGACACTGATAAATACATGCCAATCTGGCCTGTCAGGATCTGGGCTCACAGACTTACAAAATCTAAAGTCTTCAGAATTCAACATTGATGCAAACTTAGAAGAGAGGCGTGAAATAAAGGCTGTTGCATTCGTTCTGGGTTGAAACTCCCTGTTAGAAAACTTGCTTACCTGCTGAAATCCTTTCTCCATTGTGCAATATGATGCAACGTTTTTTGCTGCCTGGCCCTCGAGTGCAGTACTAGAGTATAATCTTCGCACCAACTTGTCAGAAAGCTGGACAGATCTGTTTTATATTCCCTCACTCTGTATTTAGTCAACTTTGTCCTTGTAAAGACTCCTGCTCTTCTCCCAGGCAACCAGCAACAGAACAAGGGGACACAGTCTCAAGTTGTGCCGGGGGAGGTATAGGCTGGATGTTAGGATGAAGTTCTTCCCAGAGAGAGTGATTTGCCATTGGAATGGGCTGCCCAGGGAGGTGGTGGAATCGCTATCCCTGGAGGTGTTTAAAAAAAAGCCTGGATGAGGAACTTAGTACCATGGTTTAGTTGATTGGATAGGGCTGGGTGCTAGGTTGGACTGGATGATCTTGGAGGTCTCTTCCAACCTGGTTGATTCTGTGATTCTCTTACACTTCGGGAGAAGAGATCAGCACCTCCAGACAGTGATTCAGCTGATCTTTTGTGACTGGTCAAATTAGAGCCATAGCTCTATAGGCTTGTAGCAAGACACCTTAGGTACACAAGTAGTTATATAGACTGTCAGTGTCTTCCTCTGGTCTCCAGGAAAGTAGAGAAGTGCCTGACATTCTTTGAGAAATGAGGGATGGGTCTTGCTTTTCTTACATTCATAGTGTGGGCATGAGGCCAGAAAGACTGGTAATCCTGCATGATACCCAGCTTCTTCTGCATGTCTTTGGATAACTTCTTTAACAGCTTTACACAGAGAAGGTCAGCTATGAACTCTCTTCTTAGCAGCTTTACACAGAGAAGGTCAGCTATGAACTCTCTTCTAAGAACAAAATGCCTGCTGAAGCCAAATGCCATTTCACTGTGTACATTCAAGTGAACACTAAGCAAGAAATTAATGACTTGGGTGATGCTTTGGTTGATTTGATTGTTGTATATTTTCCCAGAGTTGAAACAGGACAAAGGTGTTACTCACATTGCCATCATCCACAAGGTGCAACAAATCCATTTGTCTGTGAGAGAATCTCAGAGAATGGGATTCTCTCCTTAAATCAAAGCAAGCTCTTAACAAAGTGATGCCCTTTCAGTGTACCTTGTGGGACTCAGTCAAGCTCACTCCAGATGTTTCACTTGCTTGTCTTGAAGCTCTTTGGAGATGCTCGGTACCTAGGGAGGAGTGATAAGCAGTGTAGGCACCTCCAGTATAAGAGGATGTTCAAGGGGTTGTAGCTTGCAAGGACAGTATGCAAAGGGTGGTTTCCAGTGTAGCTGTAGCCCCAGCTCCCACTGCATCTCATGATACATTGTTCAAGACCTCTCTCCTCTTACAACAAACTTTCTTCTAACTGACTCTTGGCCCTTTATTGCTTTTGCTGCCAACTCTGTCCTTTAGTTTGACTGGCTTTTCATTCTCCCTGGTGTTAATCCCGTGTGTTATTTATAGACAGCACTGGTATCCACTCTGGGATACTTTCTTGCTGGCATTAATCCAGCCAAACCCCCCTTACCCCAGATAGGCTCAGTTCCCCTGCTTTGATCAGTTCTCCCTGCCTACACCTGTCTAGGCTGCACCTTCCTTTTGTGACCATTCCACACAATATTTGGGAGCAGATCTAATATATGTCTAATACTGCAGAATGTAAACACTTGCTAGTGTTAGGATTAGTAGCATTATTATTAATTGAGGAGGCCATTGGGAAGCTGAACTGTCAGAAGTGCCAGATTCTGCCTCAAAGGATGGCTGGTTTATATCCTCCTCCAACATCTTGGAAATCCTCTTTATGAAGCATAGCACAATAAAAGTATCTTTTGGCACCAAGGGAACCTTGTTAACAACACACTCAATTCTCAGTGTTTGAATTAACTCTTCTAAAATAGTTTTGTGTATTTCTTAATTTTATTTGCAGCAAAGCTAGAGAGGATAGTTGCTAAATATGACATATATTGAGATTTCCTACTATAAAATACTTACAAACTCCCTGCCATTAAATGTTCCTCTGAGGCACCTTCTGGCTCTTTTACTGTAGAAACAACAACTGTCATTGCCTCCCTTTGCTCCTGAGCTATAAATGTACAGTAAATGTAGTCACCAGCAATCAGCTGTGCAGAGAGGTGTGCTGGGGTGTAGCTGGAAGCTCAGACCCGTTCTTCTGGGGCTGAGCCTGATATCCAGTTGTAACTGTCAAGCCATAGGTAAAGGACAAGGGAGATGGATCCTTTCTATGATAGCTGCAACTCAGTTTGACTGTGGGATCTGCATAGCCTTATGGTTGGGAACTGAAAATGCATGCTTCTCCAACTGATGCCAGCACAAGAAACAGAAATCTTCAATTTATCAATGGAGTTCTTGGGAATTAAGTCATGACTGTACAGTACAGGTTAGCAGCATCACAGTAAATTAAGTAGTGATGTTGTCCACACAGGAAAATTAGGTTAGGCCAAGGTGACATGAAGCTGCTGAAAGGATTCACCGAGTATGTGTTTAATTTCTGCATTGCTGTTGGATCTAAAGCATGGCCCTTGCACAGGGGGCTCCTAGACCTGTATTCTCCCACCAGGTACTGCAGTGAGCAGGGCTGCTGTGTCTAAAGATGAGAGTAGTGATGCTTGGACTTCTCCATCATACTATTGCTGCAAGCACAGATGGAATTGTAAGTGACTCTAAGCACCCTGAGCCCCATGACTTCCTTGCTTGCCATTTCTGTTGTGGGCTTTTATCTCTGTCGTGCGTCTGGCTCCCTACAATACTCAGGTAGAGGCAACCTGAAGAAACCTTCCTGGCCCTATTGAGCTTGATTAGCCCTTTTTTGCAGATCAGACAGGTAGATTCTCAGACACCAAGACTTCGTTTTTGACCACGGTTGGATTCTGTCCCTCCAAGTGACTGTGCACCTAGCTCTAAAACAGTTCCAGAGCACATGCTTCCATGTGAGCAGTGTGGACATGCGATAGCTGTGAATTTCTGCTTCCACCCTTTTGTGAGTGATGCAGTCTGTTATTCTCCACTTATAAGAACATTAAAGTTGCAGTTGAAGAGGCTCCAGACTTTTATAGTTCAATGCTTTTTCAGCAAATTGGTTGTGACCCCTGCAGCCCCATGCAAGGCAACCAAGAGGATTGTGATATTTTGAAACATTTATTACACTATAAAATGAGTTACGTCCTGCTCCCTGACCCACTCTCCCAATGTGTCTAAGGTCAGCTATGCTCTCTCAGTTTCTCCAAACAAGCAAACCAGTCCAATGAGTTTTGATACTTTTTCCTCTTGCTTTTATTACAAATATATTTTGGGTCAAGAAAATATTTGTTTTGTAATGCAGAGGGCCGCCACCCACTGGAGGTCATTAAACATAGATCCAGCTTGCTGAAAGCTCATTTAATGTAGATGGATCCATTTGTCTTTTAATGCTGTGTTAAATACTTAAGTGATTTTCTTCTAAGTAAATTCATTGATGCATTGTTTACATACAGGTAAAGGGCCTGTGTATCATTACCAAAATCTCTGTCCTTGCTGAGTTATATATACACCTTACATTAAATGCATTTTCTTAAGTCCTACCTGAATTGTTTCAAGCATTCCAGGTCTTTGGGATTTCAGTCCAATCTCAGTGTGAAGCGAAAATTCTGCACCAAAAGGTTTATCAGCAAGAGCTGTTTAACACACAGGCAGGTGTTAAGCCTATAAATAGTTTATCTCTTGGCAACATTTAGACCTTGAGCCATAAAATATTCTGGCTTGCTTTGACTATAAGGTCAGGTCTGTTTGAAGGAACAGCCTGTTTAAAGGACACAAGTCCTCACGCAGACTTTTCAAAAAACCAAACCCACAAAACCCAACTCAACCCCCAAAATAAACATGTTACCTTAAAAACCCATGTCACTTCTTTGTGTGAAATCTCACCTTGGATTAATTTCCTTCTTTGGTCACTACAGACTCTGTCTGTGTTCGTCTTCCAATTGTGAGCAACACCTTACATGGTGATAAGTTTTCCTCCTTTCTATCCTTATCACCTTGTTTTCCAGAAATGAAATTCTCTGGGATCAGAAGTTTAAAACCCTCAGTAGTAGAGGTACGAAGTCCCATACAGTCCCCTGACAAAATGTTCAAATTAAATCCCTGCAGCTGCCTTGTTTTCTTACCTTGCCACGTTTTCTGTGTCAAATACAGTGTTTCCTTTTGTCTGGCACCGACCAACAGAAGCACTTCATAGTTTTCTCACACCTTGGATTATCTGCTCCTTTGGACTCAGCAGATGAAGCAGCAGTCACTACTCTTCAGGCAGGGGTGGGGAAGGAGGCACATGTCCTTTTCCTAAAGAGTCTGTTTGAAGCCTCTTCAAGGTTGCAGGGAGAGAACCTAGAAATGTGAAACTCTCACATTTAAAAACTGATAGGCAAAAAGGACTCCCAGTTTCTGTTTCTGGAATTCATGATTGTTGAGGTGACCTCCAGATGCAGTAGAGGGGAGCACTCTGAGTCCTGAGATACAAATGCTCCTGAGTAGTCATCTTGAATCAATTCCCACTGCTAGACTCACTCCCTGGCAGTGAGATTAGGCTGTTTTGCAGAGGTCCTGATCCTTCGTGGATTTTGTAACATGCGGACAAGTCCTCAGAGGTCCATGAGTAGTCCAATTAACATAACCCACATGAAAAAACCTGTACATCATCAGGATTTGGCCCCTACAATGCAAAGAAGGTAAATTTGATAGATGGTAGGTGACACCTACCTACCATATCCCTTGTACCATTCTCCTGATAATTTGGAAGATGGTGAGGACCTCAGGGTGAGAGCTGTTATCAGGAAGCATGAGACTCAGCTACAATCTAGAACTTGTTAAATAATTTAGTCATCCTATCAGATGACTACAGAAAACACCAGCATGACCTTGAAGCCTTGCTAATAGAAACAATACCACAAAAAATGTAATGTTATTAAGGATGTTATTTATGGTTTACAGGGTGGTATTTAGGTCAGCAGAGTCACATCACCAAAAAAGTCAAATTCTTTGGGGAGTTGAATGCTATCTTCTTGAAAAAAAATCCTTAGGCTACAGACTTACGTATAGCAGATGGAGAGGGGAACATTTCTCCAGTTATTGCTGACTGAAGATGTGAAACATATCTCTCTCATTTGAAAAGGCTATAAAAAAAAGCCTGCTGTCAAATGAGTGGTGTCAGTGGCTACTGCATAGCCTGGATTCCCTCCCTATTGGAAATCTCTCATGGATATCAAGTGGGCTCCTGGAGGGGGGGGCCACATCCATATACAGATTTGGTGACTGAAGCCTAATTTTGAGCCATGTTCACAGATTGTTGCTACTGAAGCTGGCTTCTCTTGTTAAAAGATTAGTTCTGATACTTTTGGTTAAATCAATCATCCTTATTCTTTTTAATTAGGGTAAATTAAGAAACCATGCCATTACTGGGAAGAGTAATCAGTCCTGCAAAACCCTGTCTCCTTGGATCATCACCCTAAATCAAATACTCCAGGCCAGGTTCCAAGAAGGCTCAAGTGGCTTGGGCTGTGTCTAGGTGACACTGACTTTTCTGCTTGGCAGTGGCTGGGTGTTGATACTAGAGCTGCTCAAAGTCTACCTCAGTGTTGCTGGTAAGCTGTGGACCAGCTTAGCCTACATTTGACCCAGCCCAGCTCTAGAAGCAGGCTTGGTAAATTTGTGAAGATGTTGCAGTCACTTGGATAGTCATTTGGTAAGTGGAAGCCATCACAGCTGGCCAGCTTTCTTCAAGTGAGAATCACAGCAGTGGGTGAGCTTTTTGCTTTCTCTATCCAGATGCTGATAAGGAAGCTTTTGCCACTTCAGATGATAGGCAATTGCTCATGGAAAAAGCAAACAGCTGGAGCCACACATCACCTGGGAGAAAGGCCACTTCAGATAGCAGATGAGCAGGTTCCACAGAGGCCAGTAGGAATCACAGAGAGGAAAATGGGTCAAGAACAAAAGTAGCAGTATCATTGGGAAGTTCCCCAAAGAAAAAGAGAATCTCCCAGAGGGATTTGTGCTGTGTTGGAGCCCTGCTCTGTCACCTCAGGAGGAATGGCCTTTTCTGGGAACTTGTCAACTGAAGCCTCACTGCAAGGGGGCAGAAATTCGTGCAGGGCTTTTATGTAGGGCAGAGTCAGGAACAAACCAGGCTGCTGTCAGCCACCCCATTGTATGCAGCCCTGGCAGGAAGTGGGACTCCTATCAAACTTGGACATGAGACAGGTAGGTAACAAGCACAGTTTGAGGGTGGCACTTGTATGACACTCCTTCACAAGGAAGAAGGTACACATCTCAATGGTGAGCTAAACTCCCATTAACTCACCCTGCTCCCCAAATCACTTTGGCAAGTGCAGTACCACCCAGACTAGCAGCAGTTATGATGAGATCAGGAGTATCAGGCAATATGGGCAGTAGAGAGCAGTGTCTTATGCAAATAGTTGGGAACAAGGAGATCCAAACCGTCCCTCAGCCCTACCAGCGAGTTACAAAGAGATTGGAAGTCATATAATGTCATCCTTCAGTTTACCCACACAGAAAAATTTTTTCCACCTCTCACATTTTGTCTGAAAGTGAAAAGTTACATTGAACTGAAATACATCAACAGAAGATGCTAACAAGGGCTATATATCATAGGCAGCACATGCTCCTCTGCATGTGTGGTATACACATTGCACAAAGCATGGCTAGCCTCATCTGGCTGCCAGTCTGTAGCAGCAACAGTGATCAATCCACTTGCACTTCTTGGTTGAGATATGTCGCAGCATGTTCTTTAAAGCTGATCTTTTCAAGATTCAGCCCCTAGGAATGTAAACTTGAAGAGCACAGTATCCCTGGAGAAAGCCACAGAGCACACAGTCTGCTAGGATAAATAAATCCACTTGGAAACTGCCTACATTTAGCTATATATAGACATTTCTAAAAAGTGAGAACTGCAGTGGTTTTTCCATCAGTACTTGAAGGGCTTTCTCCAGCCTCTCCCAAAGCCCTGTATTAAAGTGGTTTAGCAGAATAATCCTGTCTTAGCAGAGATAGAGACATGGAGAAGTGATTGGTCAGAGGAGGAGCCAGGTAAAGGGGCAAGATTAGCATCCAAAGACAGTTCCCACGGTGTTACAGCTTTGGGTCTAACTCTGAGCTGTGGTCTCTCAATCTTCAATTGAAATCCTGACCCTACTGAGATGAAACAAATTGTTTTACCCTGTGAAAATAAAGAAGGAAGAAATCAGCTCAGATTATGGCCTCAAAACTATTGCCTCATATTATTCATCTCACTTTGCCCATGAAGTTTACATTAGTTCCTCAAAATTGTCCCTGAAACCAGAGCCAAATAAGGCTGCATTGGTGTTGTAGAGCACTCCAAATTCTTTCCTTTCCCTGCCCACTCCCCGCCCCCCTCCCCCCATCTCTGGGGATTTGAATGGGAAGGAGAAGGTGCAAAAAAATGCTTCTCCCCCCTGCCCTGTGGGCTTGAAGGGTGAACAGCAAAAGGCGTCTTTCCCCACATGTGTACCGACTTGTGTGGAAGCCCATGCTGGGAACTGGGCTGGTGGTTGGCTGGGTTCTTCGCTCCCAGTATACATGGCAAGTGGACACTTTGTCTAGAAGAAGCATAAATAGAGCAAAGGAAAAGGCACAGAGTTCCTGCCTTGACAGAGTGCCCGCTTGGAGAGTGCCGTTTTGGACCGTCCCCGCTCATGGACAGCTTCTGCCTTTTGTGTAGCTCACGGGTTTTTCACCGTCCCTGCTTTTGGATGGTTCTCCCCCATTTCTGCACCACTCTGTGCAAATTTGCAACCTCAGGAAGTCCTTGGGTCCATTTGAGAGAGAGCTGCGAGCAGCACCCAGAGCTGGCTACTCTTGGAACATATTGCAGCCAACTTCCTGGTTGCTATTACTGCTGGGGAAGAGCCTAGCAGTTTGGCTCTCCCCTGCCACTTCTGAGGCAGCATCACTTCCACAACTCTCTGTCTGGTGGAAGCTGTGTCTTGAGACACTTCTAACTTTGGTGGCTTTACCACCTGCCTTGGACTTTTGCCGTGTGGGTCCAGATGACTGCAGGAGGCTGCTTCTGCAGAGGAGTCCAGCAAGGGATCATTGACAATCTCCTATCTTAGCTCCATGAGTAAAGCCTGCTGCTCCCTTAATTCTCTGCTTAGCCAAATTTTTAGTGGAGTAAAGCTGTGTTTGTGGCTTAGCCTTTTCTATTTTCTGACTTTCCTAAATCTCTACATTTGCCCATAGCATCCTGTGAAGATTTTCCTGACTGAATTGAGGATGTAAATAAACCTATTTTTATAATTCCTGCCTTGGCCATTTAATTCCCAGAAGCCTCCACAACAACTGGGCCTAGACCTCATCCTCTTACCTCAGTGCACACAGCTGCCTCCTCGGTCTATTACTCAAGAGCGCCAGCAGCTGAAAGAGGGGAATGGGCTGTAATTCTCTTTCACTCACCCTCCTTCCTACAGTCTCTCTCCAGTGACAACCAAACCCTGGAGGCTCCTCATCTCTGGGGTGGAAGAGGTAGAGGGGCGCATCAGACACAGAACTTGTCCAGGGCCAGATGATATAAGCAGGAATGGAGGAACAAGAAAGGGCAGGATGCAAACCAGCATCACAGATTCTGTGATACTATGAGAGTACATTGGTACACAGCTACTCTGTGTTATCACAGGTCTGTCACTCTGTATGAGAGGTGATTCATTACGTATAAAACACAGGGGCTCTACTAACATATGCCTAGTAAACATCTTGCCCAAGATTTCCAGTGCCATAACAGCATATTCCATTTGCAGCTCTTCTGTAGCCTGCCAAATGTCTATACTAGAGCAAATGTCTATACTAGAGCAAATGTCTATACTAGAGCAAATGTCTATACTAGAGCAAACACTACCAAATTGAAAGGGAAGCATCTGACACTGCTTTGCACTGGGCTGTAGTCAACCAAGCCTCTCCAACAGGAGAGCTGGTTGCTAAACTTTTGTTTCCCAAGAGCCACCTAAGTTACTCACTAGCTCATGAAGCTATTAACTCACAGGCAGCATCAAATTCTTTCAGATCTAGTCTCAAAGTCCTTGTCTTTTGTCTCAGTTCAAAGGTAGCATCAGTTTTAACAGCTCTGGCATCAAACCACTTTTCAAGACCAGCCCTCTTTGAGTTGCCAAGAATTATCCAGCTAGTAAGAGCCTAGCTGAGTACTGTTAACGCCTTGTGCATGTTGCCAAACTCAACAAGGAGTGGTACTTACTGGTGCCAACACTGCTAACCTTTAGGACAGATAAGCAAGCAGAGGTAAGAACTAGCACTAGTTCTTTGGCTGGCAGATGTGGAGCTGGGCCCAGAATCCAAGAGTGCAGGTTCACTTACGGTCTCCAAAATTCCCCACCACTGTATTGCAGATCCTGCTCCCTTCTTGTCTTATGAATTCCAAGCTTTACTGTGGGCAGCTGCTGAAACAAGTAATCCACTTTGTTCTTGCCCAGGCACTGCTATGAGGTATAATTTGAACTTCTCAACCTAATGACAGGGGAAAAAAAATTAAATTAATTTATAATCACCATGCCACAGAAAAAGAGATGAACACTGTGTCCCTGTGCTGCAGTAATCCTGACTGCTTCTCTGTTCTGGGGCACGCTGCATACGGGGCTGGGTATTCATTGCCCTGGCTCCTCAATGGAAGCACCACCACCCTTCAATCCCAGATCAGCTGCCCAAGCTACAGGGAAGGTAAGGGAGAACACAAGAACTCTTTCCATGATGTCCCTAGCAGCACTCTTTAGGAAATGTCTTACAGTGAGTGCGAAAGGGAATTTAATATTTGGCAGTGGGATCAGGTTCCACCTCACAGGCCTTTATTTGTTTGTTTGCTTTGTTAAATGGTGCTAAATGATTGATCTGGGACCCTGGGCACTTGAACTGGCATTTCTCATTTCCCAACGATGCCTCTCAGAGGAGGCACTGTATTGCCACACGTGTTTGAAAACTCCTCTCAATATGAAAAGCTGCCAGCAGGGAGCATCCTAATGCCATTGCCCAAACCAGCATCATCTCACCTTCATATCATTGTGACTGTCCCAGCCTCTGGGTAGGAACTTACTGTTGAGAGGTTTGCCTCTCATTCCCCCCCATCTTCTCTAGCGAGGGTGCAGTAGTGATGGCTCTTCATCCGAGACATGGGACAGTGGACTGGATAGGAGTGCTCTGCTCACTGGACTGCCCTGGATGACATTTTGTCATTGCCTTCTGATCACACATGGAAGGGGAGAAAAACATATCTTTTTCTGGCGGGTGCCACAGCCCCATGTCCAGTCAGACCGCCAGAAGACAAACAGCAAAGCTTCTGCTTTCAGCAGAGTATGGTGTAGCGGTTCGATGACTTGGCTCTGCCAAGTTCCACACTTCAGATCTTTACATGACCTTCTGGCACTGTAATTACTACATACAATGCTGCTGGGTAGCTCACCCACAAGGCTCAAAAAGGAACACAGACAGGTACATAAACTCCAACAGCGACACCTCTCGAAGAGGCTGAGGAAGCGGAGTGTATTACTTCGGTGGTTCATAATCCCTCATAATTCCCTACTCAGGCGCCGTGACTCGGTTTTGGCCTCGGGGGAGCGGTGGGCGCCCAAGGCCCAGCACAGCTCAGTGCCGCCCGGCCCAGCGCAGTGCAGCTCGGCTCGGCCCGGCCCAGCCTTCCGCCTGCTTTGCAAGTGCGTCTGTGCCACCTAGCGTCTCCTCTGCCTCACACGGAAACCGCCCGCCTGGAGCAGCCTCCGGTTGTGAGAGACACTCGGAGAAGTAGTTGAACAACTGCCACTACCGTTAGCTGGGTAAAGATCTACCTCAGATGGAAGACACTCAAACTCTGTTGCCTCCATCGGCACGCAGTCATCAAGCCATTAAACGCCAAGGGGAGATGAACAGAGGAAAGTTACTCTTTCTGCCCATCTCTTCTCCTGTTACCTGTAAAAAACAAAGTGCTGTAGTTCTGTCCTCTGGGATCTGTGCAATTAAATTAAACCCAGAAGGTGTTCAAAACTTCCTCCTTATCTTTTTAAGTGTTGAAGCAGTTGGATATTTCCCTCTGGAGAGAAAGCAGAGATACATTATAACGGAGTTGTTATTCCATGGAGTGCCTTAATATTGTGTTGATCTTCTCTGTAGTTAATAAATAAATATAAACAACGTAGTAGTTTCTCTGACATTGCATCTTTATAGCTCCAGAAAGTGAGAAAATATGTAAGGATTGCATATCATTAACATAAAATTCTTTCCCTGATGTTTGCAGAAGATCAGTATGGTCTCAAATTTGGGATCTCGTGTCTCCTGCCCAGACAGGCCTTCAAGCTGACTGTACAAGCTGTCCTTGGGCTCTAACAAATGCAGAAGAGTCACTTGCTAAGCAAAACTCCTGAAAACAGCACTGGCATTTCAAGGCGAACCTAAAAAGCATATCAAAGCATTATATGCAACAGCCTGAAACATCTTTAATGCCACATGATGCTTTCAGTATGGCTGAAAACCCCACCAGCTAGTACAGCCAGGCTGCTGTGCTTAGGGACGGAGCAGCTGAATACCTCTGAGGTGGTGAGTACTGTGCAGCAGAGGTGAGGAAGATAGGCACTCCTGCCTGATGCATCTCCGGCAACGCTGTATCATAGAATCATAGAATCAATCAGGTTGGAAGAGAGCTCCAAGATCATCCAGTCCAACCTATCCCTCAGCCCTAGCCAGTCAACTACACCATGGCACCAAGTGCCTCATCCAGTCTCTTCTTGAACACCTCCAGGGATGGTGCCTCCACCACCTCCCTGGGCAGCCCATTCCAGTGGGAAATCACTCTCTCTGTGAAGAACTTCTTCCTAACATCCAGCCTATACCTCCCCTGGCACAACTTGAGACTGTGTCCCCTTGTTCTATTGCTGGTTGCCTGGGAGAAGAGGCCACCCCCCAGGGTGGTAGATGGTTTAGGTGCAGAAACCAGCAAGACCCCAGGAAACTTTCCTACTCATACTAAAACTGTGACCAGAGGAGGACTATACAGACCTGAAACGAACCAAACTGTGCCAGGTAAGTCCCTCCTCTCTCTTCTTTGGTCGATGTTTTGGTCCGCTTCAAGTCTTCCTGCAGTTCTGCTTCTCTTCCCCATGAGGGAGGTGAAGGTGGGTGCTGGCAGAGGCCAGCAGCCCGGCTCAGACACACAGCTGTCACTAGTGAGAGGGTGACAGGAGCAGCCAGTGGCATATTGCTCCACTCAGAAGCAAGGTTTGCCAGCTGTACCGAGGAGGAAAAGCAGCAGGTTTCAGGATATAAACAGCTGTCGTGTTAATGCTGAACTAACAGGAAGAAAGGCCAGGCTTAGAGTCTTTATTAGCTCCCTTAACATGCTCCTATGTGCTTGATAAAAGCGATATGGAGGAGGTTTTCCAGGGACAAGCTGACAGGCAGGTACAGGGGATTTTGCTTGAAAATTTGCTTGATTATTTGCTTGAATGAGGAAGACACGAAGGAGCATGCATACTAGGACTAAGAATTCCTGAACTTTAGTGGCTTAAATTTACACAGCAGTGCCCTATTGTGAATCTTTTAAAAATCATCATATTAAGAGGACATACGTTAAAAACCTTGATATTTTCTCCAGTATTCACAAGCTGAACTGCCAGGAAAGTAGTTTCTATGAGTATTTATCATCTTTTGGGAGCTTTTCTTGTCCTCTTGATCACTGCAATGAAGCTATACATAGCACAAATTGGGTTTTGTGCAGTAGCTAAATTAAGTAAATATGGGGAAAGCTGGAAACAAGGGGTTTATATTCAGACATGGTAAGAACTAACAAGAGATAGAGTAGTAATTCAGGCTCTATTGTTGTAATACATGCAGAAGTAGGACAGAAAGGTGGGGTGGTAACTACAGCAAGTGGTGAATGACTTTGAGGTGTAAGATGCTGAAGCATAACTGAAAGGAGAGGAAGACTTCCTTTTATCTTACCATAATTTCCCTCTTTCAAGGAGCAGGTAGGATTTCACAAGGAAAATCACCACCACTTGTCCAGCAGCACCACTCTGATTAAATTTTATAAATGAGACAAAACAGTATGTCCATGAGAGACTTCTGAGTGAAACTAATGCTGGAGTTAATCACTGTGCCAGGTTATAACCTCAGTGTATCCTCTGCTGCGATGTGCCGTGCACTTTACAACCCTACAACAAAGGGAATAGGTTTACTTAAAATTCAGTGCTGCCTAGGGAAAAATGTACTATCAGATTTGCCAGGATAGATAAAAGCAATGGCTAAAGCAGAAAAAGCACTTGTTTACTTTGTTTACTTCTCAGAAAAGCAAGGTTTCCTTCCAGAACCTGAGAAAAGTTTTTGAATGTTCATGGCATTTTTGTGCAGGGAACACACAAACACACTATCTGACCTTCACTATTCACCAGATAAAGCCAGAATATTTTAATGTTTTAATTGGGAAAGATGCCTGTCTATCCCCCAGACACAATGCAGCCAAGCCTACTGAACTCCCAGGGTTTTAAGATGACAAACTATTTAACAACCAAGTAGGCTCAGACTTACAAGACTTAGACAATCTTTTGCTCATTTGTTAAGAAACCAGAACACAGGAGCCAGGGCTACATCTGGCAGTTCTGGCTTTATTAATAATACTGGATCAGTAACTAACGAGAGCTGTTAGGAATTGGCAAGCACTGCTTATAAGGCTGTCACTGAAATCCAGTTCCCCCTCACCCCCATCTCAATACTCTGAAGTGTTTAATAATTTTTTTTTAATGAGTGTTTACTTTTCACATTAACTAATCCAAAAAGTTATGCTATTAAGTTAAAAACAATGCAGAGAAGGGGAACATGTAGTTCTAGCAACTGCAAGGTCACAGAAAATGTTTTTCTTGAATTTTCTCCTGCCTCAATAGTTCTTAATAAATGTTACTCAGTGTTTTTGTGCTGTCATCTATCATATTTTAAATAGGAGAACTGAATGCTGTGTAGTATGAGTGTGATCAAATGGTGTGATCTGGGATAGGGGTCCTTCTCCAGAGGCACTATAAATGGAGAACTTAAAAGGTACTATTTGTCCATATGCTGTTTGTGGGATAACTGCTCAGCTTACTATGGGACAGGAATGCAGGGTAATTTAGTGCACTTCAGAAGGGAGGCTGAGATGCTTAAAACCAAGAGATGCTTATGTTATCTCTAGGAATGAACATGTACAAAGCTGGACTGCCAAGCAACTGAAGGAAGGAGTCTTGTGAAGATAAGACAGCAGTGTTTCAGCTAAAACAAACAAACCAGGGCTAAAACAACAAAACATGCAGCTTCAAAACAGATTTGGAAGGCTACAGTGCATAAGTGAAGACCTTTGACTAATCAACTGCAATTTTACTGTTAAAGTTGACACCCCTCAATATGCTAATGAGCCAAATGGAGTACATACTAAACACGTATGACTACACTACTCAGTTCTTCATCCAAATCATGCTAAACATCACCCATAAAGCAGAGACAGACAGGGTTAAGATATATTAAAAAAGAAAACAGAAGAGGAATTCTTTTCTTGGGGAAAAAAAGACACTGGATTTATCCAAAATAACAATGAGTGATAAGCTATGCTCCTTTTCCAAGACACCTCCCTGGTATGAGTTGCGCATTTGATATACAGCTTAACTTTTGCCAGCATTACCATTTCTATTATATATTAGCATTACTGCAAAGATTTGCACCTCCAGCTTTGTTGGATGTTACCCAGGGTTTACTAATGTGAGCTCAGTCTCTTGCAGTTAGTGCATTTATCACTGGGAATCGTGAATCTGCCTTATCTGTTGCTGTAATAAATTAAACCTATAAATTATTTCCTCTTCCTGAACCTGTGTCAGCACAAGGCCTTACTGGGGGACTGGAAATGTTGATTTTGTCAAACAGTAGTTTCTGTAAGAGTCCCAGGACTTTGGGAACTTACTCATAACATGACACTGCTTTAGCCAAAAAGGTCGCTGTGCACTTCTTCAGCTGTGCCAGTAGAAAGTAAAATATTTAGGATTCATATCAAAATGACAAATATTAGTAGATCCAGAATGGGTCCCATCTATCGTATAAATACCTCAACTGGTAGCAATTAAACAAAGATTTTTAGGTAGAGTAGGATACTACAGACCCTGGATAATTGGGCTAGGGAAATGAAGCCATTGACAAAACCTACCAATGCAGAGGAAGTGAAGCCTGTACAGGTGGGATCCAGCAGCAGAAAAGACATTCCAAGCTGCAAAAGTAACTTCAGTCTCTACTCCAGCACTAGGACTGCAGCATTACTCCAAGCCCTTTGGACTACTTGTGCAAGAGAGCCAAGGATTAGCCAGAGCAACCCTTGCTTTAACGCTGGATCCACAGCGCCGCCCTGTGGTTAATCATGCAGCTCAACTGAATCCTGCTGTCCCGTGTCACAGTGACAGCAGCAGCAGTGACTACCACAGAAAGCAGCAGACCTGGGTCACTCAGCAACTGTGAATGTCCTGCATGGAGTAGAACTGATTCTTAACAACATGCTATACAAGCCTTGTCCCCAGAAAGAGTGCATCGCTGTGAACTAATGACTTTAAATGTGGGTAATAGTATTTTTAAAAGATGTGATGTTTTGAATCCAGCATATTTACTGCCTGTTCCCTCTGATGGTGAGCTGCATCATTTTTGCGCTGAAGTAATGTTTCACTACAGATGACTATGGGAAGATCTGCAGAATCAGCTTCTCAAGAACTTGTATCTATTGAGCAAACAAAAAGAAGGCACAAACCACAGGCTTTTCACCAGTACAGACTGGGACTGCTTGAACTTAAAAACATTGGAGGAAATGCCAAAACCACATCACTTTTGCTTACCTTCTAGAGCAACCCAGGATCAGGGAGTCATGCTCTTCTTGACCAAGTGGACCAACAGAGAACATAAATCAAGGACAATGTCCTGTTTGGTCTATCTACCACCCTTACAAAGTTTTATAAGGAAAAGGTTTGACATGGCATCATCATGTCTACCATTAATTATCCTGCAATAATTTAGTCCATATCATCTTGGGTGCTATATTAACCATTATAACAAAGCTCATAGGGAAACCCACCAAGACTGCAGCTGAGGAAATAAAACCAGAAGAGGCACAGCTGGACACATAAGCTGGTGCTGTGTACACAGGTGGCACTAACTACTCAGTGAAGAAGAGTTAGCCATGAGACTAAATGTTTTAGTGTTGGACTATCTTCTGTACCTTAAGGTATCACAGAATCACAGAATAGCAGAGGCTGAAAGGGACTTCAGAAGATCATCCAGCCCAATCCCCTGCTAGAGCATGATCACCTACATCAGATCACACAGGAACATGTCCATGTTTTGAGTATCTCCTGAGAGGGGGATTCCACAACCCCCTTGAGCAGCCTGTTCCAGTGTTCCATCTCTGTCATAGGGAAAAGTTTCCCCCTCATGTTTAAATGAAACTTCCTATGCCTCAGTTCCCACTTGTTACCCCTTGTCCTGTCACCAGGCATCACCAAACAGAGCCTGGCTCCAGCCTCCTGGCACTCACTCTTTACATATTTATAAAAACACTGATGAGGTCACCTCTCAGCCTTGTCTTCTCCAAGCTAAAGAGCCCCAAATCTGTCTCCCCTCATAGGAGAAATGTTCTATTCCCTTAATCATCTTTGTGGCTTTGCATCGGACTCTCTCAAGCAGTTCTATACCCCTCTTGAATTGAGAAGCCCAGAACTGATCACAGTACTCCAGATAGGTATTAAGGTAGTACCCTACTTCCATTAGTAACCCTTCTTTGTATAGATGTCTTGGTTCCTTTTCTTTTCTACAAACAAAGGGGCCAAGGAAAAAAATTAAAGAGATGGAGGTATTTTCAGAAGACAACTAGACCAAAAACAGTGAAAACCAGTAAAAAATTAAAAGACCAATGACCAGAATTAAGTAATTGGACTTGGGGATCAAGCGCTGGGTGGTAAGGGTGTAATGGAGGGGTATGATCTGGGGTAGGTGTCTGTCTCCAGAGGCACCCAGCTTGAGCTGTAAGCTGAGAGAAATTGGAAAGCTTTGCTTAGACTTTACATAAATCAGTGGGATCCTACCATCAGAGCCTGTTTTGGTGGCCAGCATGCATAAATTCATAACATGTCAATACTGAAATGGTTCATAATGGTGTAGGTATTGCCATGGGGAAAGGAAAATAAACTCTACTCCTATAAAAACATCCACACTATTGATTAGACTAATTACATCAATAATAAAAAGAACAGCAGATGTCTAATTAGCCCAGTAGTACCCAAGCCTGTGTGTACTTCGCAATGCCCCTTCTTTTCCAACTCAGGATTTGGATCCTTGTTCTGTAACTGCATTCCTCACCTCCACAAATTGGCAATTTGTACCATCTAAAGATGGTTGCTCTGGAAACAGCCTACGATTACTTCCAGCTTCACAGCAAGAGCTACTGAACTACAAGACAAACAAGTATAGCAACTCTGTCGCTTGCTTCCTCAGGCCAACAAACTTGCCTCAGGACTCAGATTGTTTTCTTCTTTTTTATCTACTCTGTGAAGCCAACCCTAGGAGGAAGCTTATGTCTGACTTCAGACAACATTAAAGCCTTCAAGTCCCCTTTTGTAGAAAGAAGTTGAAATTGGAAATGTCACAGAGGCCAGAAAAATAAGACATCTGCCTAACAGAAAGGGGCATGGAAGGCATCTAGAGGCTTAACACTCAGGATCATTTCCTAAACGAGAGCCTTTCTGTCTGGAATCTCCCTTTTTTTCCCCAAGCCTATGGCCTCTGACAACATCCTACTTAATATTTACATATTGTTGCTCACTATATTAGCAATGTGTCACTCAACTCAGGGTCTTCTCAGCTTCTTCATTCACTAAGCCATGCATCAATTTGGAATCGCTCAGGCACCAAACCCACACTGTGCTAGCAGAGGAAAAAGCAATGGGTGGTTTGACATCTAAGCAAGCAGCGTTTCTTACCAGATTTTTGTCCTGCTGTCAAGCAATAGGAGGTGAGATCATAGGAAAGGCCTTTTCCTATCTTCATTCCCCTCTTAGGGACTTGGATAACAGACTGGCTGCACTGTGTGCAGTACCTGGCCCCTGCTCAGTAAGGTGCAGATTACCAGTCAGTCATGTGCCTGGACTGCTGGCATATTGCAAGGCATCATTCCAGCTTCACTAGGCTACTGTGCTGTTTTATGACATATAGGGAAGGAAAAAATACTTCAAACTGCTGTCCAAACTATCTCCTCAGTAGATGTCTTAAACTACAGGGAACCTTCCCTTTATAGGGATATATGAGAGAGAGTGATTTGCCATTGGAATGGGCTGCCCAGGGAGGGGGTGGAGTCACTGTCCATGGGGGTGTTCAGGAAGACTGGATGAAGCACTCAGTGCCATGGTCTAGTTGACTGGCTAGGGCTGGGTGCGAGGTTGGACTGGATGAGCTTGGAGGTTTCTTCCAACCTGGTTGATTCTATGACAGATGAGAAACTCTGCAGCAAGCATGAAGTCAGCTGGCCCCACACATTCACAAAATGAAAATGCTCAAAAGCTATTAGGGTTTCAGTTTTCTGTTACGTGGCTCTATGAGCTTGGCCTCTACCAGCACTGCTGAATCTCACTTTCTTAATCTACTTGCAAGTTGCTCTGACAGCACAAATAATTAGTCCTTTAATTAAGGGCTGTTTTAGCTGACGTAAGTTGCCACAAAAGACAAGATTACTTGTTTGAAGCCTTAGGGTAACTGCAGTGCCAGTAGAGTGTTACAGAAATAATTCAAAACTACGTATCTCATTAAACATGAAAATGAAATTGCCTGTATGTGCTTAACATAGAACTCTTCACATCTGATTTGCACCAGTGATACATATGCAAATGATCAGAGATGAAGAAAACATTCTCCTTTGGCTTCCTCTCCTCCTGCATTAGCTTAGTTCACTTTGGAGGAAGGCAGCTAAGTAGAAATGCTTTTCAGTATTGCTTAAATTAAAGCAAGTACAATGTTTTTTCCTCTAGGTGAAAGACTCAAGAACATGCTGGTAAGATAAGGACAAGGCAAAACAGGCATGCACAAGATAGCTTTCAGAGCATTAGACAAGTATTCTTTTTAAGACACAGATAATATTCTTAAGACCCAGGCTCAGTTTTGGCTCCTGTGGAGGTGCAGCATCAATAGATTAAGCATTGAGAGCTCATGCTGAGCACATCAGAGGCTGCAGGAGAAAACCAGCAGCAAAGTAGCCCTCAGGCAAGCATGAAGAACTTGAGGAGGAGGTCCAAAGTGTCAGGCTCCATCTTGGGGAGACTTAGTGCAAGATGGTGGAATGAGGACCAAAGGGGTGGGAGTGCCAGAGCTAGGTTGTTAAACACAGTAAAACAGACACTGCTGAAAAATTACAGCAATGACGGTAGAGTAGTCTTACTGTTCCCCAACTCAGTTCTCCAAACGATCATGTGGGATTAGAAATTGCCAAAACCATCCTACCACATGTAGATTTTTCAGAGGAGATGCAGAGCTCGTGTCAGCATTCAGCCTTGATTTGCTGGTGAATTGTAAGCAGAACTGTATTGCTAGCTGTAAAAAAAGCCTACCTGGTCCTCAGTCCCTTGAGGGATGCAAAACCAGTGAGAAGTTTCCTTTCCACAATGTAAGAGTGTGATTAAAATGGCACAGAAGAAGAATGAGGGTATGTTTGCCTTCATTCACTTTTTTCCCAGATTTCCTTACCAAGGCACTTTCTTTGAATTCTTTTTAGTCACATTTATATCAAAGATGTGTTCTTTTCTCATATGGGTGAGGAAATAGCATCTCATCATCCTCCCTCTCCCTACAACCTTCCCTGTTCTGCTCCAAAGGGGAAGCACAATGCATTGCAAGGAAAGGTACACATGTAGTTGGTAAGGCTAATTAAGTTGTCATAGGTCTTCTTCAGTAACGCAAGAAAGCGAGATAAAGCCCCTCCAGAGGTGGAGGAATACAGGGGCTATTGTTTACATTGGTGAAAGAGTAGAGTTTACCATTCTCACAGAGTTGGCAAGTGGTTGCAGGGGACACTCAATTCCAAAGACACATTTTTTGTTGACTAGCTCAGTAAACTGCTACTTCCTATCATGGCAGTGACACTGGTTTTATACGGTATGAGACAAAATCTCAGCTCAGTGTACAGGCAGCAGGTGAAGGTTCCTTGCGCTTCCACCCACACAGATCCCAATGCTATATCTACCTCTTGTCTGCTTTTCCCCTCTCCTTGCCTGCTAAGTGCAAATGGCATTGGCTGTGAGGATCTAGAAATCTCAAGTGACATTTCACATCATTATCTTTTCCATTAGAGCAAAGCACATGGTTCTAACATGTTTTTGAATACAAACTCCAAATATTTATTAATAAAACAATGAGTACCAAGACTCACCCTTCAAAATTCTGCACATCTCCCAGTGTCCTGGCTCACTGCTACCTTGACTTTTTTTGGTACATTCTAAAGCATATTAACACAAGGGAATTAGACACAGTGGGGAACAGGAGAAAGATATTTGTGAGATTTCCATACGCAGAATTGTAGACCTGCTGATAATACAACCTGTATGCCTTTACCACTGAACTGACTGCAGTAAAAGCCAAACCTTCTCCCATTACCACCAGCTCAGATTGTACACAGACTGCATATAGCCTACCTCCCCCTTTCCTTTAAGGAGAGTAATATACAAATCAAGTTTTTATCATTGTTGTTATATCCACAGTGAATTTTACCCATCTCACAAAATGCAGTAATACACAGAACTCAAAACTAATTAACTTCAATTAATATAGAGCATAAGACAAAAAAAAACCCCACCACACATAAGAAAACAAGATCCAAGACAAGAGTCAACAGTAACGAACTGCATGTTAATAGAATCCTTTAAATGAAGATTTTGCTTTGTGTCTGCACAACCAAGGCATAGGTGAGATTCTCTGATACTACATGTCTTCTTGCTGAGTTCTTCCTTAAGTACTGACAGCCTTGATAAGGATTGTCCTTGTTTCCATTGCACTGAGCAATCTTGCTCGGTTATCTACTTTTTCATTTTTTTCTTCTTGGCTTGGTGTTTGGACACAGTACCCAGAGCAGACTCTGAAATATCCACTGCTATCTGAGGCAGTAGTTTTCCAGACTGTGTTGGGTACTTGGTTTTCATGAGGACTTTAAACAGTGGCTGGGACAACATACATTTTAGCTGTTTTTTCATCCCCTTCAGCATCTTCTGCTTCTGGCTTTCTTCTTGCTCACTACTTCTCTTTCCTTGGGGCAGAAGTCAAACACAGAATGTTACAACAGGAGAAGAACTTGCCTTGGCCTCTCTCACTAGGTTTTTGTAGTGCTAGGGAAAGATGATAAAGTCATCTTTCTGTCTTAGTAAGGTTACTCGACTCCCATACAATCTCCCAGTCATCTGTGACAGACTGTCCATAGGAGAAGAAGATCGAGAATCCTCACTACTGAGGAACTAGATCCTAGGTATCTTTCTGTTAAATCATTCAGTTGGCTCTCAACCCAGAAGAGAAACAAGAAAAAAAACAAACAGGGGCACAGAAGATAATGCATTAATCCAATGCTTCTTGCTCAGGCAGAAGCTGCTTCTCTGTGTTTCATTTTATGCATACCTTATTTCAGCACCTGCAAAACAGGACCCCCTTTCCTCCTTATGCATTAAAACAATGAAGTGCTCATATTCAATAACAAAGGAGAAAGGGCATAAAAAATACTGAAGACAGTTAATATGGTTGGGCCTGCACCAGAAAGAATAATCTGAATCAAGGCTGCTGTAATGTAGATTGAAAGGACATTCCTAAATCCTCTGTGACAGCTTAAGAGGCATCTAATTTAGGGGAGGAATGACTGAGATTTTTGGTCTCCAGCAAGCAAAGGAAGAATCAGAGACTGAAACATTTTCAAGCATGAATCTGTCAAGTTTCTGGGTGGCAAAGTATCACAGTATCAACAAGGTTGGAAAAGACCTCATAGATCATCAAGTCCAACCCTTTACCACAGAGGTCAAGGCTAGACCATGGCACCAAGCACCACGTCAAAGTGCTTTACTCAAGAGCCACAATTCACTTGGATTGGATGTGCTGTTTTGAAACTCATTTCAAAGCACAGCATACTCAAGATTATGTCAAAACAAGACAGCAGAGTGCTAATTATCAGAGATGATTAATGCCTGCTCGCGAAGTGGTCAAGAACAAGCTGGTGCGGCCATCAGTAAAGGAAAGAAAAAAAAGTAATCTGAAACATGCTTCAATGTTAAGGCATCTGCATACTTAGCAGCTAACAGGCTTAAGCTGAAGTGATTGAGGCAGCAGCCCTATTCAGCATGCCCTCAAATAACTAGTAGGAAATGATACTTTCAGCTCCTAAATGCTGAACACAATGTGGCTCATTTTTACAGTGCCTCTAAACACCGTGAAACTTTGCATTTATAGCTGCACAGCCCCACATGTTCTTCCAGGCACAGCCTGCAGAATATTTACTTTTAAAAATATAAGAATTTATTTACTTATAGCACACTACCCAAAAATCTCAGGAACTTGAAATGTAAATATTGGCCATTTAGCCCACAGAACTCAACTTGCATAAGGCTCACATATCTTCCAGTGTTTGCTAGTGCTTCCTGAGTGTTCCCACACAGGGCTGTCAGGTTCATGTCCTGCTGCCTGACTACAGGGCAGTGGGAGTGAAAAAGCAGAAGTGGACAAACAGCTTTTTCTTTCACACAAGGTGGGTAAGACTTAAGCAGGACTTACTGGACTATTAGATTACTCTACAATGTTTGCCAAAAGGTAAACAGTCTGTCTTATGACATGTGGACTTGCCTGCAACTTGCCAAAATCGTCACACCTTCTCACTCCCTCAGCTCCAGCACTCTCTATTGCACAAATATCCTAACACCACCAGCAACACCGTGTAGTAGTAATGACACTCATTTCCTTCCCTTTCTGCCCTAGAGGTTTTAAGAGTTTCTCTGCCATGGCAGGGCTTCTAGACACTTGTGTTACAGGACCAACTGAGCATACTCATAAAACAAACATTTCTACTTGCCCATAAGCATGTTATCATCAAGGTCAATCTCGAGAGCATCTGCAGCTTGCTGGAGCCAGGAATTGTGTTGCTTTGCACGACTGTTGAAGTATTCTACCTTCTCGATTTGCCGTGCCAAATTCACTCGCTCCTGCAACAAAATTACATTTTAGACATTATGATCAGGTTTGAATGTGGGACAAGTTAGGGAGATCAGTGTTTTGAAAGCATGCATTACAATGTAACCGAGGCATAGAGACACCTTTGTCCCCTACTGGTGTCCCAGCAGATATCCCAGGTAATAAAAACATGTCATCAATTGCTGAAGTGTTCTTCTTCTTCAGATCCATGAAAGAATCAGACTTACAAAATATCTCAGCTACTCAACATGCCTGAATGTTAACTTCTCACTCTTTAAACAAATCATTACAAATACTTCAGAGACATCAGGGACCAAATCATGATTCAGATACCAGTATCTGAAAATAGTACAGCTGGGTCACAGGTATCAACAATAAAAGGCAGCCTTTGCTTCATCCCACTCTGAAGAAGCAAAGTCCTGCAGGCCACATGGAAGGAGCTATTTATGTTTTCAGCAATGCACCTGCATTTTGTTTAGGCACAGGACACAATGTCCTGTCCTCCTTCATAGCTTCACGCAGGTGGAACAAAAAACAAACCTAATCAGCAAACCTAACCTGATCTGCAGCTTTCCTGCTGGAAAAGTAATTCATTATGGAAAGAAAATCTGCACCTACAATGATCAACCCACAGCAGCAAGTTCTGCTTTTTAGAAGTGTCTGTGGTGGCACCAGATAAAGGCTGTGCAGGACACTGACCAACCCAACCGAATAGTCTGGTGCTCTATAGTAACAGCACCAGCCAGAGCTGCCAGGATAATTAAGACCCAGAGAGAGAGGAAATTAAACATGCAGTTGGTCAATAGAACAAGTCAGTCACATCTTAGATCATTACAAGAAACTTTAAATAGCTTTTCCATCTTTCTAAAATTCAAGTTCTTTTAGTCTTTCCTCTACTGTGGTTTACCAATTCTGCCTTTTCTCCAGTGTGAAAACCCCTTCAGACTTCTCCTAAATTTGAATGAAGGCATGCAGAATCAGGGAAGGAGCATGCCAAAGGGACAATGAACCAGCACCACTATTAGCTCCAACTACAAAGGCTTTGTAATTAAGCACAGGACAAAGTGCAAACATAAGACCTGGCAATATGAAAGATCTCGGAGGCAGGAATACTGTTATTAAAAACACATCTTTTCCGGGGAGAGAAGCACACTTATGGATACCAGAGAATACTGGTAGATGGCAGCAGATAAAATTAAGTGTGGAAACAACATTTATTTGCCCATTAATTGATAGTGCATGATTAAGAGCCAAGAACTGCTCATCAAGAAACCAAAAAGGACCTCTGAAGAAACACTCTAAAAACAACAGATTTCTTTCAGTAACCAGAAACATTTGGTGGGTAGAGCGGGGTGGGAAGAGACATGTAAACAAACAAACAAAAAAAAACCAAATAACAAAGGCAATCTTTTTATTTCTACCAAGGGGAGAAAAATAAGCCCATGGAAGCATTTCTTTGACTTTCCTCCTCTTTCAGAAAGCTGCATCTCTTGAAAGCTTCACACCAAATACCTCATTAGCAGTAAGTCTGGGCTTTGAATCTTGCTGACATTATTCCCAAGGCAAGGATACCACTGCTGCCACTTAGGGTAGACCTTGGGCTCAGTCCAAGCCAGCTGGATGAGCAAGTACCAGAATATCACAAGGAAAACATCTGTTGCATTACAGTCTTTATACATATAAATGATATATAGCACTATATAATATTTCTCCTTACTCCTAGAAATAAAGAACTCGTCAAGTACAAGACTGCTTGCATTTTTCTCCTCTTCTCAATGACTGTGCAAAATTCAGATGTTCCAACCCTGGATGGATTTCTTTCAAATGCAGTATTTAAATGTATCAAGTTGTACATGGTTATTGTCATCCAAACTGTTAAGAGAATGCTGAGACATGGAATGTCCTTATTCAAGAAGCAGAAAATCTGTGGTGACTAGATGCTTTCTAAAATACATGTTTTGTGAAAGTTAGTGAATAACTGAATTATCCTTAAAATGGACAATAATCTAGAAAAAGGAAACATATCTGGCTTGACAAGATCTCAAGGCAGCTGTGGTCTCACAGGAGAAAAGTGGACAACTCACTATGCCAACTAAGAAGGCAGACAATGACCACTGAAGATCCCTGGACCTGCTACTGCTTTCTAGTCTGTTTCTATCACAAAAGGCTCTAAAACCAGCCATCTCAGCTTCCCAGCCACAAAACATACACACTTCCCGGTACTGCTTTTGAGAATCTAGTCAGGAGAAGCGCTACATTACGCCAGGAAAGAAAAATAGGAATGGTATTTATGCTTAAACACCTTAGTGTCACAAATACTGTTTTAAAAAAGATGAAGTGTGATTAACTTAATTGCTTAATTTTCAAATTCAGATCCCAAAGAGTAAAATATCACCTGAAACCTGGAAAGAATGTGATGGGCAATGCAGTAATATAAGTAAGCAAGCAACTACTCAGGCTGCAAAGAAACTGTTGTTTCTTTACCTTGATAGAAGTCATGCAGGTGTTTTCGACTGGGAAAAATGGCAACTCTTCACTCTTCTCCAATGTTTTATTGATTTTCCTGAAGTTGAGCAAATCATCAGGGCCAATCAGTAACAGGCTGAGGCCTTCACTGGCAGCTCGTGCTGTTCTGCCGCTTCTGTGTACATACAGCTCAGAAGTACGGGGGACCTGCAAGCATTCAGAAAAAACATGAAGCTGGTCATGGGAAGTTAACAAAAACCTGCTATGTTTTGTCCAAGAGGTTGCCAGAGAATGCTGGAGTTCTATATACATGGCACATTGCATGGCATACAGCTGGAGGCAAAGGAAAAGATGATGTCTGGAGATACGCTGTTCTCCAGGATTTTTCCTTGTATAATCTTTTGTGAGTCTCTCCTAACTTCTGACTCTGTCTTTTCACTTTCAAAACAGGAAAAAATTGTGTGTCCTCAGAGAGGAGTTACAGAGCTGAGTCATTTGACACCTCTGGATATCACAGTTAAATAAAAAGCAAGGAGAACCCTACTCATTATGTAATTCTCATATATAACCACACATTCATTAACAGCTACCTACGACAGTCAGTCACTGCAGCAATGAGATCCTTAAGCACAAAGCACTAGGGACACTAAAATTTAAAATTATTAAATCTCTAGTTGGGATTATATCATACACAGGGCTGAGAAGAGAATCACAGATTTAGAGTGGACAGGATTTGGATCAGCAAAAGCTTATTACAAAACCAAACCAATAAAAAAACATTAAAAATATTTAACCTGGTAATGGATAACATGCTGCACATTGGGAATATCAAGACCACGAGCTGCAACATCTGTTGTCAGAAGGACACAGCTGAGAAAGTGAAAACATTTAATGAATATAAAATTGAAGAGTAAACCATCTGCCAAGGAACATAAAATACAGCAACCCAGGATTCTACCACAACAATTTAAGAAACAGATTGGTACTATATCATCTACTGTGCTATTTGTTTGCCCTTACAGGAAACAATCCCCATTATTACATCAGAGGCAGTCTTGAAAAAGCAATTCTTATAGGAAAAAAAAAAAAGGGAAATTCTATCATCAGCAGGGATATTTTGTTTCAAATAAAGAAAATCCAAGTTCACAGGAACATTAGTACAAATAGTTGTTCAGTGACCTAATCAAACTACTTGGAAAAGGGGTATCCTTCCTTTCATTACATTTTTCAGTTCTCTGCCCCAAGGTGTGTTAAGAAAACATCTTTAGTCTGATATGACCATGACCATACCATTAACAGCACAGTTGATCTTTATCAGTAAAGAAAAATCACGTTATTAACACTGTAATTAACAGCTTTTGGGGCTGAGATATCTTCTACCAAGTTCTCAATAAATTAAAGCTAGAAATTTAAAGTGGGGATTCCACTTGAATAATTAGTATTTATTCTTATACTTAGAAATTAAGAACTACTCAAAAAAAGGTAATTATTTTATATAAACTGCCTATGACAGAGACTAAAGTCTCCCTAGGGTATAGAACAATTTGTCTTAAAAAGATTTTCCCAGGAACTGAAGAGTTACTTGTTCATAATGGAAATTTGTTAAGACTTTGTAGCATATGACTGCATGTTCTATTTCTACAAGGTGCAAAGCAGGGATAAGCAGAGAAAATTCATGGCCTCCTGCAGATTGCAAGCCATAGATCAATTGTTTCATAGATTTCTTCTTACCTTGAAAATCTGCAGTCTCTGAAAATACCCCATCTGGCCTAGGCCAACACTATCAATACTACATTTTGCCAAGAGATACCACAGCTCTGTTACGGCAATTGAGCTTCTGTTCTCCCTGTCCAAGTTTGTTACCAAGGTACAAGGTTCCCACTCAGTCTGACAGCACGCAGCACTTATATCAGGACTGAGCTGGGATGCATCTGGACAATGGAAGTACTGAAACCACCAGAGAGGTGTGTAGGATACTTATAGAAGTATCCATCTGAATAGAGAGCAAATGACAGCTTCTTCAGTAGCAATGAGCTGACAGACCACAGGGCAATTTAGGCTCCAAGGGAGGTCACGTCCAATCTCCTCCTCAAATCAGGATAAGCTATAACATTGGACCAGATTGCTCAGAACAATTGCTCAAAAGCAGCAACCTGTTCCAATGCCTTACTATCCTCACACTGAAAAAAACTTCTTCTATCCAGCCTGAACCTCGTTTCAACTTGCCCATGTTACCCCTAATCCTCCTACTACACACCGCTGTGAAGAGGCTGGCACCATCATCTTGGTAACATTCTTTTAAGATACCAGAAGGTTGCCATTAGATCACCACGAAGTCTTTTTCTCAGGTAATACAAGCCTTCAGCCTCTCCCCTTGCAGGCCAGCACTTCTTGACCATCCTGGTGGCCTTCCACTGAACTTGTTCCAATTCCTCATTGCAACCATCCTCTGAAAACTGATCCTTAATAACCTAGGGTCATGAATGTGGGACTTGCATCCCCAGCTAACTCCTCCAACCTGCTCCTGCTCTGACAGAGCTGTTTTCTCTCCCTAATGATCTTTACACATTTGTTTTCCTTCTACTAGGAAGTAGAAAATCAAATCACCTCTCTCGCTCAGCAAACCTTTCCAGGTTTTTCAGCCTTTGCTTCTGGTGCATGTTGGCATGCAAAGGAAGAGGGTCACAATTTAGGATTGTGAGGAGAGAACTGAGACGTTTCACACAGTCTATGCTGTTTGCAAAGACCATGGTTCTTCCTGGATACTGGAGAAGAAAGTAATAGAGGTAGTAGTCCTTCTCATCTGTATTACAATGGATTCTCGTTTCTGTAAGAGTCTCAACAGTAGCCTCTTTCCTTGTTAAGTCTATTACTTTGGGTTTGGCCTTTATTCCTACTTTTTCCATTAACAATTCCAGTTTGGTCTTCTTGTCAATCTTTTTAGCATTCTTCTTCTGCAGAAGTCTTGTGGGAGTCTGATGAACTAAAGTCAAAGTGGCAGAGAAAACAAAAGTCTGTCGTTGAGGGTTATATTGTGAATCATTTAAGATTTCCAGCAACTGAGACAGCTCTAAGAAGTGACCTTTTTCAACCATTCGGTCTGCTTCATCAATCACAAGGCATCTGTCAAATGGAAAACACACAGTAAAAATACACTTGTGCAGATAAACACAAATAAGATACACTCCTGCTAAATACATAAGGGAAGTTCTGAATGTAAAACCCAAAGGAACACCAGGTATGCCAGTGAAGCTACAGCAGCTTCCATATTTATGTATTTTAAAATCAAGTTTCTAAATTAAATTCTGAGGTTCCTGCTACTGGCTTTAACCAACATTTCTGTCCATCAATATAACCAGGGTGCATTTCAATTTACTGACATTTATTTTAATGTTTTAGCAAAGAAATAAGTGATTTTACATGATCTAAATTATTAAAGCAGTTGGTAAGCAGGCAGCAGGCAGTAATGTCCAGCTCAGTACCTGGCAGTTAGACCAAATAGCATCTTTACCTGAGCTGCCGAAGATTTAAAAGATGTGGGTGTCTCTCTTTAACCAACTCCCACAGACGGCCTGGGGTTGCAATTACAATTTCTGGCTTTCGATTCAGCACACGTTCCTGCTTCTGTGCAGCCATGCCTCCTACTAGAATTGCAGTCTTAATGCCTAGAACATAAAAATAACAGGTTTTATCTGACTTTACATACATCCACTCAAATAAGTAATTTCCAAAATCTATACTGCAACTTTCAGCAAGCATTTTGGCCAAGAAACTTCAGAACACACAGCAATACTGTCAGTTTTACAATCTTTCAGTGCACCTCTCTTCCAACAGCAGAAGACACATGTACATCCTCCATAACCATCAGCTTTGCTTATCAGAATCTCATGTTTTGTCAATTATATCTGCATGAACAAGCATGTTCCTGTTATGAATTAACAGGCCACTGCACGAACAAGGCTGAGAAATGCTTGTCCTGCTAATAACAATTAATGATTCTCTGGACTGCACAGTAGTGCAGACCACAAGCTAGTTTTACGTAATTTGCTCAGGTACTAAAATGAGTTTAGCTTTGGAAGCACAAGACTCCATACATAGATTATTTCACTCTGCTTCTTCAAAAAATACACTGGCCCATGAAAACCTCAAATCTACTACTAATGCAAGATTCCTCTAGTATCCCAGCTACCACAGATCTCGCCTCCCTGGTACTTGTGGAAGCCCACAATTCCAGGTGGAGATTTTCTTTTTCAAATTGAGATTGTGACAATAAAGAAAACCCACATGAAAACGTTTTTCTCTCCTGGTGCAGCAAGTGTACATCACTTGAGCAGCAGATTTTCACACCCAAATAGCACTACTCCTATGTGCTGACTTCTGGTTTGGAAGAGAAAGAACAGGATGAAATTGCTTTTGTTAGGCACATTACCCAGCAACATGCCGTGGCCTGACTGCTGTGAGAAGCAAGTCAGACAATCCAGCGATGTCTTCTACCTTTATAACCTATGGCCATAATTTTTTTTTGATAGATCAAAGTAAATATATGTAGATATATCTATTACCTGTATAGATTCATGTATCTCTGAAAAAAACAGGTAATTAAAATTATATATGTGTGTGTATATATAACATATATATCATAACTTACATTATCCACAACCAGAACAAAGTTAACTGTGGTTAAGTATCTAGCACTAATTCTGTGCTGCTAAAGAAAACATCAGTGGAGAGCTAGTTGAAGGAAGAAAACGTTATAAAGCAACATTAACTGTTTACTTCCACATGTGTCTCATGGCAGGATCTCAATATATTTCTCAAACACCAATGACTATGAACTCTAACCTTTCAAAAGTCACCCTAGTTTTATGATGCAGAAGAAACTGTGGTACACATTCTGGCTCAGCAACAGTATCGAAATCGAGCATAATTTCAGATATAGCCCTTGGGCATCTACATACCTGTAAACTTTGCAACTGCATCAATGTGGTGTTTTACTTGTACAGCTAATTCTCTTGTAGGAGTAAGAACCAGTCCTAAAAGAGGCCTTTTTTTACTGGAGGCAGCACTAAGTGTCTCATCACCAGAATCAAATTTGGGATTTTCCAGCACCTTCACACACCCTGTTGTGAAAGATGCATCATCTTCACCTCCAGAGTCTTCAGCCTGCTGATAGGTTAAGTTTTCTGCTTCATCCTCATTTTCCCATCTTGTTTCATCATGCTGTTGATGGGACTCTTTAGAAGCACTGTCATTTCTGGCTGTTGAGCTATTTGATTTTTGCCACTGCAGCACAGAGTGAATCATTGGAATTGCAAATGCAAGCGTTTTGCCACTTCCTAAAAAAACAAAACAAACAAGAAGAGTAATACAGATCGACAAGTCATTTACTTGAAAAGATGAGAAAAGAAACGTTCTATCACACTTTGTTCTTAAAGCATAACCTGTAACACACACAAACTTTTGAATTTTTAGAAAAGGAGAAACAGCACCTTTTCTCCTGTTCCCTTTATACATCTCCCTGAAATCACCAATAGCATACCTTCTGGTGAACAGGTATTTTTCCAGTCTCTGCCAGGTCAGGCAGATTCGTTTGTTCTGACAGTGTTTTGTTCAAAAGCTGCAGTTGCAGTCAAGATATTTTTACAGTACTGTATGCCCTTAAGGAGAATACCATGCCCTAATTGACAGTTCTGATCAACGTTCTCCAAATAAAGAAATAGCAAATGAGTCCAAGGACAAGCTGGAATGTACCTGAAGGATCTGTAACACTGTGATTACAACTTTCCAAGAAACTGTATTTTTTAATATTGCACTGTGTAATTTCCTGATGTATCATCAGCTCACATTTTATAATCATAGCACAGTTTTGAGAGAATGGGGCTGTTAAATACAAAATTCCCAACTTTAATTTCAGGGGTATTGCCTATTTAGCAGAGAATTGTAATATTAGTTAATAAACAGCTAAGCCCAGGATCAGTATCCTGACCAATATTGCTGCAAAACCTCCTCATATCCACTTCCCCTCCTTTCTTCAAGTCTGGGCGGTCACTTGAAGCAGAAAATGTTTATAATCTGCATTTCTAAGGCACTTAAACTGTTAGATTCTATATTACTGAACATCTATTTTAAAGTCAAGAACACTGCTGATCTGGAATTAAATGTAATGCAATCTGGCTAGTGCAAATGTCAGTACAGCACCCAGATAGACTACATCTGTGATTATCAGCACTGCTCTGCAGGCACAAGATTAACCCACAAATTAATCACCTCACAGGGCACATTACCTTCATGACACCAATCACACAGCAGCCAGGCTGAAAAACCATAAGAGAATTATATCTTGATACCCCTAGATACTACAGCTCAAGCTAATTCATGCTCCTTTAAATGGTTTTAGATTGTACAATAAAGTTTGGGTCCTTAACCAAAATATTCACTATTTCTACATGGTAATGAACGGAACTGGTTATATCACTGCAAAAAAAAAATCCCTGCATCTGATCTCCACAGAGATTTACTGTTGTATCAAAATATTGTTATTCTCCCTATATTGCTGCCAAAAAGGGAATAGGAACAGTTCTTTCACTTGTCAACTTCCTGCCTTAGGCCCAATTCAAAGAGATCATAGAATCAACCAGGTTGGAAGAGACCTCCAAGATCATCCAGTCCAACCTAGCACCCAGCCCTATCCAGTCAACTAGACCATGGCACTAAGTGCCTCATCCAGTCTTTTCTTGAAGACCTCCAGGGACAGTGCCTCCACCACCTCCCTGGGCAGCCCATGCTGTAAGAAGATGTAGAAAGAAGAACCGGAGCGTTTCAGCCTCTCCAAACTACAGCACTTCCTACAATCGTCCACATCTTCTCTCAGTTTTCTACAGGAAGATCGGTGACCACCTGCCTTTCACTCAGGAAAGGAGAAAAAAATATGGAACAAACCACAGTTATCACATGAGGCTTACACCAAATGAGCCAGCGACAACACAACCTGCCACCAACCATGCTTTCCGTTCTGCAGAGCTAGGGAGGAATTTACTCTTCAGCATTACCAAAACTGCACTTTTTTTTTTTCAGCACAAAAACAGCATTCAAATTTTCAGATCCATTTTCAAAAACAGTTCCCATGGGGGCTTCTTAATCTTATTAAAGATAGTAGTACCAGCCCAGCTTCTAATTAAAAAAATTAAAAAATCGGTTACTGTATCTTCGTGTTGGAGAACAGCAAATAGCATTGCAAGAGTTACTGTTTCAATCCCAGCCGAACCACCGAGCAGCGGGAATACTACCGCCAGAAAGAAGCAATACACAACTCGAATAACAGAAACTACGACTCTGAGGGTTAAACACCCGCAGTGCCACAGACCAGTCCCACCTTCACTTCGCACCTCAGGGAATACCCCACTGGCTGGATCAGATGGCTGCCCTGGGCGTGCCCCCCAAGGTTTCTGTGAAGAAAATGAAGCCCATTCTAGCCAAATCCCGGAAGAACAGGGAAAGCAGTGAGATAAAGCAACTTAGAACAGATGAAAAGAATGCATAGGAAACCTTTAAATCAAAGCAGGTTCCACTTGTGCTTCCCGGTTTTAGATTTTGGAGGTTTTTTGGTAAGTGTTTGCACTGCTAAAGACGACAAAACTTCAAGGTACGAGAAGGAAAAAAGTTGGAAGGAACATAATACTCTGAGACTTCAGAGCATTAGAAGAGCTGTAACGCATTTCACGAAGGCTTGCAGAGCTTAAAGACAAAGGCAAGAGCCGAACACAAGCTAGAAAGAGGTAGCAGCTCCCCAGTTATCTATGCAATACTCGAGGCACAAGCAGGGAAAAGGGCAGGTGACAACGTAGAGCCCAAACCCACAGAGAGCACAGGGTGATCTTGTTTTGCCACAGTAAATGTCTAGGCCATATTCATGCCCAACACTGTTAGTATTTCTTTACTGTTCCTAGTTAGTACTGAATCATCTGCAGAGGAACCTAGTTCTCTGTTTTGCCCTGGCACAGCAACATACACGTTTGGCTGTTGGAAAACTGACTGATCCTCAACTCCATCCTTGGAGTTCCCAAAATAGGAAACAGTAAAAAAAATTACTTCTGTTAAAAGCATTTTAAAAAAAGAAAGATCTCAAAGCTTTGCACACTGTACTTCATAAAGATGGAAACCTCTGTTAGTAAGCTACAACATTTTAGTACCGAGAGATATACAGAAACTACAAGCTCTTTTCCTACATACAGGGAGGTCATTCTGCCCCTGTATTCAGCACTGGTTAGGCCACACCTTGAGTACTGTGTCCAGTTCTGGGCCACTCAATTTAAGAAAGACGCTGAGGTGCTTGAATGTGTCCACAGAAGGGCAACAAGGCTGGTGAGGAGGCTGGAGCACAAGCCCTACAAGGAGTAGCTCAGGGGAGCCCTTATTGCTCTCTACAGCTACTTGAAAGGAGGCTGTTGCCAGAGGGGAGTTGGTCTCGTCTCCCAGACACCCAGTGACAGAACAAGAGGGCACAGTCTCAAACTGCACCAGGGCAGGTTTAGGCTGGACATTAGGAAGAAATTCTTCACAGAAAGAGTGATTGTCCATTGGAATGGGCTGCCCAGGGAGGTGGAGTCACCATCCCTAGAGGTGCTTAAAAGGAGGCCAGATAAGGCACTTAGTGCCATAGTTTAGTTCATTAGAAGGGTTAGGTGATAGGTTGGATTAAATAATCCTAGAGGTCTCTTCTAACTGGGTTAATTCTGTGATACAAAAAAATCATAACCACGAGTTGCACTTCGAGAGGGCAAATGGGAACTTCCCAGCATATACAATCAGTTAAACAGATCTGTACCTGTTTCTGCTGCACCAAGGACATCCATGTTATCCCGGATGGCAGGAGGCAAGGCTAAGGCTTGAATAGGAGTTGGAGCACTAAATCCCAAGTAGCTCAAGGCCTGCAATACTGGTTCAGGTACAAACAGGTCTTTCCATGCAGACACATCAGCCTTGTGATCAGTTGAGGCAGACAAAACTTCTGTTGTCCAGTTTTTAACCTTTTTAGAAGCAGATACCAATGGAAGAACATCCTGAGCCTGAGAAACCTTATTTTTAGGTACCTTCTTTTTCTTTTGAGCATCTTTTACACTTGAATTACTCTCAGACACGGGTCCATGGTCCTCACAACTTGCCACTTCGACTGTTTTCTTGCACTTTGCCTCTTTACCAGCCAGCACATCAATATCTGCTGCATTATGATTACTGCTTTCATCTGTATTGCTTTTCAATTTTTTGTTTTTCTTTTTCTTTTTGGGAGGGACAACAGACACTTCGCTCTCCTCATTGCTGCCTTCTGATATACTGTTAGCCTTTCTCTTCTTCTCTTCTACATTTCCCACTTTAGAAGAACTTACTAGTTTGTAATCTGTAAGTTCCTCCAAGCATACTATATCTTCAAACTCTTCATCAGCAAATAGATTGGGGTCTATTTCCACAGTTTTCCATTTTCCAATTACTTTAATGCCTTTCTGTCTCAATTTAAAGGATGACTTAAATCTCGCTCCTTTTTTCGTCTTCATTCTTCTAAAAAGAAACTGGTGCAAAAGAAAGCACAGCAGCAGGTCAAAAGAAGTACACTTATGAAACTCAAACAGATACAAATGCAAAGGACCACCCTTTTACTCTTTTAAAATCATAGACTAGTGTGATGGTTTGGGTGTTACCCAGCCCCTCCCCACTTTGGAAAATCACCCAGACTAGACTCAGTGGCTCTAGAAACTGAATGAAGCTTTATATTTACAGCTTAGCACAATATACAAGCACATACTTTATATATATATACACACACATATATAAAAATATAAGTTAAAAAGTAATACAGAAACACAACACCCCTCCCAGAAACCTGATTCCCCAGGAAAGGCTCCCAACCAACCTTCCACCTTTCTCCCACTCCTCTACCTTATGCTCAAGGTAGTTTGGAGAGTCGGCCAGGTGGGTTAGGAAGCAGATGGATTAGTCACACAGACATCAGGTTAGGTTAGAGGAGTTCAGCCCAAAGCCTAGAGAGACAAAGAGCGACTCTGTTATCTATGTTTGTGTTCTTGTTCTTATACATCTCAGCAAGTCTATGAGTGAAGCAGACATCACCACTGTTTTCTTTTCACAGCCTGTAATCTAATTCTTCTCACCAAGACATTCTAGCTAGCTTCAAACTAGCATAGAAGGGACCTCCAAAGGCCACCTAGTCCAACTCTGTCACAGTAAATGGACATCCTCCACTAGACTAGTTTGTTCAGAGCCTTGTAGAGCCTGGCCTTGAATACCGCCAGGGATCGGGCCTCAACTATCTTTCTGAACAATCTGTTCCGGTATTCCATCACTTCAGGTCCTAACATTCAATCTAAATCCACTCTTCCCTAATTTAAAACCACTGCGTTCTATCACAACATGCCTCTGTAACAGCTCCCCTCCATCCTTCTCGGAGGCACTCTTTTTTGTTAAATATTATTAATATGAATTATGAGCATGAACAGTATAATCACAGCAGGCCAGGCACACAGCTCTGGACGCAAAACCAGAACTGCCGGATAAACCCCCGCAGGCCGCGAACCGCTCTTGTCCTGCCTGCCCCGAGTACCGCTCACCAAACATTCAGCACGGCCTCCGCTGCCGCACACCGGAGCTCCGAGAAGCTGCCGAGAGCCGAGGGGCCGCACGGTCCCGCAGCGCCGGGCCAAGCAGCTCCGCAGGCAGAGGACGGAGCGGAGCAGAGCGCACAGCACCGCCCGCCCCAGCACCGCCACCGCGTGCACCCGGGCACTGCCGGCGCTGCGTGACGTCACTCCGCCGCGCCGGGGCGCAGGTAGATGCGCGTCCGTGGTGGGCGGGGCGCTGCCTGCGGGCGGGAGGGGTGGCCCAGGCGCAGGCCTAGGCCTGGCTGCAGGATTTCCCTGCCGGCAATCTGCGTGTGCTGGTTCTGGTACCCACCCTTTGCCTGTCCCAGCGCCACACCTGTGTAAGGCCGCAGGGCTGTCGCTCCTCTGCAGGCTGTGTGGGGTGGGCCGAGGGCTCTTCGGAGTGAAGGACTGGAGGGCAAGCGTCTGCGGCAGTGACCGGTCTTTGTGGGCCACCCGTCAGGCGCGGCTCGCGTGTGAACGCGGGGCTGTGCCTCGGGGCGGAGCGGGCGCAGCGTGCAAGCGCTCTGCTGGCTCGGCCTGTCCCGTCCTTCACCGGGCGGTGCTAAGTGCCGTGCAGCAGCTGGCGCCTATAGTTTCTCCAGAGGTAAAGCATATGCGCTGGTCAGGGGTGAGGGTTCTCGGCTAGGCGTTAAATTAGGGGCTCAAACATGATCTCCAAGGGTGTTCTAGATTCTCTCATGATTTGGCTGTGTCATCGACCCTAGGAATACAGGTTTTCTAATAGGTAAGCAAAGAAGTGAGAATACTTCCTCTTCTTTTGAGTAGCTGGGTAACTGGAGAATGATACCTGCTGGCTAGAGTTAGCCTAACTTGTTACGGCACCCTGTATTTTGAGCAAAGCAAACGGCTAGATACCTGTGGCTCACAGTCCCCTTGGGCTGGTCGTGCTGATTGTGACAGATGCGTCACTAGCACAGAACAGGACATACCTTTTTTCTAATTGGGTACTGCCATTATCTTTCACAAGTACTTTAGTAGCTATGGCCCTATTTGCATAAATAGTACTAAAGTTTAGATTACATGTGTGTGTGGCCTTGGCTGAACCTAAAGAAGTGTGGCCACCAGGTAGGTAAGACTTCATCTGGAGCACTGCTTCCAGCTCATGTGCCTTCAACACAAGAAGAACATGGACCTAATGGAGTGGGTGCAGAGGCAGGCCACGAAAATGATCAAGGTGCTGGTACAGCTCTTCTAGAAGGAGAGGCTGATGAAACGGGTTGTTCAGTCTGAAGAAGGGGAGACTTAATAGCAGCCTTCTGGTACCTGAAGGGAGTCTCCAGGAAGGCTGGCAAGGGACTGTTCCAAATGCCTGTAGTGATAGGATGAGGGGTAATGGTTTTAAATTAGAGAAGCACGAATTTAGGGTGGACATTAGGAGGAAATTCTTTGGAATAGATTACCCAGAGAGGTAGTTGAGGCCCCGTCCTTGGAGGTGTTCATCATGAGGCTTCATGGGGGCTACGAACACCTTGATCTAGTGGAAGATGTCTCTGCTTACTGCAAAGGCATTGGACTAGATGACCTTTAGAGACCCCTTCTGACCCAAGTTATTCTATGACTCTATGACATACTTCTGAAGCCCTGACAAGGAATAGAAAAATGTACTTACCTTCCTGCAACTAAAAACTTTCAGAACATAATCAACATCTTTATAGATAATTTGTGTAGAATTGTGTGCAAGAGATCTCATTCAAGAAAGTATGCCTAGAGGGCCTCTTAAATTTCAACTCTAAAATTTGCAGCTAAGGTTGCCTGTCATCAACATTGCTCATTCAATAATAAAAAAAATGTTCTTTATTGCTTGCTTGTGTGTTAATATCTTTGTTCTCTGTTTAGTAGTGCGGATAAAGTAATTTGGAGCAAAGTTGCAGAAAGCTGTAGAAGCATACCACTGAGGTCACAGCATGATTTTTTTCCCTTCTCCTGTTTATATGCTCTTTACAGCTTGATCTTGATGTAGGAAGAGGACTACAGAAATTAAATACTATGCTAATAGAAGATTTTTATTTCTGCTAAAAGACTGGCAGATACTCTTAACACTTTGTTTTAGTGTGAGACACTGGGGAGAGGAAAAAACAGGATATTTCTAGTTGATGAGAGACCAGGACAATAGACTAAGGTGCAATTACAGCAAAAATTAGATTTCTTCTCTGTAGGATCTGCAGGTGTTTCTTAGTTCTGTGAGAAGAAGGGAAAATGATGAGTTGCTTTGCTAATCTTTTTTTTTGTTTGTTTGTTTTAAATGTGTTCAGGCCAAAGGGGGAAATAAGCATATTAAATGATTTCAAGGACAGTTCCAGGTAATCATTGTTAATGGTCTGCCAATGCACAACATATGAAGTTGTTTCCAATTCATATCATGTGAGCAAGGCTGAGGCACAACGGATGCAGCATCCTTCATGTTCTGTAAGAAATGAGTGGAAATCAATTCAGAGTTCCAGGAGCAGGATTTGATACAGTAGCTTTAACACTTCATCCAGCAAACCTTATTTATGTAGTACTGAACTGGAGATAGTGGTGACTGATAATGTTGGTTCGCTGATAAGAGCTGTGACTGCATCTTCACAGGTAAGTTCAATGAGGGAGTTTCAGCAGTCTTTATTCATTCCTTCATTAAAAGAATCTTTCCTTCCAGGCTGTGTAGATTGAAATTTATGAGACCATTTTGCTAGTTTACAATTTTTCTTCTTTATCTCTTTTTATTTTACTGGGTATTACCAAAGTAAATTTACAGAAGCAGAAAGGAAATTGATTATTCTCAAATGTTTGTGTGGCCAACTTAATGCTGATCATGAATAAAGAGCAGAAAAAAAATACGTAGATAAGAGATTTCTTAGCCACTCATCTGTCTTACATAGTTACAGAGTTTGCAGCTCTATCCTGAAAGAAAGATTTAACATGGAAATTACTTGCTAAATTATGTTGAATTACAGCTTCTAATATAATGGATATATTTTTTTATAGGGCTTTCTGACTTTCCTCAAGAATCCATTTGTGGATGCAGCTGACATTTCCTTGATCAGTACTGAGCTGTATATACTATTTATAGACTAAGGGACTGAACTGTAATTTGAAAGCATATGCCTGGAGGTTCAGAAAGGCCTTGCCTACATAGTAGGGAGGAACTCTTCTTACTGCCATGGTGTGAACTGGTTGTACAATAGGCATTGATTTTCTGAGTCCCTTTGAAAAGGGATAACCAAGGGAACCAAACATTTGCTTAGCTTTAGAGTAATGTACATCTTCCCCAGCTTGTGTAACCTGAAAGTGACACTGAGATGTTGCAGCAATGCTTTGTAAACAAGAAGTGGGCATTTGTGTCCTACCAGAGTCAGCTGTTAAACTCTTGGTAAATACAATTCCATTATTGACAGTGCAAAGGGAGTTTTTTGTTAAAATGCCAATGATGAAACACAAGTCTGCTTCACCTCCCAAGAACTTCTTTAGATCAATGGTTGTTTAGCTTCAATTCACTGCTTCCTGGTATATCATAACAAGTATTATTCATACTTTAACGATTCATGCCATTTGTCTGCTTGTATACTTCATGTTAGTACATACATAATTGTTCTATCAATAATTTTCATATAATTTAAGCCAATATATCCGAGGGCCCTAGAAAAATTGAGATGTTTGGTGTCTTTATTGCAGAACTTTTGCTGAAAACAGATCCTCTGTCCTCATCTGTGAATTTAACAGTCCTGTAGATCATTAAACCAGAGGTTGTATCTAGTGGAGTACCTCAGGGGTCTGTACTGGGACCAATATTGTTCAGTATATTCATTAACAACCTGGATGAGGGAACAGTGCACTGTTTGATAATGATACAAAACTGGGAGGAGTGGCTGATACACCTGAAGGCTGTGCTGCCATTCAGTAAGACCAGAGCAAGCTGGAGAATTGGGCAGGGAGAAATGTAATGAAATACAGCAAGGGCAAGTGTAGCATCTTGCATCTGGGAACGAACAACCCCACGTACCAGTATAGGTTGGGGACTGACCTGTTGGAGAGCAGTGTAGGGTAAAGGACCTTGGCAGACCGAAGGATGACTGTGAGCCAGCAATGAAGGCCAATGGCAATCTGAGGTGTATCAAGCAGTATGGCTAGTAGATTAAGAGAGGTTCTCCTGCCCCTCTGCCCTAGTAAGGCTGCATATAGAATACTGTGTCTAGGTCTGGGCCACTCGGTTCAAGAAGGACAGGGAACTGCTTGGAAGAGTGCAGTGCAGAACCACAAAGATGATGAGAGAGTGAATGTCTCCCTTATGAGAAAAGGCTGAGGGAGCTGGGCCTCTTTAACTTAGAGAAGAAGAGACAGAGAGGTGACCTCATTAATGTTTATAAATATGTGAGGGGCAAATGTCGGGAGAATGGAGGCAGGCTCATCTCAGTGATGTCCAGTGACAGGTCAAGGGGGCAACAGGTGCAACCTGGAGCATAGGAGGTTTTCATGTGAACACCTCTTGAGGGTGACAGATCACTGCAACATGCTGCCTAGAGACTTTGTGGAGTCTCCTTCTCTGAAGATGTTCAAAACCTGCCTGGATGCATTCCTATGTGATCTACTCTTAAGTGATCCTGCTCTGGCAGGGGTTTGGACTTGACGATCTTTCAAGGTCCTTTCCAACCCCTAATAGTCTGTGATTCTGTAACTGATCCCCACTGTGCAATATTAGATGCTAGATGTTACAGATTTTGTCAATTAATATTTTTGTTTTTTATAAAATATAAAAGATTAATTCTAAAGTAAGTCAGGCCAGAGATTCTTTTGACCAATACCTTTGATTCTGGGATTCAGGCAGCTGAGTTGGGTGCCAGGAACAGCTGACTCCGCATGTGAGCAACTGATGAAGGCTTTCACTAAGTAATCAAATTCCTTTTTTTTCTCTCTTGTTTTTTTTTTTGTCTCTTGCAGGAAGACCAGTATCTGCCTAACTACTGATTTTAATAGCTGCTACAGCTAACAAAAGAATGTCACCATACTGTTATTTACATTGATACTCCTGGTGCATTTTTAACATGAAAAATGCATGGAGCCACTGGCCTGTGGGGTACTTAGAATCACAGAATCATAGAATCAGCCAGGTTAGAAGAGACCTCCACGATCATCCAGTCCAACCCATCCCCCAGCCCTATCCAATCAACTAGACCATGGCACTAAGTGCCTCAGCCAGGCTTTTCTTGAACACCTCCAGGCATGGTGACTCCACCACCTCCCTGGGCAGCCCATTCCAATGGCAAATCACTCTCTCTGGGAAGAACTTCCTCCTAACATCCAGCCTATACTTCCCCTGGCACAACTTGAGACTGTGTCCCCTTGTTCTATTGCTGGTTGCCTGGGAGAAGAGACCAACCCCCACCTGGCTACAACCTCACTTCAGGTAGCTGTAGACAGCAATGAGGTCACCCCTGAGCCTCCTCTTCTCCAGGCTAAACACCCCCAGCTCCCTCAGCCTCTTCTCATAGGGTTTGTGTTCCAGGCCCCTCACCAGCTTTGTTGCCCTTCTCTGGACATGTTCCAGCACCTCAACATCTCTCTTGAAATTGAAGAGCCCAGAACTGGACACAGGACTCAAGGTGTGGCCTCCTGTGATTTGCAGGTGGTAGCATTTGCTGTTGTGTATTTTCTGACATGCCAAATGAGGCCTATCATTCTGATCCTTAAGTGGGAAGGTAAAATCTTGGTTTTCTCCAGGTTAAGACCTTTGTTGGCCTATTCAGAAATTCTGGAATATCATTCTAGGACTAACAATATTTTAAGATAAAGCACCATAAAATAATTCTGGGAGACAAGTTGTAAAAATAATTCTGGGAGGAGAGTTTTGGGTTGTTTTTTTATATTTTTTCTTTCTGTCATCTTTATCATCTGGAACATCTTCCCTGTAGTCCTCCAATTTTTTTTTTTCATTGTTAAACCTAATTTGCCATGGTCTAGTTGACTGCTTAGGGCTGGGTGCTAGGTTGGACTGGATGATCTTGGAGGTCTCTTCCAACCTGGTTGATTCTATGATTCTATGATATTCCCCTTTGTTCATACTGCTTGAGTTTTCCCCTGCCCTCCCTTTCTTTTTTTTCCTCTTTGTTCTTCTAACTTCACAGATTAGTTGCTTGCTTATCTCTGTGAAGCATTTTTGGTATATAGTAGGCTTTGTCAAAGTGCTGCCTTTTCAGCTAATGGCATTCATAAAGCTAGGAGAACAAGATAATCTCCAGGCATGAGGTTTGAGAGCACTGGTACATTTAAGGCTAGTTAAAATAGCGAGTACAGCTATTGTGAAGAGTTTTCTGTGTGATTAAAGAATGGCAGACACCTATTTAAGACAAGAAAAACATTTGCAATGGTTGCAAATCAGTCAGATGCAACAGATACTTCAGAACATATTTTGAAGGGAAGAATGACAAACCCATTTACGATGGGAATAAAAGCCCACATTGATTAATTAAGGGGAATCATGTAATTGAGCCATGTCATTTGATGGGTTTAACTGTTTTTTTGAGCAGAAAAATAAAGTTCATGTCATCTATTTGGACTTATTTGGAATATATTTGTAAGAGAAATTATTAAAGCCAAAGAACAGAAAGAGAACTTTGAGGTGACAGGAATTTGCTACAGAGGAAGGGAAATGCTTATTTAATTTGGGGGACCACACTGATGTGTATTTTGATAGGTTAACCTATCAGCTATATGAGTTTACTCAAGGAGTCTCAGTCTTCTGGACTAATATTAATTCATAACTGTGATACAGTATTAAATTATTAAATTTGCTGATGACACAGTTATTAATACAGAGGGTAATTATATCAGGCAAGCTGAAAGGACCTCAAGGACGAGAATAATTGGATGAATTTACTCATAAAAAGTACAGCACTGTTCAGCTGAAGCTAGTACTGAGAATTTAAGATGGGAGTTAGTTTCAGATGACTGTGGAGAATGACCTCATGTATTAATTGATCAAAGGATAACTGTGAGCTGCCAGTGTAGTATAGTAGGTAAACTAATTCCTGCACACAAATTTATTCTTAACAGGAGGCATTACTTCCCTGAATTTTTTATCTGCAATGCTATATTCTGTTCACCTTATTTCAAGAGAGGTGAGGTCAAACTGCAGCTGATGCTGACAGGACTGTCAGGATGATTAGGAAAATGAAGAGTCCGGTTTACGAGTGAAGCCTAAAGGCTGAGCTTAGCTTGTTTAAGCCAGGATTATAGCAGATAGGACTGCAGTCTTTAAATAACAGGAAAGAAAGAATAATTTGAAGAAAAACAGTGTTATGAGTGTGAAGGAACTCTGTAAACTGGATAACAATAATTTTAGGTAGCAAATCTGAAGATTCTGTTGCAATCAATGAGCAAAGAATGCTTGAAGGCAAAAAGTCTTTAGTTTTAATATAAAGCTTGACATATGTATGACAGTGTTCATGGTGGTTGTAGCAAGGAACAGGATTTCATAGATTCCTTTATGCTATGAATGTAACAGTACTGGCCTCTGGCTCTCAGGCAGATTGTTGTGGCTTGACTATCTCCATACTGGTACAGTCTCCTAACCTGAGTTTCTGTGCTTGTGTCCTTACTGCCAATGGGGAGGTGTCTGGGCTGGCACTAGCACCTGTCCTGAACCAGGAAACCATGTTGGGAGCAGGCAAGCTGGCCTTGGGGGCTATGCTGGTGCTCCTACTTTTACAGTAGAAAACAATCCACTTAAACTTTGTAAAGTACTTTGCTATTAGTTCCCACTCTCAGGTCAAAAATCATACAAATAGCTGGAAAGTACGAAGAAAAATAGCTCTTTCTGTTTGCTCTATTCTTACTGTTTGTCCATGTGCTATTAACTGCTTTTTGAGAGAGAGCAACACATGCTGTAGAAGAACATGCATGAAGGAGGCAGTGATTGCAATCCTACAAATTTGACATATTATATAAAAACAAAAACAAATGTAAGGATCTTTGCTTTGTTCATCTAAAAGAATAATTTTTGTGTTTTCAGATCTTACTTGAGGATACTATGTCACAGGAGAGAACATGGCAGACCAGTTTACAGGCAACAAAAGCATGAGTACGTTCCAGTGTTTTCTTGTGCTGTTCTTAATTATATAGTTGTTAAAACAAGATGAATTGGCAAATGAACAATCAGAAATGTTCTGCAAATGGCAATAGGAAAATGAAGCAACAGTTTCTTAGCAACAGCTTGGATAATATGCTAAATAATATTTTTTCCTCCTGAGGTTTATGTATGCTGTGTTCCAAGCAGTTTTTCTGAAGTAAATGCATGTTTTTGTGCACGTTTCTTTTAGATTAATATTTTTTCAGGTTTGACTTGACATGGAGTTTAAGTTTTTTGGAAGAACCAATGGAAATGCTCTTACTTGGAGCACAAATAGAATGAAAAGATCTTGTTCAATAAGACTAAGAAGTCATTAGAAGGACCTTAACAGTCTTTTCCAATTTAAATGGTTCTATGATTAAAGCTGCAGTGGTGAGTGACAGTCGCTAGAGCTGTGGCCTTCTGGTGGTGACGAGCAGACTGAACTGACTGCATTTTAAGTTCTGAGTCCTGAGCAGAACTGTGATTAAACAGCAATCCACATGTACATTAGGAAAGGGCACTTATTTTTTGGTGGAATATTATGGAGAAGTTAAGAATGAAATGTTTGATTTTTGACCTTTATGGAAACTCTTTAGTAGTCAAAGTTTATTGTTGTTTTTAATAAATAATAAAAAAAAGTCCCCAAAACAAAATAAAAAAACCCAACCAAACAACCAAAAAACCCCCAAACCACCTCAGAAAGAAAGCATTGCCTTCAATAGACTCAAAATGTCTATTTTTTCCCTTTTTAAAAAATGTAAGAAAAAATATTCTGCTGCATTTTTTGTTTGGCCATTGCATAAGAAATTCTAGTTTGTAATCTTGAGTGTGCACATTTTGCCTTGAGAGCATTTTTTTTCCCCATGTCCTTTCTCTATCCCCTAAACCTGTTCCTTTGTGTTCTAGCTGATGCAGACATTGCAAATAATTTCATTCCCAAGGTTAATTCCTTGGGAACACGTAACAGGTGAAGTAAGAATTGCAGCCTTTTCAGAGCAATTTTCAGAGAGCAAACATCTAGGTGCAGGGTAGCAAAAAAGAACCGTGCAGCTGCACAACATGACAACTCCTTAAGTTGAGTCAGTGTAAGTGAAAGATTCTTCAGGTACAAAGCTCTCCCATCTATTTTCTCTGGTTTTGATATTTGTATTGCATTTAGAGTTTATTGCTTTGAAAGGCATGAATAACACTTTTTCTGTTCTTTTCCCAGGTGCTCCCGAATTGTGTCACTCAGTGAAAGACTGTGTTAAAATGAGAGTTCCAATTCACTCTGGATTTCATAAAAGCAGGACGAAATAGCTCTTCATTCTGTTACAATAGCTGTGATAAAGTTAGAATGAAGTTGAAAGTAAGGATTTGGGAGGAGAGTAGTGGAAAAGGGAGGAACTGAAAGCAGCAGAAGTGGAAGGCAGTGATGTATGACTCTCATCACAGATGAGAATGACAGACCACTTGGGGTGAAGATGCCTGAAGATTTACTACCAGAGATTATTAATTTTATATATATGTAGTTGTGAAACAAAATATGCAAGCTCCACACCCCCCCCCCCCACACCCCCCCCTGTTTCTTTTTGGCAAATATGTGGGTGAAAAGGAGATATGTTTATATCAAATCTGGGCAAGCTAATTCCTCCTGTGGCCTTTATTCTAGTCCAGTATTCAGTTTACTGGGGGGGGGGGGGGGGGGGGGGGGGGGGGGGGGGGGAGAAAGAAAAAAAAGAAAAAAAGATTTTTAAAGTTTATGGTGGTTGTGATTGCACAGTGTTTTTAGGACTCAGTTACAAGGACAGATTTTTAAAGGCATTAAGGGAGCTGTTTCAATGGCTTATAAAATTTATGTAAAACATAATATGATAAATCAGTCTAATCATATACCTAATCTCCACATTTTTCAGTCTTTAAAAGTGAGCTGTGAAATACCTGATTTGAAAACTGAAATGAGTTCATATTATCATAGTATCATAGAATCCACCAGGTTGGAAGAGACCTCCAAGATCATCCAGTCCAACCTATCCTCCAGCCCTATCCTGTCAACTAGACTATGTCTTTGGTCTCATAAGATCTTCAAGATTCTTGACAACTGTTTGTGAGGTGAAATAGCTGCACATTGGCTGTGAAAGAACTTGCAAAGCCTGCATGTCAGAATTCCAAATTTGGAGAAAAGAACATTTTACAAAACCTGTGTTTTCTCCTTGTGGAGATAGGCTCTCAGAGTAGTTAACTACATTCATTTGTAGCCATCATATTAACTATCTGATGCTGTTCCCTGGTTAAAAGCATAATGCAAAGGAGATAACTCAAAATAGCGTTTCTCATTTTAATTCATCATCAACTCAAAATGGTTTTGTTTTTTTTTTAATTACACATTATTTTCATTATTTATAGGTACTTTAGGATTTCTACTAGTAATTCTGTTGTACATTTGAAATTACTGGAGATGCTTTAATTTTTGATTATTTTACTAGTTTAGCTGAGTGCATTTCGTGAGCTACACAGCAAACTAACACATTTATTTTTTCCTAAATAAAGACTGGGGTATTTATCAACAGTAAACAAAAGTTCATCAAATTCTGGGCACTAAACTACATCATATACAAATGTCGGAATTATTTGCACACTTAGTCAACAAAACTTACTGGGCCAGGAGGGCATTCCACAGTAATAGTGAAACACGATGAAAGGTTAAAGATTAAAACAAAAAAACCCCACATTCTACAAGACCAGGCTTTGGGAAGAGATAATATTGCATCCACTGAGAAAAAGCCTTGTATATTATTCACAGGCATATATTTTATCTCCTGGTGTGGGTGTGATTGTTTAGTCATGTTCCATGTAATCGTTGCAAAGAACCCTGTCTTGAGGCCTGACAAATTACTTAGCTGGGTAAATGCTAAGTGCAACTGCATGTGTTGATTCTTCTTCTGCATCCATTTTGCTGCAGCAGAAGCTTGCTATTTTTTTTCCTTTTAAAGATAGCATTTCCCACGTTTATTTGTCCACCAATCAGGTGTACAAATGCTGTACCTTTGTTTTGAAATCAATATTCACACTTGTACACCCAACGTGCTGTCTATTTGTGAGACAGGATAATAAGTGCTACAGCATCCAAGGCCTAACTGCATGTATCAGGAAGAATATCCATATGGAATTCTGTCCTGCTGTTAAGTGTACAGGAGTGATGCGACCTGAATCAGGGAAAGGACTGTAAAGGGCGGAAGTGATGCCTTTGATACACAAAGTTCACTTCCAAGGATTTCAAAGGTGGTGGGCTTTTGTTTGTGTGTTTTGGTGGCAGTTTGCATTTTGTGTATTTTTTTTTAATCTAATATAAAATCATCCATAGGAGGAGAAATCTTTTTTGGAACTGTCGCTCACATATTTATTGGTTTCTTCTGTGTGCTTCTGCTTTGCTGTACGTGTGATAGTAGGTCAGCACACTAGTGAGGTGGCTGGAACGGGACACTATCCGAGATAAAGGGATGCTAACACTGGACGATTTGCTCCACGGGGGAGACCTCAACAGTGGAAGAGGAGCTTCGGGGAGGCTGCAGCTGTGGAAAAGAGCCCCTGGGCAGCCACAGCAGTGCGGAGAGGGCTCAGCTGGGCAGGCTGGTTTGTGAGAGGCGGTGGGAAGCAGGCCGAGGAGGGGGACCCCGCGAGTGGGTTACGGCTGCTGAAGAGGCGGCGCCCCTGGGGCGCTCGCTGGGATGTTGCCGCGCTCGGGAGCCGTTCTGCCTCGTGGAGGCCGCCGTAGCGCCGCGTTGCCCGGGCGACCGGCACAGCGCTGCTGGGGCGGCCCCGCCGCGGGGGCCAGCGCCTTGCGGGCCCCGAGGCTGCCCCGGCTCGGGGGCCACGTCGCTGGCCCCGCTCTGCCGCGGAGGTCGCCTAGGGGGCTGTGCCGCGGCAGCGGGACGGGGGCGGGGACCGTCACTGCACCACAGCGACCGTCCCTCCTCTCGGGGTGGGAGGGCAGAGGCGGCACCCGGGCACCGTGTCTGGAGGTTGCTCTTCTTCGCACTCTGCCCCGTCGGTGAGAAGCAACTCCTCAGCCTAGGCACTGAGCAGAGAGATTCAGCGGTCCTCTTTCTGCGCCCGGGAAGGTCCTCTACATGCAGAGGTGGCCCACAAAGAGGAGAAACTTGACTGGAAACTGGTCCCACGACGAGATACCAGGGCCGGGGGGCTGCAAGCACCAGCCCGCTCCTTACCTGCCCGGGCCAACCGGAGAATTTCTCTCCAGGAGGCTCGGCGGGGGCCAGCGGCGGCGGGCGGCCGCTGCCGCAGTGTGTGCGCTGAGGCAAGTCTGCTGGCGGCGGGCGCGCTCGGCGCGGGTGCTGCGCGGTGCCGCTCCTGCCTCCTTCCCTGCGATGTGAGACTTGGGGAAAGCATCGGTTGCCAAAGGCTGTAGTTCTTACATGCATCCAATAATCTTCTTCTCCAACATGGATTTTAGTCAGAGCAATTTATTTGGCTACATAGAAGACCTGCAGGAACTAACTATTATAGAAAGGCCAGTACGCAGGAGCCTGAAGGTATATACTGCAAAATAGAACGATGCTTTAAAATCCTTTTGGAATTGTGTCTGTTTTATTTCTGCCCAGCTAACTGAATAAACAGCTTTGCTTTTTTTACAGCACCAGTATACTAAAAACTGGTTTCAGGCATTTTGAAATAAACTGGAATTCTGTATAGCGAAGATTTGGCATTTTCCATATAAAAATGTTAACATATAAAAAAAGACTGATTTAGATTTTTAGATTAATCTATATGTGACTTGCTTGTACTCTAAGTAATTAGTAACGATAATGCTTCACATGGATTTCTACTTCTATCACATCTTTTCCCAGTGAAAGCTTCATTTGATTGAATTTGAAATGTTGGCTAGAGATGTCAGGGATTAAATTCAAATTACTCATGGAACTATCCCTGGCTATGTGGGGAGGAAGGGGTTGCTTTAAGAAGATTAATACGATGACATAGTAAGGCATTGTAAACTCATAATCTCTATTTTACGCTTGACAGACACCAGAAGAAATAGAAAGATTGACAGTTGATGAAGAGCTGAGTGATATTGAAAGGGCTGTTTATCTGCTCAGGTATTCCTTAAAATACTACCGTGAAACATTGCCTGACCACGATGCTTACATTCAGCATTTGTAGTGCTTTACTCTTAACTCCATTTATTTTCTGTCTTTCAAGTAGTATTTTTTTTTCCCCTTTCTGCAATGTTAAAAGTACAGGCAAGACAAAAGTAGGTTCTGTAGTTTGGTTGATTTTTTGTTTTGTTTTGTTTAATGCATGGAACAGGAAGCCTATGTACATGTATAAATATTTATTTTTTGAGTTTCTGATACGGCCCTCACTGAGTTGTACTTCATTTTCTGGTCTTCTACAGTTGATCTTGCAATATTCCTCGAGTGCTAACATTAATAATATTCAATCTAAGGCATGAACAGTTATCACGATAAGAGAGACATTAGGAGCGTACTGTATACATTTGGGCTTTCAGAAGAGAAAACTTGAGAGATTAGTTTTACAGCCCTTGGGAAATGCTGTGGAAGATTCTGTATTAATACTTTCCTGTGTTCTGGCTTTTCATTTTATCTCCTTCTTCAGAGTATTTATGTGCAGCTTGAATAACTTAAATTTTTGTCATCTTTGAGGATACAAATGTTCTGAGAAATTTCGATTTGAATATGCATTTTTAAACAAGTCTAGTAATTGAAGAACCAGCTGCATCTCCCTCTCAGTTTGCTTATTCTGCTATTTTAAGTGCTCTTCTAGTCTGTACTTGCCCTCAATGCTTAGAGTAGATCTTTTCAGTGCTTTAATTTTCCCTTTTTGGGACACATGGCATTATTTTTAGGTGTTTCTGGCTACTGATGTTACTTTTGATACTGAGTTATGTTATTATTTATTTATTTATTTAGATGCTAAGCTTCAATAAATAGTGGAATTTAAAACTTGCTTTCCTAATAGTTCTTGTAGTCAGAGCAGCCTGTTGACTGTAGGGAAATTCAGAGGAAACAGTTTGCATGTGTTGAATGTCACAGAGAAGGATGCGTACCAGTTTTGATTTTTACCTCACAGCAGTCAGCATAGCTGAATAGTAATTTTTTTTTCTTGCCCTGTGTTGCAGCACATTTCTTTTCCTCTTTTCCCAAATAAAGATCACTTTTCTAGGCATATGCTTTTAGTGGATCATTGTCTTGTTAAAGGTTAAAAGACTCCACTTAGTATCTTTCACTAATTGCTTTTGAACTTCTCTTGACATCTTCATCTGCTTTCACTCTATTTGAAGAGCTGCTTTGAGAGCATATTTTCTCATGATGGATGAAGTTTTCATTTTTGCCTCTTCATTGTCCTCGTTGCTACTTGATAAGATTTTTGTAAGGCAGTCACTTGCTGGAATTGTCTACATATGTTAATACAATAATCTAGTGGAAGCTCTTGCTATTCAATAGTGCATTGCCTTCCCTGCACTGAGCAGATTATAAGCAAGCAGAATTGAAAAGCTGCCTGTAACATAGGTAGTATCCTTTATATAGCGTACAAAGGTATGCATTATTTCTGTTCTTCAGGTTGTCCTTCCTCTTTTTCCTCATTCTTCTCTTTCCTCATTCATCTCTTTCCCTGTTCTCCTTTTCCCCCTTCCTCCCTGCCTTTCCCCTCTTTTCCCTTCTTTCTGCTTTCTTCTTTCCTGTGCTAATTTGAATTTTGATAATCCTAACAAGTTTATATATGTATATAATTCATTTTAGTGGATGATCATGCTTTCATTCTCTCCATTTCCACCAGTACTGTTACTCAGGTAACTATGTAATGATGTAGATTGACAAAATGATCTAGCCAGAGCTGATTGTTTTAATCCAGATCAGTTTTCAGCTAAATCACCTTGATTTGTCTCATCATGTGGATGTAGAAACAGTTGTGTGAGCAAAAGGAAAGGACTCAGTAACTCTCCTGGTGGCCAGAGTCACTTTAATTAATGGTGGTCGCATGCAGAGGATGATGCTCAATGGCATGAAGTCCAGATGGAGGGTAGTGACAAGTGGTGTCCCTCAGAGGTCTGCACTGGCACCTCTGCTGTTTATTATTCTTATCAACGGTATAGACAGTGGGATTGAGTGCACCATCAGTGAGTTTCCAGATGACACTAAGATGAGTGGTGCTGTTGATGTACCAGAGAGACAGAATGACATCTGGAAGGACCTGGACAAGCTGGAGAGGTGGGCCCAGGTGAACCTCATGAGGTTCAACAAGAGCAAGTGCAGGGTTCTGCACCTGGGCCAGGACAATCCTCACTATCAATATGGACGGGGGGACAAGGTGATAAATATTAGCCCTGTGGGAAGGGACTTGGGGGTGCCGATGGATGAGAAGCTGGACGTGAGCAGTCAGTGTGTGCTTGCAGCCCAGAAGGCCAATGGCAGCCTGGGCTGCGTTAAAAAATGCATTGCCAGCAGATCCAGAAAGGTGATAATACCACTTTGCTCTGGTGAGACCTCACCTGGAGTACTGTGTCCAGGTCTGGAGTCCTCAGTATAGGAAGGACATGGACTTGATGGAGCATGTCCAGAGGAGGGCCACAAAAATGATTAGGGGTTGAAAACAGACTGAAGGAGCTGGGGTTGTGGAGCCTGGAGAAGAGGCTACAGGGAGACCTAATAGTAGCCTTCCAGTATCTGAAGGGGGCGTACAAGAAGGATAGAGACTTTTCACAAAGGCCTCTAGTGATAGCACAAGGGGCAATGGATTCAAACTAGGAAAGAGCAGATTTAGACTGGATATTCAGAAGACTTTCTTTACTATAAGGGCAGTGGAGCACTGGAACAGGTTGCCCAGGGAGGTGGTTGGAGGCCCATCCCTGGAGATACTCAGGTGATGCTTGACAGGGCTCAGGGCAGCCTGTTCTAGCAAGGATGTCCCTGCTGACTGTGGGGGGACATTGGACTAGATGACCTTTGGAGGTCTCTTCCAGCCTGTACCATTCTGTGATTCTATAAACACTGGGTGAACTTCAGCTTTAGATCGTTGTGGCCCACAGCACTCAGTTTTAATTAGGTAGCAGTTTGCCTTTAGACTGAGCGAGTTCTAGTTTAGTAAGAATGCAGTAACCAATTGGACTGTCATTTATTGTAATCTCGTTCTAGTTGAGGAATTTGACTTCTTTAGACCAGGCTGTCAGAATTGTTTATGAGTTTGGCATAGAAATCAAGTGGATTTAGGTGCCTAAAGAGGGAGAGGCATCTGAGTGTCTAACATCTGTGTTTCAGAGCGCTTGGGGCTTTCTTACTGAGATCTAACTGGAATTGCTGGAGCTGTATTCAGACTGTAGTTTGGATGTTGCTGGCCAAGCAGAAGAACAGAAAGAGTGAAATGGCTGTGTGCATCTCAGCTATGCTGGTTTCAGGATTGATAGTTTATCATAAAACCATCAGATTAAGGATAAGATGCCAAATGTTGTATGAAAGTGACTGAATAGTTTATATTCCACTTCAGAGCATTGTGACCTCTAGCAGGACTTTTGCAGTAAACAGATCAGTGATTTATATTCCTGCTATAGGCTTTTGCCTATAGTCTTAATGTCTGTGTTTGCTGATGTTTGGTGTTACTACATATTTTTATTTGTCTCGGTGGAGCTCACTCTTTTAATGCATGCAGCCAGGAGAAAAATACATATTCTTTGCCTGACGTGAATTTGATTTGGATACAAGAATGCTTACTGGCATACACACTAGTGCAGTTTGTTTTCTGAGGACTTTTCTGATGGATTTCCCTAGAGGTTTTTACAGTGTTGTGTATACTATATTATTTTGTATTCAGCTACTTTTTGTTTATTCATGCCTGTTTAGTGTTAAGCCTTTCAGGCCTTGATGTTTCTGTCATACTCAACAGGGTAATAATGAGTTATCAAGGTGGAAGATTGAATTCCCTTTTGGGAATATGCTGTGCTTGGGCTTTGGAGTGATCCTACCTCTCACAATAGAAAACCACATAATCCCCCTCCAAAACATCCAGCAAAGTTTTTACGGACACAAAAGATACTTTATCTAGATGGGAAATAATTCAGTGCTTATAAACGTAGTGTGTCTGAAACAAAAGTTGTACTTCATTATAGCCATCTTTGATTAGCTAGAGTATTTAAAATTCTAAATAACTCCTTAAACAGTATATGTTGTTAATGCAGGTGTCAAACCCACTACTAATATTTAAAAGATTGTTTAATTCCTCTTCTAGTTTTCAGTCTTAATCATGTTTGTTTTGGAGATTTTGTTTTCTCTTACAGGTACAGGCAACCTGACCCTGAATTGAAATGAAAACTTTTGTTTAAATGTAACTGATAGGAGTTAATCTTAGAATATAAACTTTATGTCTTTTTTTTTTAATTTATTTTTTGCTTTGTTTTGTATTGTGGTTAAAGAATCATAAGAATTAATTACTGTGTTCTGGTTATAGACCTTCTGAATCTATGGTCCTGATGCATAGACAGTGCACTGAAAGATACAGCTGTCACACTATGTACATAGGAAAATAATTCTTCTAACTATACTGGCAAGCTGTAAATACTAACATAAAAAGTTTTTTTCTTCTTTACATCTGCATCTTCTCCCCCTCTTTTATCTTTTAAGTTGAAGCTTAAATTCTGTAAAAGTTTTATTCTTGTTTCACTTATTTTGGCCAGGTAAGTTAGTTACTTGAGCTTGACTCTATGATGCAAATAAATTAATGTATCTAAAATTTATTCTTTCACCTTAAACTGAAAAGTGTAGCCATAACCTGAAATGCTGCTAATTCACATACTTTTATTAAAATTTAGATTTTTGCAAATACTTTTGTTCATCCTATTACTACAGCTGGGGAATTAGTTGTAAATATGCAGATTAGAGTTAATATAGCTCTCCGAGAAGGGGAAAGGAGAGAGAGAAAAATAATTTTTCATTTCAGTTTTCTTTCTTGGGCCTCAAACAGATGGCAATGACAGTCCTCTCCCTCTTCAAATTTGTATTCTATGTTGGCCCTTGTGCCTGCACAAGCCATTGGGGAGTTTATCTGAAGCAAACCATGAAAATAATGTTTAGTTTTAAAACAGACCAACTGTAATCCAGGACTTCATGCACCTGAAAAAATCTCTGTGCCACTACAAGAGAACCAGGTAGCAGCATGGGAACAGTGCACATGAGTGAGTGAAATGGTTTTGAGACTTAGCAATATGTTTAGCTGGCTCATGATTTTTGTGAAGCAAAGGTTTCCTGGTGTGTATTTTCAGAGGCAAGGTAAGAATAGTGAAGTTCTTCCTGTATCAGAAAGAGTAGCTCTAAGATCCTTTCGTTATGTCAGTGTGTTACAGATAAATCTTGTGTGCTAGCACTAATGCTGCCATGCTTCCAAAGAAATACACTTGTGTGACCGCTTGTGCTACTCTAAGTGGGAATGTGAACAGATAGGAAGTCATCTAGCAGATCACTCTCCAGAGCATCGATAGCAGAATACATTTAGCTCGGGTTATGTAATCACAGAATGGTAGAGGTTGGAAGGGACCTCTGAAGATCACTTAGTCCAAGCCCCTACTAAAGCAGGTTTGCCTAGAGTGCAACAGAAATGTGTCCAGATGGGTTTTGAAATTCATCTGAGAAGGAGACTGCAACCTCTCTGTGTAGCCTCTTCCAGTGCTCGCTCATCCTCACAGTAAAGATTTTTTTTCCTTGTGTTTTGTGGAACTTGCTGTGTTCTAGGTTGTGTGTGTTGCCCCATGTCCCTTCACTTGCACCACTGAAAAGGATCTGGCCCTGTCCTCTTGACACCTGCCCTTTAGGAGCTAATATTGAATCTATATGTTGAATTAGTGAAGTCAAATACTGGTTGAAATGATCAGAAAGTATTGTATTTCATTATCCCTTAGACGATAAATGGACTTGGAAGTCTGTGTGAGAGCTGTAGTGTGTGATGTAAGTGACAGCTCTTCCTAATGCATTGTCAGATTTTTGTCTGGAAGTGTCAATGATGTTTCAGAGTACCTTTATCTATGACATAATAAGGAGAAACCAGGTAGCTCTATGGATACCATTTTCAATAATAAACACAGTTCAAAGGCCTGTGGGTTTTCTTAACACGAGAAAGTTGTTCTGTTGCCCTGGGAAAAGCTTACCATGCTGTCTCAGAAAAGATCTACATAGGAATGTCCTGCTAAATATTTACTGTGTTTCTTTCTTTCTATGTGACAACACAAACCCTATGCGGAGAGGCTGAGGGAGCTGGGGTTGTTTAGCCTGGAGAAGAGGAGGCTCAGGCATGACCTCATTGCTGTCTACAACTACCTGAAGGGAGGTTGTAGCCAGGTGGGGGTTGGTCTCTTCTCCCAGACCACCAGCAACAGAACAAGGGGACACAGTCTCAAGTTGTGCTGGGGAAAGTATAGGCTGGATGTTAGGAGGAAGTTCTTGCCAGAGAGAATGATTTGCCATTGGAATGGGGTGCCCAGGGAGGTGGTGGAGTCACTGTCCCTGTAGGTGTTCAAGAAAAGCCTGGATGAGGCACTTAGTGCCATGGTCTAGTTGATTGGCTAAGGCTGGGGGATAGGTTGGACTGGATGATTTTGGAGGTCTCTTCCAGCCTATGATGATAAATAGCATGTTGCCCAGGAGGAAACCCAGTGTTTGTTTGGTTTGGTTTTTTTTTGTCCAGATGAGCACTGATATTTAATAAATAACTTCCATGGTTTATTTTGAGATGGCACATAATCCATGTGTAAGAATAATAATTCTCCTTGGGAAGCTCCAAGTGTTTGTAACAAAATTTTGTACTTTTAAAGTACTTTTATCCTTATCCTTGCTCAATATTACTTATTTATGTTTCTATCCTTTGCCTGATTTGGGAAGAGTTCATAGTACACACTGGTTTGTATCAAGACCTGGAGATGCATGCAGTGTAAACTACATGGGAATGTAGATGGGGAAAATGCAGTGTTTTATGCTAGAATATGTCAATGGTACAAACTTCTTAAAGAGTAGCTCAAGCTGTCCATTTATGGCAATCTGAGAACAATTTTCAAATGATGTTGCCTTGTGATATACTTACTATTTGGTGTTTGGAGGACTACTTTGTTGTAGTCATAGGGGACCTCCAGATGTCATGGTGTGATGTTTCCAAGGCCCTGCACTGACTCCATTTATTGCTGCCAGAGAGAAGCAGTAGTAGTAGTTAATACTGGTTCAGCTACTCTTCCCCTAAAAGCAGTAGCAGGCATTTCAGTTGTTGCAGAATTAGCTGCTTTCTTGCTTGCTTGCTTGCCTGCAGCAAACGTGGTCAAGGCCCACATAGATGAGTGTGATCAAAGGCAATGCCACATGGACTCCAGACGATTCAATGTGAATTATGCCAGAGACGTTTATTGATCATTCAGCTCTCAATAAATACCCTCGGGGACACAAAGCACATGCCTACACATTAGCATAGTCAAGGACAACCCACTCCATCAACATAAACCACACCTTGTTTTCCTCATTACCGAGGGGTCTGTTATCTATCCCTTCTGAGATAACTTAGCCAGCAGCTGGTGGGAACCAGGGTCAGCATCCGCTTGTTACTATCCTTCTTCACTTTGCATTCCCACATTCAGTGTCATTTTTTCTGATACTAATTTAAGGACTTCAGGAACTAGGACTGAGAAACTGGGACTGCGTGCTCGAGCCTGTGTTTGTGCCTCAGTTGATATGCTAGGACAGGAATAAATTGAAATGAGATAAGAATTAACTGCATTGAGATGTAAAATTATTCCTATTCTCTGGGGTATACTTTCTGAACTGTTTAATGTAGCTGTTTTTAGAGTTAACTTTAGTAATATTAAAGTTTTTGTCTTTTTTCCACCAGGTGCTAGTCTGAATGCCAACACTGGTAAAATTACACCAGGTCTTTGTCAAGCCTCAGAGCCCAAAGCTTTATGTCATAGGAAAGAAAGCAGAATTATTTCATTACTTAAAAAATTTTTGCACTGTGTGGACAGATTTTGAGGCTAACTGCTTTTGTAAGGGCATTTAATTTAATCTTTCTGGGACAGCTTTTTGTGTAAAAAAAGTTCTCTTTAGGTCTTGAAGACAAATTGAAGAGGAAATTTGAAGCGGTTCCTGTAGTGAGCATTTCTATTGGCATAGTTTGGAAAACCCTCTATTAGAGATAAATAGTAACTGTAATAGCTAATGATTCACAGCTACAGGACTTCATGCCTGAAAAAGAGCTCTTCAGATTCCAAAACAGATTGGCAAAAGTAACATCTCTAGCCAAAGACAGAATTATGTCCTCAGGGAAAGGTTTTTAAAAGTAGGCTAGTGATGCAAAAGTAGCAAGGATCTTTTCATTTGGATTGATAGTGATGACAGTGCTATGTGACTGAGTAGTTCTGGAACTCACACTTCAATTCTTTCCCTGCCCAAATGTATTATTTCCAGTCTGAACAGTCATAGTATCCTTAGCAGGCTTTGCAGGTAAGGGTTCTTTTAAGTCTTATGCCTCAATCTGTTAAAACTAGTTGTCCATGAGTTATAGTCACTGCAGTTCTTGAAGTTGCTACTTTGTTGGTGAATAACCTTGCTGGAGACAAGTTTTAGACGAGATGGAATATTTCAGACTGAATGTTAATTCCCTATAGCCTATTAGATGAATTCCTGTCTGTGGAAGAAAAATGTCTTTTTGCTTTATGAGTCATAATAAAACAGAATGAAAGGAGACAAGCACTTGGAAACTTATGCTATATCTTCTAGGTGTATCTGTCTGAGGCATGCTTTTATTGCCTCTGGCTGACATTTTTGCACAGGCAAGAAAGTGTACCAGGTATTTCATATCTTATTATTATCTAAAGGAACTCTTGATGATGCAGGTATTCTTGTTTAAATCCTACCTTTTAGTTCCTTTTGCATTCGAATAAATGTTTCTTCACATTTGCTTTTGCAGAACTTTACCCTATGAGGGATTAATGTTGAGGAATAAAAATACCAGACTTTGGATATATTCCCCAGTATCTTGGTAGCTGTTGTTTCAGGAGCAATTTTCTTTATTCTGTGTTGTGTGTCTGTGAGTTCTGAGAACATGTACAGTTCTTTTGTAGATGAGCTGAGTCATTCATTGCCAGTTGTGTCAATTCACAGCAGAACCGAAGGTAATTGGAATGCTTTCTTGGCAGTAGTTAACATCCTGCCCATCTACCCCTTACATAGTAATGGATTTTTGATATCTACCCCTTTCCTAACAGACTCCAGAGATAGACAATAATTCTCAGTCTAAGTATATAATTTATATATTCCAAAATTTTATATAGTTCCAAAATTGTACATACTTTGTTTTTATATTGTGATGGTTTGGGTGTGATCCCGCCCCCCCACTCCCCACTTTAGAAAATACCCACACTAGTCTCAGATGGCTCTGGAAATATGAATGAAGCTATTTATTTACAGCAGCACAATATACAAGCAGATATTTACAGTATATACAGTTATAGACAGAAACATACAAGGTAAAAGGTAATACAGAAACACAACTCCCCTCCCAGAAACCTGAGTCCCCAGGAGGGGCTCTCAACCACCCCTGCACCTTCCCCCTGCCCCTCTCAACCTTACCCCAGTCCCAAGGAAGAATAGAGGTTCGGCCAAGAGGTTAAGAAGCAAAAGTGAGTGGAGGGTGTGTTAGAGAGATGCAGCTCAGCCAGCAGCCCAAGCCAGAGTGAGAGAAAATTGCCAGAGTGTTATCTAATGTTTTCATTTCTTCTTCCCAAACTCCTCAGCAAGACTTCTGAGGGAAGTAGACATCACCATTGTTTTCCTTTCACAGCTTATAATCTAGTTCTTCTCACAAAAACATTCTAGCTAGCTTCAAACTAGCACACACACACACACACATACACATACACACATATATATATATAGTTTGTGTGTGAGATCTATATATATAAAATATATATTATAGTGGGATTTTAGTTGTAGGGTTTTTCTGTAATTCCTACTTTCCTGCTTTTGCAGTGTCCTTAAATTTACTACAGCATAAGAAAGTCAGATTCAGATTATGTGTAAGCAGGGATAGATGAACTGACATGAATGGAATTGAATAACTTTAATTGTATACAGACCCAGATTAATATAGTTAACTGTATAGTGAGGGTTTTTTTTGTGTTTGTCGTTTGTGGGTTTTTTTTCTACTCATCTACTTCAGGTAGCCAGGAAGGTATTTGTAGGTCTTCAGATATTTTTTTTTTTAATTTACGTTTTCTCTAAGCTTTCATAAATAAAGGTGATCATCATGACCAAGTCAGGATAATGTATAATGATGAAGAAAGACTAATCCCTCAAACAGCATAGTTTTGCGTTCTTTTGTATTGTGACGGTTTGGGCGTTACCTGCCCCCCCACTCTTAGGAAATCACCCAGACTAGACTCAGATGGCTGGAAATTAAGGAATGAAGCTTTATATTTACAGCTTAGCATAATATACAAGCAGAGATTTACAATACATAGAACTATACACAGGAATATACAAGTTAAAAGTTGGATAGAAACACAACAGCCCTCCCAGAAACCAGAGTCCCAAGGAGGGACTTCCAACCACCCTTCCACCTCCTTTCCACCTCTCTACCTTATCCCAGAGTTTGTCTTACATGCAAGAAGAGATCAGAGGATCAGCAAGGGGTGTTAGAAAGCAGGAGTAGTTGCACAGAAGCAGGCCAGGGAGAAAACTACAGACACCAGCTATAACAGAGACCCACACTGTCTTATCTATGCTTATGTTCTTGCTTTTGTACATCTCAGCAAGCCTATGAGTGAATTGGACATCACCATTGTTTCCTTTTCACAGCCTGTAATCTAGTTTCTCTTACTAAAATATTCCAGCTAGCCTCAAACTAGCACACTTATTGGGTAAAATAAGTAATTTATCTGTTCTTGTTATCCTTATGTAGTTTTCAGTAATCCTTCACTTTCAGATTTTTTTTTGGCTTTGCAAAGAAAAAGATTTTTTCTCATAGTTTTTTAAAATTTAACATTCCAGATGATTGTGAAAAAGTAACTACAGGAATTTTCTTTTTGCCTTCCACCGTGCATCTTAAATCAGAGCGATACAACACTGTAACTTTGAATGAAATTGCAAAAGCTGCCATAGTGTGTTCTGTGGCCATCAAGGAAGATAAGGAGAAGTATAAGCAGAAAGTTTTGTAGCTCCTGTTTTTTTACTAATGAAAATAGTTTTATGTGCAAACTGTCAACCACTCTTGCAGTAAAAAGCTCTGAGTCCACATTTCTTGAGGTAAAAACTGTGTATCAATTTAGATAGGTATCATATGCCCCCTCCCTGACTTACTGTTGAACAACAAAGAACAACATTAAGAACTGGAGCTATCAGTTTTATGCAGAGATTAAATAGAAGTTGTTCAAAGCTGCTTGCATAACTCCAAAACGTTTCTTTTTATCAGTTGGAGAAGAATAAAAGTCAGGTTCAAACTCGGCATTGATAACTCAATTGACAGAGCTGCACATCAGGAGAAGTGCTGTTGTACTTGTAATACCAATACATTTTGCTTGCAGAGGATTGTGTCTGCAAAACTGGCCGATTCCCTGTTTGCCTGTGCTGCCTGGGAATTGCAGCTGACCAGTTTGTGGTCTGAATTTCCAAAGTAGTATATACTATTTTTCTTTTCTTTTTCTTTCTTCCCGCCACCATCTCTTTCCTTTTTTTTTCTTCACTCCCACTTTACAGTGAAGTAGTTTGATAATTTCTATTACCCAGAGCATATTGAGAAAGCTAGACTAGGGACAGCAAAGAATCTCTTTGAAAATGTTGACTAGGTAGCTTTTTTTAAGGTATAAATTGATCATATTGTCTCTGACAGACTAAACATAAGTAGAAGATAAATGCTTCAATATACATATTTATATGGTAGTTTTACTTACATTGTTGTGTCTGGAGATAGACATGCTGACTTTAAAGGGAGAAACAGCAAAGATGCCATTTTCACTGTTGAAATTGTAACAGAGCTTTTTGAGGAGGAGGATTTATGTCCATATTGAATAGCAAAACATGAGTCACTGCCTCTTTGCTGCTTGCACCAAAATACTCTGTTATAAACAGTTAATCTCCTTTATGTAATTTCATCTAAAAGCTCAGGATTAGGATACCTATTTATCTGTCATTTTCGAAGACAGAAGTATTTCAGGATGTAGTCTTTGAGGCATTTTACAGCTTCAGGGAATTTTACAGCTGCATCAAATATTAACCACTGAATCAATGGAGGAAAGAATGGTGATTCCTTAAAATGAACCTGCTTCTTTAGTACAGGTTTTAACCTAAGAGTATGTCTATTTCACCTTTTTCTCGCCACCACGTAAGGCCAAATGTATCTGTATTTTAAAGCATATTTCTAACTTCTTTTGAACCTTGCTTGCCTGTTGTGTTACACATGAAGTAAATAAACCATGAGTTTGTAATAAAAGATTTGGAGCATACTGGTATGGAAAAATCAGGTCTTAAGGGCAGATAAATACACTTGCACACTGATCACTTAAACCCTTCCATTTATTTGAAAGTGATGTTAGAGCATAGATTAGCTGAATGCTTATTTCATTGCTACTGCCCTGCAGGATGTCAGTTAGGGTAACCAAGTTAGCCTCTGCCCCAATGTTATATGGGGTTCTTACCTATCATTTGGCTTCACCAACCACTCAGTAGTTTTCTCTCAAGAGAAATAAAGTTTTGAGATCTTTGTATCTTACTTATTTATTGCCAATTATGAAGGTTTTAAGTGTATAAATTTTGAGTACCTCATCTTACTTCCTCATAAAGTAAGATGATGATTAAAAAAAAAAAATTAGTAATTGAGAAGTGACAGCTTTTGGATCTATAGTGTGTTACCTGTGAGTTGAAGAAGATTCTAAGATTTTAGTACTTGTTAGATTATTTCAGGAGTTCAGACTCACTTTATGTGCTCTTTGGTGAGGATGGAGGAGGGATTTTGTTGTTTTGTTCCGGTATTTTGTTTCTTCCATAGTCCTGAGGGTATGCCTTAAACATAACTTCAGGAGACTACACACTGAATATCAATGGAGATAATTTATGTGTCACCTGTAAAGATTTGTGTTGGCCCTGTGATGCTTGTAAAAAACTTCAGAGCTCTGGATGTTTAACATCTCCCTCCCTGGAGGTGTTCAAGGCCAGGTTGGATGACGCCTTGAGCGACCTGTTCTACTAGGAGGTGTCCCTGCCTACGGTGGGGAGTTGGAACTGGATGATCTTTGAGGTCCCTTCCAACCTAAACCATTCTATGATTCTATGTTCTGAAGTAGTATTGTTGTTATGAGCACTGTATGCCATTGGTAAGTTAAATTCTACCTATAGAGGTCAGTTTGCATGGATGCCATATCAAATACCTAATGAGTATTCATTAATATAATACATTAATATTCCATGATGAGTTCAGACTTAAAATTTACTGTCTCACACCATTTAGTGATCAGTTAATTCTGGTTAATTTCAGTAACAAACAAACCAAAGGTGGTGGTGGGGAAGCACTGCTGTCTGCAACTACCTGAAGGGAGGTTGTAGCCAGGTGGGGGTTGGTTTCTTCTCCCAGATAACCAGCAATAGAACAAGGGGAGACAGTCTCAAGCTGTGCTGGGGGAGGTCTAGGCTGGATGTTAGGAGGAAGTTCTTGCCAGAGAGAGTGATTGGCATTGGAATGGGCTGCTCAGGCAGGTGGTGGAGTCACCGTGCCTGGAGGTGTTCAAGAAAAGCCTGGATGAGGCACTTAGTGCCATGGTCTGGTTGACTGGCTAAGGCTGGATGCTAGGTTGGACTGGATGACATTGAAGGTCTCTTCCAACCTGGTTGATTCTATGATTCTATGAATCAATGGTTGCCATTTACTATACTTTCTATTCTTCATTGTTATTTTCATAGGATACTGCTGTGAAGGATCTATGTAGTAGAGCATATTTGACATGCATTCAAAGGAAAGAGATACACTTTTCTTCCAGAGATGATTCTGAACTCATTTTAGTAAATGTAGGTGGAATTACTGTTAAATACTTTATGTATTCTTTCCATTGCAGAATGTCAAAAGTCTTTTTGGGATAATTGTACCATTAGAAATAATTTAAAATATGAATATGTGAGGAAAAAAAAGGTTTAACAAAGGGGTGTTTAAGATCATTGTAGTGATTTTGAGGGTAGGGAACTTTATTTGGATGATAATTGCTTTAATCTAGTTGTGTAGGCAGGAGGATTCTGATGGTGTGCTCATAGTAATTCTAATGGGAATGTAAATACAGATGAATTACCTGTATATGCAGTACTCATTTTTATCTACTGTTTAAAATTATTTTGCCAAAGAGGTGGAAATTTGCAAGAGTTGTGTCATCACTTCAATTTGTTTATTGTGTTAATTGTATTACCTGATTTGATTGTCTGTCCACTCCAAGCTATGTGGAACAATCTTGTTTATTTCTGAGAGACGCAACTCTGACTCTTTCTTCATTTTAATTAACTGAATTTCAGCCTACTTTCCAAAGTCAGTGTGAACCTAGCAGTTATTTTTGTTAGACAGAATATGAATCAGCTTGAAATTAATTTTTAGCTATTTTCATGTTTACCTCAGTTACATTTGTTCTATGGTTGCTTCCAATGGATGACAAAGTAATGCTAGTGTTAGTGGTTTGAAATTGTATTGCTTGTGCATGTAACTGCTTCAGTCTGAAGTAGACCATAGAATCATAGAATCAACCAGGTTGGAAGAGACCTGCAAGATCATCCAGTCCAACCTATCCCCCACCCCTATCCAGTCAACTAGACCATGGCACTAAGTACCTCATCCAGTCTTTTCTTGAACACCTTCAGGGACAGTGACTCCACAACAGTATCACAGTATCACAGTATTATCAGGATTGGAAGAGACTTCACAGATCATCAAGTCCAACCCTTTACCACAGAGCTCAAGGCTAGACCATGGCACCAAGTGCCACATCCAGTCTTGCCTTGAACAGCTCCAGGGACGGCGACTCCACCACCTCCCTGGGCAGCACATTCCAGTGTCCAATGACTCTCTCAGTGATGAACTTTCTCCTCGCCTCGAGCCTAAATCTCCCCTGGTGCAGCTTGAGGCTGTGTCCTCTTGTTCTGGTGCTGGCCACCTGAGAGAAGAGAGCAACCTCCTCCTGGCAACAACCTCCCCTCAGGTAGTTGTAGACAGCAATAAGGTCACCCCTGGGCAGCCCATTCCAATGGCAAATCACTCTCTCTGTGAAGAACTTCCTCCTTACATCCAGCCTATACTTGCCCTGGCACAACTAATACTAGTTTGAAATATTTGAGTAATGAACAGAAGGCAAATGAGCAAGACTTTGCCTTTCTGAGCTGTCTAAAAGTAGCTTATACCATGAGTTAATTCACAGTTTTGTGTTAATTCTGTAATTATGTTTTTTTCTTTTGAGCCAGCAGGCCTTTTGAATATGACACTAATAATTTGTAGAAATTTATTGTTAACTGTTTGAAGGTCCAAGTCAGATTTCCTTTGTTGGGAAAAAAGACCTGCCACTGAAACTAAAGTTTCAGTGAGTTTCTAAAAGTTCAGATGTATTTTTCAGTGCTCAAAATTTTGCTCCTTTTTTTTTTCAAATTGATCCATGACCTCAGCTTATGTTGTTGTATGTGATACCTGCTTACAATCTCTCTCTAGATCTATTTCTCTTGCATATGGGGAAAAACACTGTGAATAAAGGCTTTGAACCCTTGGAGTCAATCTCTTTATCATTCTTTTTCACTTTTTATTGTGGCTTTTCATTAATTCACTGTACTTTTATTTATTCTGTATTCAGCAGCCTTTACAGTGTCTGTATTGGTCTTCACATTTGCATTTTCTTTTGACTCAGTCTGTGAATTGTCAGCTCATAAAATCATAGTTAGTGTATAAAGTATGCTTTATGTGCCATTTGTCTGTTACCAAGGTTGATGCAGCAACCTAGAATTTGTTATGCTGCAATTTACAAGCATATTCCAAAAATCACAAGCTTTATAGAAGATTGCTCAAATGTCCTGCTTGTACTTATAAGTCTTAGAAGGCTATTGTTGTTTCAGGCTTTTATGTTGTTTTCAGTGTAAAACAAATACTTGCTTATACAGAGAAAGCAAAGCAGATATAGACAGATAAGTAGCAGCTGCTTTCCTAACCTTTGCTGTGCTTTTCCTAATGGTGTACAGAGGAATTCCTAGTGGAATTAGTATATCACATCAAGTTTTTCTAAATGATTGAAGTCACTCTAGTATGGAATGAGATAAAGGCAAGTCTTATCTTCTGTCAGACTAGCCAGTGTATCTTGAAAAAATACAGTGATTTTAGACCTACAACTCCATCTTCTAAGGGAGAGGTTGAAATAGACAGATACTGCTTTCTAGCTCAAGAGCTTCTAAAGATTCAGATATCAAAATCCAGAAGGTTCTCATCAACTTCTGCAAGTGCTAGTTGGAGAGTGAAAAAAACAGAATGCCTAAGAATTGATTCAAAATGGGATATATTACAGTCAGAGAGGGTGAGCTTTTGGGTCTGTGTCGCATAATGCTCCCACACTTTTCAGACCCATGAGTAGAAGACAAGCAATAATTAGGTTTTAGTACTCATTACATCATTTGAAAAGTTCATCTGTTTTGTGGCATGAATAGCTAACTCTGGGATTGAAATACTGATGCACCAAATAAGACTGGGGAATGAAAAGAGATACAGTGTCTAAATTAGACTATAAGATAAACTTAGGCTAGCAGAAGTAATTTAGCCCTCTAGAATTTGGTTAGCATCTGTGATTATTCTTTTTTTTTTTCTCACTTTCTGTGCAGAAAAATTACAGGCCTTGTACTCTGCCAGAAGACTTCTTATATCATATAATGCATGCTGTGAAATGACAGATCTTGTTGGAAGTAAAAATTATAAATTCTGAGTTGGTGAAGGAGGGCTGGGCAGAGAGTGAATTAGATCAGCTATGAGCTTCTGTTTGTTGTATCATTTAGGATTTGGAAATTGTGTTATTTAGAGTGAAAAGACTGGTTTTACTTTTCAAATTTAGACTGAAAATACGTAACACTAAGATGAATCCTACCCCGAGACCATACAAATTGTAATATATATTGTAAGTCATCTAAAGAAAAGGAAACACTAATCTTCTAGGAGGTAGTAACATTGTAATTAGGGTAGTGTTTGAGAGGAAAAATGTGCTCTTTTGAGGCACTTTTTAAATCCTCAAAACTTTTCTTAAAATGCAAAGGAGAAGAGCCTAATGTTTCCTCTGCTAGTTTGAGGCAAACTGGAATAATTTAATGAGAGACTTTAGATTATAGGCTGTGAAAGGGAAACAGTGGTGATGTCTACTTCACTTATAGGCTTGCTGAGACATATCAAAACAAGAACACAAAACAATAGATAAGATAGTGTGTGTGGGTCTCTGTTGGAGCCTGTGCTTTCTCCCTGGGCTGCTTCTGTATAACTAATCCTTCTGCTTTCTAACCCCCTTGCCATTCCTCACAGCTCACCTTGCATGTAAGGCAAACTCTGGGGTAAGGTAGAGGGGTGGAAAGAAGGTGGAAGGGTGGTTGGGAGCCCCTCCTTGGGACTCTGGTTTCTGGGAGGGGTGTTGTGTTTCTATCTGACTTTTAACTTGTATATTCCTGTGTATAGTTCTATGTATTGTAAATCTCTGCTTGTATATTGTGCTAAGCTGTAAATAGAAAGCTTCATTCCTTAATTTCCAGCCATCTGAGTCTAGTCTGGGTGATTTCATAAGAGTAGGGGGGCAGCTAACTCCCAAACCATCACATCTCAGCAACTAGTGTGTAAATTCACAGAAACTGATGATACTAGGAAGAATGCATTTTTTTGTGGCATTATAATACATTTCTTTTGCTCAGGAACAGAAAGGAGTATTTGCATCAATTATAAATCCTTTTGCTGTTTGTCAGTTGTTCAGTAAGCAAACAGAAATAAGAAACTTCAGTTTATTAAGCTGATACTGGTAAACAAAGTTACTGTGAATCCAAAACTACTGTGCAGCTAGATCTAGGTCTTCTGTTTGTACATTAAGTGCACTGTAAGTTTCATGTACAGTGGTGCATGTTCAGATATGTACTAAGGTCAGATTAATTTCTTATTGTGACCATGGCTACATATGTCTGAAGTAGAAGATTATGTTGAGTAAGTGGTTTTGTAAATGACAGGCTGATAGAAAAGGTTTACTATGGTTATACTGTGATATTATCAGGATTTCTGACTTCTTGAAAATGGATATTAATCAGTTACTAAATTTTCAGATTCACTTTATTCTGTTTAACTTTCAGCAAAATTATAGTAACCTGAAAACACAATTTCTTCCTTAGTTGCTCTGGCTAGACAAGTAATGAAGGGAGGGAAGGGTTAAAGGACAAAGCTGCTCAGTGATTCTTTGGCCTCCTTGCAATAGTGGACTTACCTGTAGTCTGGTTTATATTTGTGTTCCAGAATCTTGCATATTCAGCAGGCATTTCATCCTGGCAAGGGAGCACAACATTTGTAACATGTAGATAGTCTCTAAGGAAGAGAAGCAGAAGGGCTTTGCTTTGCAGGCACATGAGCAAAGAAGAGCAGCTCCTATCTGCATCCTGGCCTTGTCACAAAGCAGAGGCCCTCAAGTACCTTGACACTAATCACTGAAGATGTGAGCTGTCCCTTGTGACCAGCCTCACTCTGCCGCAGCTCCGACGGCAGTTGGGCAGAGTGTGCTGGGTGCTTGGAGAATATGTGACCCTCCTGCTCCTGCACCACCGATTAGGGTGCCTGGCAGTGTGCTTAGACTCCCAAAACAGGAGCCTGGATTTGCTTAAACAAACAAATAAATAAATAAATAAGGAATTCTGGCTACTAAACTAATGGACAAAAAAAAAAGGAAAATTAATTAACAAACCACCCTGAAGTCTGCTACTGGAGTAGGATGTGAAAAATGTTTTTTGGTCTGTTCTTCCTAACTTATGCATGGATGAATTTGCCTCTTGCACTGTTTGAAAATTTAAAATATGGAGCTGGTTTAAGACTACCCTGGAGTAGATTTCTTTTCAGTTAAGTTACTCATGGTTCCAGAAAGCACCTACCACAGTATTCAAATATTCAGCATTCAAGAAAAGGCTGGATGAGGCACTTAGTGCCGTGGTCTAGTTAGGAAGTTCTTGACACAGAGAGTGATTTGCCATTGGAATGGGCTGCCCAGGAAGGTGGTGGAGTCTCTGTCCTGGAGGTGTTCAAGAAAAGACTGGATGAGGCACTTAGTGCCATGGTCTATATGACTGGATAGGGCTGGGTGATAAGTTGGACTGATCTTGGAGGTGTCTCCCAACCCGGTTGATTCTATGATTCATATTGTCATAACTTTCATATATATGAAGGCTTGCATACATAAATATTATAATGTATTGCAACATCTGGGAAAAAGGCCATTTGCTTCTAGCACAATTTAAATTAGTTTTGAAGTTTTACATATGGTGTCCATGTATCTGTGGTCTTCATAAGGTGTTCTGATAGTGAAGAACATGCAATGTTGTACGTACAGCTTAGAAGTTCCAATATTTTAATACATAAAATTGGTTATAATATATAAAATAGGTAAAATGATCGACATCTGTAATATATACATACAGTTTGTCTGTGTTAATACTGTTTTTTAAATTCTTGGTGTTAGCTTTTCTTGAGAAAAAGACTGTTTCCATACAGCAGCAAAAATGTAAGCAGTTTGATATATCAGATACCTGATTTTGAAATTGTGGCACAAATAGCTTGTGTGTCTTTGCAGTGTCATATCCTAGGGCAAGTTATCAGATAAAACATCAATTTAATTCCAGATGCTTTTAATGTTATTTGCAACATGATAGAGGATAATGCACAAGCAAGTTTGTACAGCATTTAGGTCTATAAAATCTCCCTTGTGATGTGTAGTTTGAAGACTCTGTTAATATTTGTACAGTTCACACTTCTCAGTCTTTGTTCAACAGAGACTCTTAAATGAAGTTATATTAATGCGGTGACAGATCCTTCCACAGAACTGTGTCTGTTTATGACCTACTTACCACAACAGATGTTAAATAGATGTTCAGCCACTCCTGATATATGTTTTATGTTTACAGAAATATGCTTAAAATCTAAGAATTTATATAATGAAATAAAAGGATGGGATGGTTTGGGTGTTCCCTGCCCCCCCCCCTTTGAAAATCACCCAGACTAGACTCAGCCAGCTCTGGAAATTTGAATGAAGCTTATATTTACAGCTTAATAGGATATACAAGCAGATATTTACAGTATATATATAGTTATATACAGAAATATACAAGGTAAAAGGTAATACAGAAACACAACAGCCCTCCCATGAACCTGAGGCCCCAGGAGGGTCTCCCAACTGCCCTTCCACCTTCTCCCACCCCACTCAACCTTACCCCAGTCCCAAGGAAGAATGCAGGTTCAGCCAGAGGGTCAGGAAGCAAAGTGGATTAATCAGAGAAACAGCAGAGAGGCTAGAGACAGAGAGAATGCAGCTCTGACCTCCTCAGCAGAAGAAGCAGAAGTCCCATATCTGTGTTTGCATTCTTGTTCTTATACCTCTCAGCAAGCCTGTGAGTGAAGTAGACATCAGCACTGTTATCTAGTTCTTCTCACCAAAACATTCTAGCTAGCTTCAAACTAGCACAAAGGAAAATGACTGGTTTTTGCCAGTGTTAAGAAAAGATTGTCCTTTTACAGAAAATACCAGTTGGTATTGTATCAAAGGAGTGTTCACTTAGAAGTAAAATGCAAATTAGTCTTAAAATCAGGCAAGAATATTTGTGATTTTAAGACTTCTTTTGCTTTCTAGATTTTTTTTCCCTTTTTGTTAACAAAGCCCAGAGATTATACAACCAAAGATAAATTAAAAAAGATAACTTGCAACAGTGTTAGTTTTCATCCAGCAAGTTTAGTATATTTGAAGCCTGCATCTGCCTGTCTGCATAGGAAAGATTGCTATTAAAAAAAATCACATTAAAAATAGAGAGCACTGTTTAAGTAAGTTTTAGGGGTCAACAAATTTATGTTATTGGCAGACATATTTATCTGGTTTTCTAGTTTTCCTTGGCAACCAGTCGATTGTATAGGAGAAGAGAAATCCTGAAAGGAGAATTGAAATTGAATTGTTCTGAATGGGCTAAATCCTGTCAGATACTGAACTTTAATACAAATAGGAAATGAACTTTAGGATTTATGAATCACAGAATAGTTTAGGTGGTTGAGGTTCATTGAAGATCATTTGATTTAATGGCCTGCACAAAGCAGTGCAAACTTCAAGTCTAATGTAGTTTGGTGTTAGATCTGCACATTGTCCAGATGCGTTTTGGATGTTTCCAAGGATCACCCAACCTTTGGATGCTCTTTTTTAAACATTTGACAACGTTTTTTTTTTGGATTTTCTTTTTCCTAACACGTGGTTATTTATTTAATAGTTTATTAATTTTTAATCATGTGTCTAATCCCTCACTCATTAAATTTAGTTAATTTTTAATTCTCTTTTCAACAAGTGCACGTTTACACCAACACAGAACATTTTTGAATCATGCACAGAAAATACTAATGTCACTTACAGAGTGTTATGACAGTAATCTCATGCACCTATCAATTAGAACTTACAGGTTTGTAAATCTAAGTTACTCAAAGTGTGAGCTTCAGTGATTAATTCAGTAGTGGCTATTTAGCAAATCGATTTGCTGACCTCATAAAGTTAGCCACAGTGTTAAAGAAAAGTCAGTTCCTAAGCACAGTGCTTCAGTTAGAGCTTGGGCAAACATTGTGTCTTCTTGACAGTACTGTTTTCTGCTCCTGTCATGGTGTTTTGCAGGCTAGTGCAAATGAAGGAGAGGAATGTAAATCAGTCTCTGCTTCAGACTTCTTTCTGTTAATATTCTCTTGGGGAACGTTCAGTGACTAATCTTTCTTCGTGCTGTAGAAGGAGCTGTAGTCCTTCATTTCTTTTACAGACAGAAATGTTTCTAACTGAGTACCCCAGGGACTTGGTAAGCTTTTTTGTTCCTATTTTACAGAATCTGCTTTTAAAATGAAAATGAAAATGATTTTCAAACATCCACCTTAAGTAGGTATTTTAAATATAAGAAACCTTATTGTGTGACCTGAGCTTGCTTAAAACTCCTGTTGAGAATAGTAAACACCTGTCCTGAATATAATCATTGAATCACAGTACAGTTAGGTTGTGAAGGGGCCATTCATTTCACCTCACTGCTTAAAGTAGTGTCAATTAGAGCAATATATTCAGTGTCTTGTCCTGAAGTCAGATTTTGACACTTGTCTGGGCAACTAACGCCAGTATTTGAACACTGACATAGAAGAGCATCTTTTTAAGGTTTTAAGTGGAATTTCCTGTGTATTGAATTGTCTCCATTGCCTCTCTTCCTGTCACTGGACACCACTGGGAAGAATTTGCCTCTGTTTTTTTGCTGCCTCACATCAGATTTTATACATGCTAAACATGATCTCATACCTTTTGAGACTGAAAAAAAAACCCTGATGTCTAACTTTCTGCTCAGCTATTAGATACTGTAATCCCTTAGTCATTTTAGTGCTCCTTTGATGAACTCACTGCTGTTGCCTTCCGTGAGCTGCTGGTGATCTCCCTAGTGCAGCCTAGAATGTTGTCAGCTGCTTTTGCCACAAGGATGCATTATTGGCTTCTAGTCAGTTTGGAGTTCACTGGGGCTCCCCGGTCCTTTCCTACCAAGCTTCTTTCCATTTGCTGGTCTATAGCCTGTACTGGTACATGGGGCTTTTCCTCCACAGATACATGACTTGCATTTCACGTCTGTGTTTGTTTCTCCATCTTGTTGAGGCAGCACAGCCATCTGGTTTATCAGCCCCTCCTTCCAGTTTTGTGTTAATTGTATACTACTGAGAATGCATTCTGTCCCATCATCCAGGTTCATAGAATCAACCAGGTTGGAAGAGACCTCCAAGATGATCCAGTCCAACCTAGCACTCAGCCCTATCCAATCAACTAGACCATGGCACTAAGTGACATCCAGTCTTTTCTTGAACACCTCCAGGGATGGAGTCTCCACCACCTCCCTGGGCAGCCCATTCCAATGGCAAATCACTCTCTCTGGGGGAAGAACTTCCTCCTAACATCCAGCCTAGACCTCCCCCAGCACAACTTGTTAATGAAAGCGTTAAACAGCATTGTCCCTAGTGTACACCCCTTAGATCTACATCTGTCTGGCTTCCTCTTGGCTGCCTTGGCCACTGATTAAAACCCTTTAACCTCAATAATTCAGCCAGCTTTCAGTGCACGTGAATGTCTATTTATCTAACTTGTACTTCATCAATTTATCTGTGAGAGTATTATGGGACACGATGTCAAAAGCCTTGCTAAAATAAGTTAAACCAACTTCTGCCATCCACACCAGTAATCTTGTTGCAGAATGCTGTCAAGTTGTTTGCTCAGGCATGATTTCACCTTTGTAAATCCAGTCTTGACTACTCTCAGTCACTTTCTTTATCCTTGTTTTGTTTGTGAAATAGTTTCTAGAAGGATTTGCTTCAGTCTTGAGGCAATCTTAAATATAACATAGACTTCATCTTGTGGAAGTAGAAAATACAAGTAACGCCGTGTGCAGGGACTAGAGGTAGAGGCTTAGTGCTACACTTGTGCATGAGGAATACTAGGTCTTCAGTAAGCCTTATAGTTAGACCAGCTCTGGTACTGCCAGCTGTCAGCAAGCAGCTGGTGCTTCAAAAGCAGAAAATATTAGGACAGAAGTGTTCAGGAATGAGAGCTTTTCCCAGTATTGAGTATTCCCAGCATTGTAAAGTCACTGGGATCTCCTGTGGGATGAGTTTAGAAGATGAGTCCTGAAGCTTTATATCTAAATGTTACTATCTATGTGGATTTTGCTAGCACAAAAGAGGTTGAGCTAAGTTGCTTCTAAATGTAGGGCTCCATTGAGTTCTACAGTTGGCACTATTGATAAAGGAATCGCACCTACATTACATTGAGCTTGTTGTGACTCTGAAGAAGAGATTTAACATTTTAAAAAAAATATACTTATTAATACATAAATGTCTAAATCTTAGCATTAAGAAATAATTCATTATAACCCTGAAGTCTTTAGTGTTTTAAAAAAAAAATCTATGGTGCAGCTCCTTTGGTAGACATAGAAGAAAAATCTTGTGCAGTTGGAAAATTACAGGCTGTGTAGGTGTTGAAATGCCTCCTGCTTCGCATTCTTAATTGGCAGCAAGCCAGATACTAAGCATTTCTGGTTTAAAGGGAAATGCTCCCTTTTCCTTTACATTTTTGATGGATGAGGTTGTATTTGAGTTGCTTTTTTTAGCAGTTAGGATTTCTCCCATCTTGACACAAAAGGAACAAACAATTAAATAGCTTATCCAAGTTACCATGGCCTGTGTTACTGTGTTATTGCTGGATAATACTGTGCTGGTTTGAAGCAAGATAGAATGTTTTGGTGAGAAGAACCAGATTACAGGCTGTGAAAGGAAAACAGTGGTGATGTCCACTTCCCTCATAGGCTTGCTGAGATGTATAAAAGCAAGAAATAAAGCCATAGATAATCTCTCTCACTTCTGCTGCTGGCGAGCTCTGAGATGCATCTTACTCTCTGACCTCACCCTCCGTTTTTTTTCACTAATCCACTTTGCTTCCTAACCCCCTGGCCAAACCTCTATTCTTCCTTGGGACTGGGCTAAGGTTGAGAGGGGTAGGGGGAAGGTGTAGGGGTGGTTGAGAGCCCCTCCTGGGGACTCAGGTTTCTGTGAGGGGAGTTGTGTTTTTGTATTACCTTTTACCTTGTATATTTCTGTCTATAATTGCATATACTGTAAATATCTGCTTGTATATTGTGCTAGCTGTAAATAAATAGCTTCATTCATATTTCCAGAGCCAGCTGAGTCTAGTCTGGGTGATTTCCAAACTGGCGGGGGGGGGGGCAGGGAGACTGTCCATCTCATCTGTATAGGCTGAGATAAATTGCTCTTTATTGAATCTTCTTTCTCTACCTTGATTATAAAGGAAAATAATGGCAGGCAAAGACTGTCTAAGATTAGGTTAATGCTGTCATATATGCAAATTACAAACACTTTGTGTTACTCTGTACAAAACAGGAGATTTATATCCCTTAGCAAAATTTACTCTTTGTTGAAGAGGAAGATTTGATTGGAGTAGATGTTTTCCTGCATTAAGACCCTTATGCCAAGTGATAATAATAGTTACTATTACATATGTCTGCCGAGTAGAAACCTAACACAACAATGAATTGAGGTATGTGAGACTGTACACAACAGCCTGTATTTAATCTTCCCCAATGTATTGCCTTATTACATGCAAAATTATCTTTGTGAATATAGGAAGGAATTCCTTCTTTCAAAAAAACCACTGAGATTGCAGTTTGCTAGACACAAGTTGATGTTAATGTTACCTAATTGTCCTTTGAATATTTTTACTGGGAAATTATAGAGTGCAAAATACAGAAAAATCTTTCTGGTAGGATTTTACAGTATATTACAGTATTTCTGAAGGGGTATTTAAATTAATTTTAATCAAAGCCTTTACTTTTGCTTCTTGCTTGTTATGCATGTGTATCATCATTTAAAAACACACATATGTATGCATTTAACAAAAATTATCTAAATTGGCCTGCTTTGACTGTACCTATACTTTGATTTCATCTTCTGAGACACATGAATTAGGATATTAATGGAATGTGCATAGATCCTTTCAGCTCTGAATGCTGCAGAAAGGCTTTGCATCTTATCTGTGAGTTCCTTAATGTACTTCAAAAGCAGAATAAAACTGGAAGGCAGTTGTGTAAATCTACTGTCCTGTGACCAATTTATATACCTGATCCCCTTCTGAAGCTCAAATGTTTCTCTGTGAAAATTTAGAATGATGGTGGGATGGAGAGTGATGTATGAAAGTATTTATAAGTAGTTAGACTATGAATTTGTTTTGAAATTATGTGTGTATTCATATATTTAATTGTAATATATTAAGAAAAAAGCTTGCATGTGTGTAGTTGAGCTTTGCATGCTTACATAAAAATCATTTGCTTAGCTGTTGGAACAAATCTGAACTTGTTTAGCAAAATGAATTCTCTGCATTTACACAGGAAAAAAAGATGTAGTGGTGTTTATTTTTCATGTTGGCATCCATACCCCTTGTCTTCTCTTTCTGTCCCAGAAGTTTATCCACTTGGGGAGGTTTTGTTTTCATCTTGTGACTTTTCTCCACTTCTGCCATTTCCCTCTCATCCTGCTTTTTTCTTTTTCCTGTCTCTGTGGTGGGCTACCACTGAGAAATACAGGGTGAGGAGAAACATACAAAATCTATAATCTAACTCAGTTTTGCATCCTTCTTTAATTATGTTTGTCAATACACATCTGTCTGTTTTCCTTAAAAAAAGGAAGAAGTGGTAGATTGATGTTAAAATAATGTACATGGAATGTAGTTTTTGTTTGTATCTTCTATTTGTCCCCTTTCTATAATCATATTTATCACTTGTATTGTTAGAATGTAAACTTTCCACCAAACTACTGCCTTAACATCTTTCAAACATTTTACACTTTCTTTCCAATGCTACACTAAAATTAGAACATGCCATATTAGAAATTATATGTAAGAGCTTTTGTTGTTGATGTTGTTTTCTACTACAGGCTATATATAGGAAGTAACACCTCTCTTGACTTCTTATATGAATTACCTGGATAGTGTTGTTGGTTTGTCATTTGTAGGGTTGGTTTTTTAAATAGAAACTATGCATTTCTAACCATCATAGAGAGTAATATATTCTGTGTTTATATTTTTGTAAGTTCTGGCCAGGATATCCAAGGAACAAGTGTGGTGGCAAATCTTCCAGTCCTGGTGCGACAGAATCCTGCCGAAACACTTCGTCGGGTTTTACCAAAAATCAAAGTAAGTTGAGTGTAATGAGGTTTGAATATATCTTTTTCTGCCAGTGTAAGTATTTTAATAAAGGCAAAAACATCACACATTTAATCATAGAATCATAGAATCAACCGTGTTGGAAGAGACCTCCAAGATCATGTAAGTTTAACTGCAGAGGAGGTGTGGCCGGTAGATCTTGCACATTAATTCACACAATTTTCAAAATATTGCAGGTATTATATAAAAATAAAAAAGATGTCACAACAGGAGGAGAAACCAGAATGAATACTATTTGTATATTATAAAGGTCTATGAGGGTTTTGACAGCTTGTTAAGAACTCTTTTCGTGGACTAGCCAGTCATAATGTCTCATTTTACGTTCTCAATCTCCCTCCATCCATACATTATGATTTCATGCTGCTATCAAGAAAAGTATACTTGGCTTTTAGCTGTCTGAAGTTTCATGTGCTGTCCTCCACATATTTAGTAAGTCACTGCTAGCTGTGGTAGCTGCATGCTGGCCATGTAATGTTGTACAATAATTTTATATATAGATATGTTTGTATAAAGGATGTTTGGGTTGCTTAACTTGGATAATGGTCCAGGGAGAGCTTAGTGCAACCTTTCAGTACTTAAAGAAGGCTTATAAGAGAGATGGGAGCAGATATTTTTAGTAGGAGCTGTAGCAGTTAATGTGTAATGGTTTTAAACTATAGGAAGCTATATTCAGACTAGATATTTTTTATAGTGGGGGTGGGGAAACACTGGAGCACGTTACTCAGAGAGGTGGTAGAAGCCTGATCCCTTGAAACTTTAAAGGTCAGGATGGAAAGGACTTTGAGCAACTTGATCTAGTCCCTGCTCACTGCCAGGGTATTAGACTAGATGACCTTTAAAGATCACTTCCAACATACGACTTTAAGGAAGGGAAGATAAATCTCTATTTCCTCTCTGTCCCAGGTATGAACTCTTTCCAAGAAGAAAAGAAAATGCTCATTTAAGCTGTGTTTTAAGGAGCAGTTTTGGGCAAATAAGAACAAACTACAGCAGAAATGCCAATGCAAAGTCAAATAACAATAAAGATAAATACTATGGATAACTCTAAAACTAAGTAACTACAAATAACTCAATTCTATGTAAGGCTGCAAAAGGTCTTTAGGCTTTATGTTAGTCTGCCTGTTAGAGTGATTTTCAGTGATTTTTTAAAAGACTACCTCTTGAGTAGAATCTAATACATCAGTTTTGCCTATCAAAATATCTGGAAGTTTTTGTTAACAGCAAATTTCTGAGAATTTTTTTTTCACTGTATTGGTGTATCATCAATCTTCTGCTGATACCACTGACAATTTTCATGTTATTAAATCAGAGTTTTGATTTAAATAGTCTATGGCCTGGTCCTATGCCATTGATCACTTTGTTGTAAACCCATTTCTACTTTACACAAATTTGTCAGCTAAAGGAGTATTTTGTTTGCACATATGTGCTCATATGGGAAAGGAGGTAAAAAACACAAGGGTTTCATGTAGAAATGTTATGATTGAATTGTTGTCTTGGTTTCACTGGGCTGTCCTGAGCCAGCTGTAGTCTGCAGGCCATTAGCAGTTTGAAGTCAGCCAAGGCAGCTGATCTGAGCTGTCTCACAGGTGCACCCCATAACATAAACAGCATACCTAGTAAAAGGGGGAAGTTTGCTGAGAATGGGGTGTCTCTTGCTTCTCCTTTTCCTCCGTTCCTGCAGAGGCAGCTTTCCTGTTTATTGTGAACATTGTGCATTCAGTGCCTGAATGTAAATGTGTATGATTTATAATGGCGTTGCTATTAGTTTAGCTGTTACACTAAGTACATTTTCATTTCAATGCATGGGTCTTTTCCCAGTCCTCCTTTGTTGAGGAGGGGTCTCTGGGTGATAGAGCAACTGCTGTAGTTTAGCCTATGCAGGTTAAACATAGTTGTGTTCATCATTTTATGGACAGACTCAGTTTCCCTATACATTTTCAGAGATACATTTGACATTTTCAGTAGTGTGACTCAGTCATAAATGGACATGAATGACAGAAAGAGTTTAAGTAGTCACTGACTTGAGCGAAGTATGACTTTGGTCATCTAAAATGCATTACACTGAACGTTTGGGTTCCATTAAGAATCTCCTTAACTATATTGTCCTTTCTATCACAAGCATTTTAGAAATGAGAAGAAAAAATCTTCTGTAGTAGCTGCTATGAATTTTCTTCCTATGTATGTGTCAGATTCTCGTTACTAATTGTAAGAAAGTTTGTAATTATATTAGTAACAAAGATGAGATGATTAAGTCACGTACATTATAGAGTTTTCTACGTTGCAAAGAGGTGATAACTAAATAGCAAAGTGGGCCCATGCAAAAGTGATACTTGTTTGTTCCAGTAAATTCCCATTTCTTTGCTGAAGTGTTGAAAAAAAAATGCATTGCTTCTTTTATTGAAATGCTGTGTGGATAGATCTCTCTCAAGTTGTTTTTCTTTTTTGTTTGTTTGTTTGGTTGGTTGTTTTTTGTTTTTTTCTTTTAAGGCATTATATTCAGAAAAAAAGAGTTATGTTATGAAAAAATATTTGGTTTATTTCTTACTGCAGAAATGAAGGCTCGGAGAGTATCTTATCAATGGAGGGAGGGTGTAATGAGGACAGAATCATTTTTATTTCAGTGTTACCCAGTGACAGGACCAGAATTGAATAGGCACAAACTAAAATGTAGGTTTGTGATGGTTTGAGTGTTACTCACCCACTCACACTTTGGAAAAAATCACCCAGGCTAGACTCAGCCAGCTCTGGAAATTGAATGAAGCTTTATATTTACAGCTTAGCACAACATACAAGCAGATATTTACAATATATATACCGTTATATACAGAAATATACAACTTAAAAAGTGATACAGAAACATAACACCCCTCCCAGAAACCTGAGTCCCCAGGAGGGGCTCTCAACCACCCTTCCACCTTCTCACCCCTCTACCTTACCCAAGACGTTGCCTTACACTTAAGGTGAGTTTGGAGGGTTGGCCAGTGGTGTTAGGAAGCAGATGAGTTAGTCACACAGACGACAGGTTAGGTTAGAGAGAGAGAAGTGCAGCCTACAAAGCCCAGAGAGTGACTCTCTTATCTCTATTTATGTTCACGTTCTTATACATCTCAGCAAGCCTATGAGTGAAGTAGACATCACCATTGTTTCCTTTTCACAGCCTGTAATCTAATTCTACTGATCAAAAAATTCTAGCTAGGCTCAAACTAGCACAAGGGTTAGTCTGAACATCAGGAAAAACTTTTTCACTGTGAAGGCACAGGTTACCCAGTGAGATTGTTGTCTCCCTTCTTGGAGATATTCAAGAACTGTCTGGATATGGTATGACTCTAGGTGGCCTTTATGAGCATGGGGAATGGACAAAATGACTTCCAGAAGACCCTTTCTGCCTCAAAATTCTGTGCCATTGTGAATATCAGACATCACCTTTGAACTTCATATTATCTCCTGAAACTTTTGTGACTTCGTTAGACTGCTGTTTCTTAAGAGGAGCTCTTCTATTTTTTTCTGATTATTTGAATTCAGCAAATGGCCAAGAAATAGCTATCCTCAGAACTGAGGAGTAGTATTGGCCAACAGATGGTTAAAAAACACTCAAATAATTCTAGTTATATTGTGTACTCTAAGATACAGATTACTTTATTTAAATATATATGTATGTGTATTAAAGAAAAAAAGCTTTGAGGAAAAGAATGACTTGGATTTGGGGAGTAATTGAAACCCTTTTAAGTTACACCAAGTTTCCACATTACTACTACATGGTATTCTGACATTAATAATGCATTCTTTCTTACTGGCTTCAACAACATTTTTTTGTTCTTAAACACACTCAATCCATTTTTATCTTTGGAGAGGCTTAGGGAGCTGGGGTTGTTTAGCCTGGAGAAGAGGAGGCTCAGGGGTGACCTTATTGCTGTCTACAACTACCTGAAGGGTGGTTGTGGCCAGGAGGAGGTTGCTCTCTTCTCTCAGGTGGCCAGCTCCAGAACAAGAGGACACAGCCTCAGGCTGCGCCAGGGGAAATTTCGGCTCGAGGTGAGGAGAAAGTTCTTCACTGAGAGAGTCATTAGGCACTGGAATGGGCTGCCTGGGGAGGTGGTGGAGTCGTCGTCCCTGGGGCAGTTCAAGGCAAGGTTGGATGTGGCACTTGGTGCCATGGTCTAGCCTTGGGCACTGTGGTAAAGGGTTGGACTTGATGATCTGTGAGGTCTCTTCCAACCTTGGTGATACTGTGATACTGTGAAAGCAGAGTTCTGCCTTAAATAGAGTAATAAGAAACAGTGGGGGTTTTGTCCGTATTTGTCAAGAGTGTGGAGAGCTTGTAGTCATTGCCTTTCTGTCTTTGGTAAAAAAAATCTTATATGGGAATACAGTTTTTGATTCTAGTCTTAGGTTTTTATATAGGGATGGATAAGAAAAATTAGCAAGGTTGGTCATTAGCATGATCAAGAGCTAGGGCCTGGAAAATATTTGTATGTCAGGAATTGGAGCTGCGTAGGTTTAGATCAGGTGATAATTACTTTTTAAAAGTTTCTTCCTACATAATGTTAGAGGACATTCAACTGAAAATAGTATATGAAGAAAGAAAAGTTAGGAAGACAGAAATATTAGACATGAAAGTGACAAAATTAATCATAATTTGATTAATATTTGAGCAAATAACTGAGAAAAGCAGTGTTTTTTTTTTCATCTTGCAGCATCATTGAAATCCAGTCTAAATGCCTTTCTAAATGGTAAATTAAGCTTAAATTAATGGACTCAAGACAGAGCTAAAAGGATGAAATATAATGAGGTCAATCTAAGTGTTCCTTTCAGATTTAAGCTTTATAAATTGAAACCTTCTGGAAGTTAAATTTCTTTCTGTGACGATGCTTTTATAAAGTAGGTTCTTCAGTGGTGTTCTGCTAATCTGTAATAGGAGAACTGTTCTGTTGTACCCGTGTTCACTCCAACTTCTAAGTGCAAAACAGTGTTTGACATTGCTAACTATGCAACCTCTATTTTTTCCTTAGTCTTGTTTTTATTGGTAGAGTCGTCTAACCATTAAATGGGAACTGTTACACTCTAGAAAGGCGCAGCTGAATTCAGCTGAGATTAGAGTGTTCCAGATGTAGTCTGGCACTGTAGAGAAATAAGATGACTGAAATTGGTGCATTTGGTTATACTTCTGTAGATGGGGAAAAGAAGCTCAATATGGGTGAACAATGTGCTGCAATAGCAATGAAAGCCAACAAGATGCTGGTTTGCTTTGCTAGCAAAGATTAATAAGTCATTATCTGACTTTACTCAGCACTTCTCAGACTACACATGGAGTACTGTGTTCAGTTTTGGGCCTCAGTTAATGAAAAAGGTGTGGGCAGGCTGAAGACTATCTAAGAAAGGGCCAGAAAGATGATCAAAGGACTGGGAAGCCTGCCATATGAGGAAAGGCTGAGGAAAGCAGGTTTGTTTAGCTGTAGGAAAAGAAGGTCTAGGAGCAGACATTATAACCATGTTTTTCAGTATTGAAAGGGCAGCTACAAAGACAGAGACTCCCTTTTCACAAGGAGTCGTATGGAAAAGATGAGGGATAATGAGCAGAAGTTACTCTCGGGGAGATTCTGATTGGACACAAGTAAGTTTTTTTGCAGTGAGAGCAATCAGCCATTGAAGTAATCTCCCCAGGTGTCTTGGGTTCTAATGCAAGTTTCCAGAGACTCTAATAAATTTAATAGACCCAATGACAATTTATAGAATTTATAGAGTGCCCTCCCCTCTTCCCCCTCCTTTCCCAAAAACTAGGGATTAGATATAGGGAGAGAGGTAAGCACACCCAAATAAATCAATCTCACTCGATTTGGAAGGTAAAAGGACAAAGTTTAACAATAACTTAGAAAGAAGGTATTGGAGGTAGGGAAGTTTACAAAGGATAGGGAAGGGGAAAACAACAAAATACAAAAAGAGATAAAGTACAACCCGACTGGTGTGGATCTGCCTCGTGGCTGCCACGTGGTGTGCTGGTATGCAGTGTGTGTGTGTGGGTCGAGAGGGAGCGAAGCAAGAGCGAGCAAGGAAGCCCCTCTGTCTTTTATAGCACAGGAAGTGGGGGGAGTGGGCTAACCGTCACCTGGAGTGTGGCCCACCCCTGGGAAGGGGCCAAGACCCCTAGGGTCAGGTTCAGGGTTGCTCCCCCGGAATGTTAACCCTATACACCAGGGAAGTGGTGGATTCCCTAACACTGGACACATCTGAGATTCAGCCATCTTATCTTGACCACGCTTTTGCCAAGAAAGGTTGGATCAGATGAATCTTGAGATCCCTTCCAACCTGGTACTCTGATTTGTGAAACATGAAAAATGAGCTGTGTAGTAGTTTCAGGGTGTTACTTATCTTCGCCATTGTAGTGGATACCTGTCTCGGCCATCAGAGATAGGTGTCCTCCCAGACCAATTCAAAACTAACTCGCTCAGAAATAGACAGCAGCAGTCACGTGGGTCTCCTTGGGTAACCTTACGTGGCCAATTTGGTGAAAACTCCTGAAAAGAGTGAGAGAGTTGCAAAATGAGAAGACTAAAAGAGTAGTTGCCTCAGTTTCCCCAAGTGATTCAAACAGTTCTGGCAGTGATTCAGCTAATACCATTACACACTGTACCAATTGTAATTGTAATGGTCAACATTAGAAGGGCCCTGCCTCTTACCAGGCAAAGGCCAGGGACCAGAAAGATAATAGGATACACTGGAATGTATATATTAGATGGCCTGGTACCTTGAAGACTCAGAAATGTAGGGCTCTGGTGGACACAGGTGCTCAATGTATGTTGATGCCTTCAAACTGTAAAGGAATGAAGTCTATTACTATTTCTGGAATTACAGGAGGATCTCAAGAATTGACAAGAAATAAGTTTGACTGGGAATGATTGGGGAAGGCATGCCATTGTAATGAGTCCAAATGCACGTTGTATTTTGGGAATTGACTTGTCACCATATTGTCATCATATAACTTGTCACCATATGTTGTCACCACATAACTGGGCATAGAAACCAGTGCACTTAGCATACCACAGCAAAAGCAAAACCAATGTATTTAGATAGCATGCCAAAGCAAAACAAAATACTGTTTCTATTAGAGCTGAGAATAAAACAGGTACAGGAAGAAACAAATGTAAGGAGTATCCTTGCTGGATACATTACAATTTTTTGTATGATAAACCTGGTTACTTTTGTAAAGTAGTGAGAAATAGATCTGTACAAATTGATTATAATTCCTTAAAACCTAAGTAAAATAAAGTTATATCAAAGAACCTTTATATATTTGACATAAGTGGTTTAGGTCTGAAATGAGCAAAATCAAACAAGCAACACATCAATAAATATGCCATATCTAAGTAATTATTAAATTAGGTGAAATTAAAGTAGGTAGTTTTGGTTATGCTAACAAAACTAACACTTTGTATATCATTTAGATGCTAATATAGGTTTGAGATTCTTAAATACTTTTTAAAATTCTACACTTAAAGTGTGTGTCCTCATATGGGTTCTTTTGTATAGAGATCCCCACGCTCTGGATTTCTGCTTGCACCTCCTCATGAACCTTGGAAGTCATTGAAATGCAGATTTAGGAAAAGCTTAGACATTTTTCTCAGTATTTCTTGTGCACCAAATTGCTCCCTTCAAATGGTGGTAGTAGTATTTTCCCTATTTTCCACCCTTGGCCAGAGGGAAATTACAGGTGTCTGTCCAATTAAGAAGCTTGCAGAAAACTATGGCTACACATGTTGAAGTAGCCTTATTCAATGCTATGTGGTTGCTTTGAAACTTGTTTTCTGTTTCTTATTTTCCTAATATACCAGTCTCCACTTGAAAGCTTATCTTCTCTAGTTGATTTTTTATAGTTTAACAAGAAGAGGTGGGGTGATTTTCACCCTATCTTTTGCCTAGCATTGATATTAAGGTCCATCCTCATTGTATCTTCAAGCTTCTGTACTGTCCATTATTTCTGTGTCTTCCTAGTCCTAAATGAAGATTTCTGTCGCATCAATGCAGTTACTGAAATGACTGATAATATTTCTACTTGCATCTGTTGCTGCAGAGCATAAAGTGAATTCAATTACAGGGGATATTTTTCTGTTTTCCAATCAATGGAATAAGCCATGCTTTCTAAATTTTGCAAGTCTTAATGCTTCAGAGTTGACTTGTAGACATTAGGAGAGCTGAAGAACATGCTACTAATAAATTCCATTAAATATGTTTGTCTGAATAAGGTAGGCAGGAAAAGTTTTTTTTCCTTTGGAGTGACACTGTGGAGGATCAGTATATACAAAAATATGTTCACTTTCTAACAAAATAAATTTATAGTAAGTAAGTTTATGTCGCTCAACCTGAATTCAATGACATTTGAATGAGGAGACCCATACCTTTTCTTGCATGGAACTGTACAGTTCTGAGTGCAAGCATCAATGCAGGCAGGTGTGTAAGCAATCTAGACATTTACATTTCAATGTCTCCCGAGGTCCATGAGGAGGCACATCCAGAGAATGTGTTCTCACACATGATTATCCAGAGTTGTGTGGATCTGTGGAGGAGACTATTTGGAAACTTTATTTGATGGTAAGTAACCCTGTTTACATTGCGTGCAAAGTGACTGTGTACATAAACTGGAATTCAGCTTCATTATACTCTGCATTGGTGTCTCCACATCTACAGTATCTAAATAGTTCTTTTTATTATTTTGGGGATTTTTTTAAAAACAGATGTAAGCCAAAATCCCAGAACATTTTGTGCAGATACTTTGATCTCAGGAATATTCAAAATATAAAATTGGTAGATGTCCTTATTCTTAGCTGTGGGTGTTGTAATAACAGAGGAGGAATAAGAACAGAGATGGACTGTGGATGTAAAAAAGGGCAGTTTCCATGGCTATCATATGCAAATATTGTATCACACTTAGATTGATAAGCTGTGCAGTGCTGTTTCTTTTTTCATTTTGGGCAGCAGGGACACAGAATGCTTTCACAAATATATATGATTGCAAACTGAGACAGCTATTGAGAGAGAAGTATCGGTTCTCTTTGAAATCAGGTGAACTAAACAGACATTTGCACACAGAAACTGGTTGACATTTGTAGAATGAAAATGTCTTGGTTTACTTTGAGGTAAGCAAAGCCTACTAAATAATTGCTCAAGATGTTCCCTGATTTTTCTAAGCAAAATTCATCTGCTAGATAATACTTGGGTGCATAACAGATATTAATCTTGTCTAGGCTGATTTCAAAAAGGACTCAAAATTCTGGCATACAAAATGTTTAAAAGGAAATATGAAACTCTTGCTGAATTTGAGGTCACACGTAAATTGGATGTAATTCTTCAGTAGTACAATAATGCATTCTATTTTCTTGTGAGAAAGATACATTTAGAGATGTAAACAAAAAGAGTGCTCACCTGGCTGATAGATTTGTACATACTTAAAATGAATGATGTGTCATAGAGTGCATCCTGCGAGCTCTTAGGCATGTGTATAAATCTGAAAATTAAATTGCTGGTTTGTTTCATTAAAAAAAAAAAGTAATAGTTAATATTTGAATTAACTTTAACTTCTGAATTGGTACTTTTAAAAACAGCCTATTGAATTATTTTCTTTTATGTTAAAGCTAAGTAGTAGTAAATGCTGAGTTAACCTCACTAAGTTCCATTTCGACGTGCTTTATCCTTAAAACTATATAAATGCACACATTTTCATTTGTGTTCCAAGTCAGTTGGCAAGAGATGAATTTTAAGTTGTGTTCTGCTATTTTAGCATCTCTCACTGGATGTACAAAATACTTCTTTTCAATTCATGTGCGTAAACAGCACAAGTGCTGTTGTTGTCTGGTCGGGTTTTACCTCTTACTTTGTAAAGCAGAAAAATGGATTTTGTAGTTTACCCAGGGTGTTGCATATTTACTCTTAAAAGTGAATGTAAAAATGTGAATGTTATTCAGTACATCTCTGCTTCGTTGTCTAAATTGATATAATTTGTAATTATACAGGAAGTGCTGCATGTCGCAGGAGTGGAAATGCAGTTAACAGCTGCTGTTTCATTTCTGACTGTTTTGCAAGAGGAGTCGGTGTCCACTCATACGTACTCCCACTCCTTCCTGCACATCATCCTGCAGAACCTGGAGCACAGAGATGCAGGTCAGGGTAGTACAACTGTACTAATGACTCATGAATTCTCTATGTTTTGTTTCCTTAGTCACTGTACAATACTGTGTAGAGCGGCGCATGCAATCACACTTACTTCACGTGAGAGGAAAGACTTTTGCATGTGGAGCACTTACATTCTGATAATTAAATGTAATTCTGATTGAAGCAAACAAGCCAACTTCGTCTGGAGGACTCAATCCTCAAATTGTTACCTAGCCCATGCTTCTACTGAAAGGCTAAGGAAATGGAGGGATAACATTTCTTCTGTGTGATGATTATTTTTTCTGAACTTCTTAGACACTATTTCTAGGATACAAAGGAAAAAAAAGGCCTCTTGTAAAACTAGAAAGTTTCAGTGAGCATAAGAAAAGAATATTCTTCTAAATGAGACAAATTTTATTTTCAAAATAACCCAAGATTGATATTATTTTTGTACAGGTGTTGAAAAGGTAAAAGAAATAGGGACAGTATCTGCTTCTCACCTGTCCTACTTATTAGTTTGAAGTCTTGAATGCTGATTTAGAGGCTTTTAGATACCTAGCTCCTTGAAGGGGGTCATGTGAATAATGAGAACTAATTTTGTAAAACTGATGTGTGGTTTGTTGCACTTGTTACATATACAACATAACATATAATTCATTTCTTTCTAACAGGTGTCAGCAATGCATGGCTAGAAACACTTCTTGCTGTAATAGAAGCTTTACCAAAAGAGACTGTCCGACAAGAGGTAATAAACACTCTCCTACACATGCTGACAAAAAAGACTATTTTAAGCAAGTCACATTTACTTAATAAGATTTCTGGCATTTCTATAGCTGTGAAAACAGTAATGCCAAGAGAGCCAGTGGCATCCTGGCCTGCATCAGGAATGGTGTGGTCAGCAGGAGCAGGGAGGTCATTCTGCCCCTGTACTCTGCAGTGATTAGACCACACCTTGAGTATTGTGTTCAGTTCTGGGCTCCCCAGTTTAAAAGGGACGTTGAGATGCTTGAGCGTGTCCAGAGAAGGGCAACGAGGCTGGGGAGAGGCCTTGAGCACAGCCCTATGAGGAGAGGCTGAGGGAGCTGGGATTGTTTAGCCTGGAGAAGAGGAGGCTCAGGGGTGACCTTATTGCTGTCTACAACTACCTGAGGGGTGGTTGTGGCCAGGAGGAGGTTGCTCTCTTCTCTCAGGTGGCCAGCGCCAGAACAAGAGGACACAGCCTCAGGCTGCACCAGGGGAGATTTAGGCTTGAGGTGAGGAGGAAGTTCTTCACTGAGAGAGTCATTGGACACTGGAATGGGCTGCCCGGGGAGGTGGTGGAGTCGCCGTCCCTGGGGCACTTCAAGGCAAGGTTGGACGTGGCACTTGGTGCCATGGTCTAGCCTTGAGCTCTGTGGTAAAGGGTTGGACTTGATGATCTGTGAGGTCTCTTCCAGCCCTGATGATACTATGATGCTATACTATGATACTAACATGCTATAAGGGAGTAATGTGTTAAAAGAAGATCACCTTAAAAAAATTCAGTGTTTTTAAGCAAATAAAGACTTCCACTGCACTTTGTATTGACATTTTTTCATGTATCCTGTTTTGGTTTACAAGATGGTATTTCATTCTGTGCTGTCTCAAAGAAACTACATTTTGTTTGACACTGGACTAAAATTCTGATTTCTGTTGAAAGCAACTGAATACTGTAGATCCATTTCATGGTGTACTTCAGTTATTCCTGATGTACCAAAACCCCAGTGTCCTGCTAGCAGTCTTTCACTATGTAGCTCAAGAAAGACAAAGGAAATATTACAAAGTTATAATGTCACTTCCCTTTACTGAATTGATTTCTTTATTTTTTTTAAATAATTCACATTTTCATTGTTAAATTTAAATCTTTGATACGTGCATCTTTTACCATGTTTATAATTTAAAACAACATGGAGATCTAAATACCTCATTGTTTCTGTAGTATAAAAACACTAGTTAAAATTAGTGGTTAATTGAAACCCAGCACAGTTTACAAAATAAACTGATAAAAAGTTTAGGATGAAAAGTTAGATTGGAAAAGTAAAAAAAAAAAAGAGACAAATTACTCTGTTCACCTTCAAAATCTAATTGTAATGTAATTCTCAACATGCCATTTAAACAAGGTGGGATTTCTCCTGATTTGTCTCTTAAGAACAGCACATTTGTAAGTTTCCACAAAAATTTGCTTTGAGAAGATGACAGCTGATAAAGTAGTGCTGATTCAGCAGTTGTAAAAAAGCCTGAACCTGAAAAGGTGCCTTTTGTGTTTTGTTGGAGGAGCTTTTTTATCAGGAAAGTTGGAATATTCAAGTTGTTATAGTTAGAAGCAAGCCTGATGTACCTGTTCTAGTCTGGATGATATATTTGTTATTACAGAGGTATGATTCTCTCAGCTCAAAATTTCAGGTGGTAAGAGGAAGAGAAAAATGCTTTTAGAATGTTGTGGTACTTCCTGCCCTATATATTATCCTTTTGTGGAGCTCTGCAAGGGATATGAGTGAGGAGCTGTGGCATGTTACAGGAGATTCTTCTTTGTAAAGTTCCTTTTGTCCTGGCACCTGGATTTCTGTGTTTACTTCTGGGAACAACCTAAGTATGGTGTTCTGCAGGCCTTTATTAGTTTGTTTCCGGCACCATAGAGTGCCAGAAATGGCAGCAGAGATCCAGTATGATGCAGGCCTGATGGAAATTAAATCTTTTCCCTGCAGATCCCCAAGTAAGGAGACCTGAGAAGGATTACTCTTAAAACTTTATGTCAAAAGTGATGTTCCATGGGATAACTTACGAGAAAGAACCTCAGAGAGACTTCTTTCTAATTTCTCTGGATTTTGTTAGTTTGGGTTTTTTGGATGGGTTTTTTGTTTATTTGTTTGATTGGTTTTGTTGTTTTTTTTTATACAGGGATGTACTTTGGTGAAAATTTCCAACTAAAGGCTACAAAAATCCATAAACAACTTAGTTCCTAAAATAAAGATGCAAGTAGACAGATGTAAACCTGTGACTGTGATGTGACTAAAGGCTACAAAAATCCATAAACAACTTAGTTCCTAAAATAAAGATGCAAGTAGACAGATGTAAAACTGTGACTGTGATGTGAATCAGAAAGTTGTGTTTCGGCCAAGCTACTGGTTTAATATGCTGCAGTTAGCACTGAATATTAAATATGAGATTCCAATTAGACTGTTAATGTACATACACAGTATTACCTTTAGTACTGATGAATTCCATAAAGGAGGTAAAAGACATTTGGAATGTCTAGATGATTTCTTTTATGAAGGAGACTACATTATTTACCACTAACATTTTTGCTTTTCTCCTTACCTGTAGATCCTGAATCCACTTGTTTCCAAAGCACAACTTTCTCAGACGCTCCAATCCCGCTTAGTTAGTTGCAAAATCATGGGAAAATTAGCTAACAAATTTGAAGCTCACATGTAAGTAGGCAGTACATATATTTTCATTCCACAGTATCAATCAGTATTTCTTTGTTAGTGGGCAAAAACTGCAAGAAAAGTGGATTTTATTGCAAAAACCAAATGCTTTCTTTTTACATTTCCTTTTATCTGCATAATAATAATGGAAAAAAATGCTCATTATATAATGAGCATATTCAGACTTTCTGGTGTTCACCAGTTTATACTTCAGTTTGTATGTTCTTCAGATGGGTACCATTTTCATGCCATTCTTTCATTTTGTTTTTCTTACTAAGAAGTAAGCCAAACGGTGGATTTATCTGCAGTTTACAGAGACAAAATACAAATTCATCCCCTTAAGTCTAGTTGTTTTATGTGTCTAATCAAATCTAACATGTACATATATTTTTTGTTCTCCCTGATTATATGCAGAGGTAACAGGAGCTGCTGTTGCCTGATCGTTTTTTGAGGTCTTAGATTCAGTGTCTGTGGGTTTGGACAGTGATGCAAAGCAGGGAAGCAGTGATGAAAGCAAATCTGAAAAACTGATGTGCCCAAAGCAGTTGGTGTAATGTATTTTTTGAACTGTTTATCCATTCTTTATGATAGCAGGACCATTCTACCAAATGTGCTACCTATCCAGGCAATTGGCCACATGTGATTTTGCATTACAAAAGAAATCAATTGAGGGCAACTAAATGCAGAGAAACTATGTCTAGATGAGAAAGTCTGCTCTAATAATGATTTTAATTTGCCCCCAAATGCAAGAATTCAGTGTAACAGAAAAGATGAGCAACAGGACTGTATAAAAAGATATTTAGGTATAAATGCATTTTAAATTACTATTTCCATATTCCATTAAAAAAAATCAAACATATAGAAGCTACCAAAATGAAGCTATCCACACCTTCATTTGCAACACAGACCACACTTGTCAGTAATGCAAAAGTTAATTAGCATAGCAAAGTAGTGTTTTTTGAGAATGTTGACCAAAGCCTTCAAATCTGTATCTTCAAAATGTACAAAATTCCAGCATGATCAATGTCGCTTTTGTTTACTTGATATCACGTTCTGATGATGGTGAATTTCCAGACTTTAGGGGAAGTTATCATCATATTAGACATAATAAGTTCAAATAATTGTACCTTCTTTTGTTTGGTTTCTTGATGTTCAGAAACAAGAACACTCTCATTCCACTGGTAGCAGCACTATTTCTGTGCAGAAGCTAGGTATTAAAAAGGTGACTGAGAGGTTTCCGAGTCATATAGATCTTCTCATAGAAGGCTTTTGAGTGCAATTTAGAGGCCTGGAAGGAGATCTGGATCCACATATTTAGAATGTGGCAGGCTGAATAAGGTTCATGACACCCTTTCATTGCACTTGCAGAAGGGATCTTGATCTAGGCTCAGGAGGCATGTCTGGCCTCAGAACCTTGCAGTGTGTAAGCTTATCTTCACGTTTGAAGTAAAATTTTGCTGCAAGCAGCAAATTAGTTTTCACTAGAATGAGTGAAGGCTGTTCAAGCTGACTTGGATATTTGCTTGTCTGTGGCTTCATAGGCTTTCTCTTGAGTTTTGCAATAAAATAAGGATTTGGATAGACTTATTTTATGAATATTCATGACAGCAGGCTGGGCAGTGAAAAGAAACAGTGGCTGATTCTCCCAAGTTGTAGTATGTGTTTTTACATAAGCAGAATTCAAAGTATTTATTTTCTATCTGCCTTTGATTTGATATGAAAAATTGTGTCTACTTGCATAAAGACATTGCAATACTGAAGCTTGTAATTGTAGTTTTTTATTCTACTTTCTTCCCAAATATTTCTTGACGCTACATGAAAACCAGAGGTGAGGTAATAGAGACAATGACTTGGGAATTGCACTCCCATTTACATTATTCTTTTTATTCTTATGGTGGTTGTTCAGAAATTGTACTGAAGATGATCATTAAGTGAGGACAGCTTCTCTAAGCCTCCTTACTATTTTTGTAGTTAAAAAAAAAGAAATATTAAATACAAGCAAATTATAACAGGTGTGAATAATCCTTTTTCTGTTTCTTTATAAGATACATGTGTCTGATGTAGAGCTTTCTTTTATAATTGCAAATTTTCACCAAATGTGATACATTAGTTTGAAAAACAGTGCCAGTAAGAAGTAATATACATGTATGAGTTCATTACTAAGTAGTGGGGTTTATAAATTCTTGTTTGTATAAGCATAAAAATATTCACATTTTTAGTATTAAGAGAGAGATTCTTCCATTGGTAAAATCACTGTGCTATGACGTGGAGTATGAAGTGAGAGCTTGTATATGTCGACAACTGGAACATATAGCGCAAGGAATAGGGTGAGTACAGTTTGTGTAACTGCTTCTAAATGCAAAATCTTTCTTCAAAAAGATCTAATGGTAACCTAAAACCTCCTCAGATTTCTAAGTTAATTCATGTATACTCAGTAATGATTCTGGAGTGTACAGGTGTATGCCTAGGAGTTGGCTGTTGGCAACTGAATCTTTTACTATTTTTAGGGGGTTGTTTCTTTCTGATAGTAAAATTGCTGAGCCATACAAATAACAGTGTTTTCGAAGTTAAGAGTTTTTTTAATAGAATCATAGAATCAACCAGGTTGGAAGAGACCTCCAATATCATCCAGTCCAACCTAGCACCCAGCCCTAGCCAGTCAGCCAGACCATGGCACTAAATGCCTCTTTCAGTCTTTTCTTGAACACCTCCAGGGACGGTGACTCCACCACCTCCCTGGGCAGCCCATTCCAATGGCAAGTCACTCTCTCTAATTTCAGTTATCCATCGATGTTGTTAGGCTTATTGAAAAATGGAAGAGAATTATGGCAAGTATTAACAGTTTCTAACAGTGATCCTGGAGTTGTTTTGCAAAAAGACTTGAAGAAATTGCCAAGTAAGATTCCCTGCTCTGTGTTACACAGTGAGATCAGATCTTAAGGGTCCTTGTGGGCTTTAAAATTGTGAATGAGCAAATTCAAGGATGAGGCTAAAACTGAAATGTAATTTGAAAGAGTACTCATAGCTTCATAGAATAATTTAGGTTGGAAGAGACCTTAAAGATCATCTAATTCCAGCTGCCCTTCTATGGACAGGGGTAGGTCACTCAAGGCCTCATAGAACCTGGCCTTGAACATCTGCAGAGAGTGGGCATTCACAGCCTCCTTAGGCAGCCTGTTCCAGTGTCTCATCACCCTCACTATAAATAATTTCTTCCTAATATTGAGTCTAAATTTACCCTCCTCAAGCTTAAATACGTTCCCTCTTGTCCTGTCCCAATGGGATTTACCTCACAGCCATGAAATACTGGAAAAGTGTATGTCCAAGTAGTGTTTCAGCTTACTCAGATACAGGGAGGGCATATTCACATCAAGAACAGAGTGTTAACCACCTTGTCCTTAACTTAACTTCTGTTTTGGTAAGGTTGTACAGGATAGTAACTTCTGAATTCCTGGATAAACTTCTCTCTTTATTCCATTGCTCTTTTGCAAGTTCAGAGGATGTGAATAATGTGAAAACAAAGTATTGTCTTAGTTCTTAACTTGTCTTTGTGCTTTCTTTATAGCACAATGTAAGTTAGCACAGGAAATAATTTTACATTTTCCATATCAGATGGCTTTGGATTTTAAAGAACTTTTGATTACAGAAAAGAAAGGAGTATTGGTTGATAGTATTGATATCTGCAAAAGTAGAAACTTAACACAAATTTAGCTCCTCTTTAGTCACCTCATCAATTTCAAAGTCAGTCCCTAATAGAGCAGTCTGCTGCCAATGCATAGTTCCAAGTTGTCAGGACCATCACACACAAAGACAGTACTATTAATTACTAAGACAAAAAGAGACAATCAGAACCCTTGATTTACTAAAAGCTGATATTGTAGAGAAGGCTCATCTTTGAAGCATTCCATTGCTCTTCACTGAAAGAGTCATTGGACACTGGAATGGGCTGCCCGGGGAGGTGGTGGAGTCGCCGTCCCTGGAGCTGTTCAAGGCAAGATTGGACGTGGCACTTGGTGCCATGGTCTAGCCTTGAGCTCTGTGGTAAAGGGTTGGACTTGATGATCTGTGAGGTCTCTTCCAACCCTGATGATACTGTGATAAGATTTCCAGACACTTCAGTCCAGTGTGTCTCACGTTTAATCATTTTGGCTATGGTCCATTGCATTGAGCAGTTTCTGTGTATTTGATCAGAAGAGTTTTCTTGGGGAAGTAGGTGGCCCATTTTGAGCTTTTTCAAACTGCATATTCTGCAATTTATTGCAAGCTAAATAGAATGCTTTTTTTGGTGATGAAGTTTTACATTTTAAACTTGGGTATTTCTTTGACTGACAAGTTAAAAAGTCCTGAGAGTGATTTGAGGCTTTTATTTAATTTTCATTTTCTTAAAACTTTTTCAGTTTTTTGTTCTTGGCTACCCAAAGGAAGTCTAAATGAGTATGTCAAGGAAGAATTCTATTTTGTTGTAGCAATATACTTTTGTTATGCATTTTTGTTGTATATTTTCTTCTGACTGTTTGCCTCACTTTGCAGGACAGAACTAACAAAAACTGTGGTGCTTCCTGAATTAGTAGAACTGGCAAGAGATGAGGACAGCAGTGTACGTCTTGCAGCTTTTGAGACATTAGTAAATCTGCTTGATATGTTTGATGCAGGTAAGTATTTAATTTAGGTTTGCTAGTCCAGCTCTTAATGCTTTAATGCATTTTGTAAACATCTTTAGATGCTTTTTGTTCTGTCTGCATTCTTCAGACATTCCTGTTATTATTTTGTTAAATGATTTTATCCTTTATGTATTTCATGACTTGCAGTGCTTTATACATAGTGACTCTTAAGGGTAGTGAACCTGTCCATGAAATAGTTATCTTATTCCAAGTTTCTAATACAATGAGGCCTAATAAAATGAGGAAAAATATTGTATAAATGATGGAAAGATTGGGTTGTTTGTATTTATTTAGTGCTATCAAGACACAGAATATAAAATGTTAGTTGAGCAGTTTCAGTTGCATATGCTTTTTTGCTGTTAACTAGGTTTTGCCTCTTAACTGAAGTAAAGCCAGCCCTAACTATTGACTGCAGCCTGCTTCTGAGCTGAAGAACCCAGACTGGAGCAATGATATGATATTTATGTGTGTACCAACAAACCTTGCACGTTTTAACATGCAGTGTTGTATGTCAGTTGCATTTCTAAATTTTGGAGCAGAAAATATTTCTTTAAGTGCCACAAACTGTAGTGGGCTCAACTGAGCAATTGAGGTACTATATCTTAGCAATTGCTGGATACACAGCACTGCAGCTTTCTTCTTTGCAATTAGAATGTCTATTTTATAAAGCTTTTCACTATTTAAAACAGAAAATGTAAATGTTTGCATTTTTCTCAGTGGTCTCTATCTTTCCTCTAATCAGCATGAGTGCTTCTTGCATTTTAAAGTGTAAGGGTGAGTGTGAGTTCATATAAGGAAGGAGAAGTTTTCTGTCCTTCAGCTGATTCTTTTGGCATAGTGGTAGTGGATTACCTGTGTGCATGACTCTTGGATTGTCATCACAGTTGCAGTTCAACATTGAGTGGGGCAAATTTAATGAGAGCTAATACAACTGTTCCAGCATAGGGCAGCATTTTGAGTAACTGCTGTGCCTTGCCCTCCAATCAGTTGCGCTATATAAATATTTTATATTGTTGATGACTGCTCTGCTTTTTATACCATCTTTGCCCAAGCTCTTCAGCTGTTTATCTTTGGTAGCAACTCTGTATTTTGAACCACATTTCCCACTCCATCTTACTGATGCTAGTACTTCTTCTTGATATGTGAGCGAGGAGCAAATATTTACTGTACAGAGATTTGGTGGTGAATTACTAAAATGGCATAGTTGCATATAAGCCATTTGGAGGAGTTCATAAGGAAAGAAGAAAGTTCTGAGAATACCCAAAATAGATTTTTTTATCAGTAAATGCTTGTATCAGTAAGAATGATAGTAGATTAATTTTCAAATTATTAAACCTTTGCATTGATGACATCAAGTTTATACTTCTCTCTAAATCTTCCAGCCTTCACTCTTTTTCCCCTTTTCACCCTGTCTCGCTCTTTCCCTCCTTCATTTTGTAACTACTGCTTTTAGCTATTGCAAAAATCTTAGACAAAGCATTCAGAAATCATTTACAGATTTCTACAAATTCAATTTGTGTAGTTCTTTTGTTTCATGACTGAACTAGAAGACAAATGTTTTGAAGGCTGATAACTCAAAATTATATGCAATGGTTTCTTTTTCACAATGCAAAAATATTTCTTCAGATCAAACTAAATATTTCCTCTGACTATAATTTACCTGATTTTTGGTGTTGATCTACCATTAGAAGATCCCAATGCCTTTAAAATTGAACATACTAAAATCCAATGGTTTCATTTAAAACAAGTCAAAACACATACATTTATCTTGAATGGGTACTCCTTTATTTTACAAGGAGGCAGAGTGCTTGGATTTAACTTTCTAATTTCTAAAATATTTTGTTTCTTCCTCTGCCTTGAATTATTTTGTTTCTTTGTGAATTTATTGTTTACCAAAAGATTTTCAACTTCCTCTCATTAAACTGAAAAAGTTCACTTCCTATATGTCAAGGGTTTTGTTTTTTACTATCATGGTCATGTTCAGTCTTGATCTCCATGTATTCCTACTAACATAGGAAATCCATTGTAGAATTATGGAAGTATTCTTTCCTTCTCTGTATTCTTGGTGCTGGGAGAAGTTAGTGACTGTTCACTTCTTCTCAGCCTCATCTTTTACTGGAGGATGCCTTTTCCCTAAAACCAAACAAAACAGGTAAGATATTAACATCTAGGACCTGTTTTATAGTAGTATGCTTGGCATTCTTATATCTGTTTCCTATGTCCAGTGCATGCCTGCCAAAAATATTCCTGAGCATGTTAAATGAAACTTCTTGTAATTTACTATGGAAATCCTCTCTGTGATAACGAATGCCTAACTTTAAAAATGTCTTTTGTTTTTCAGGTGACAGAAGTCAAACTGTGCTCCCCTTAGTGAAATCATTCTGTGAAAAATCCTTCAAGGCAGATGAATCTATCCTAGTTTCTTTATCTTTCCATTTAGGGAAACTGTGTAATGGATTATATGGTATGATTTTATGTTATTTTTTAAAAAAAATCTTTAAAATGAGGGAAGATTGGAGAATTTGCATCTCATGTGTGGTGGTTTGGGTGTTCCCCACTGCCCCATACTTTAGAAATCACCCAGACTAGACCCAGCCGGCTCTGGAAATATGAATGAAGCTGTTTATTTACAGCTAGCACAATATACAAGCAGATATTTACAGTATATACAGTTATAGACAGAAATAGACAAGGTAAAAGTAATACAGAAACACAACTCCCCTCCCAGAAACCTGAGTCCCCAGGAAGGGCTCTCAACCACCCTTCCACCTTCTCCCACCCTTCTCAACCTTACCCGAGTCTCAAGGAAGAATGGAGGTTTGGCCAGGGGGTTAGGAAGCAAAGTGGATTAGTCAGAGAGACAGCAGAATAAGTGCCTTACCTATGTTTGGATTCTTGTTCTTATACCTCTCAGCAAGCCCATGAATGAAGGAGACATAATCACTGTTTGTTTTTCACAGCCTGTAATCTAGTTCTTCTCACCAAAAGATTCTAGCTAGCTTCAAACTAGCAAGTCATGGAAAATACCCAAATTTTAATGTAGCAAATGAAATGGTAGTTAGGAAAGGTGTTATGGGAAGTAAAAGTCTGAAATAATCCGTTGCATAAGTACTGGATTTTGTGAATTTCCTCTTTGGGTGTCCATCTGTCTATTTGGGATTTTATGTTTAGACAGAGACAGAGTTTTTTGTTTAGACAGAGTCAGAGACGGAAACATGGTGGTTTGCTTTTATTGATTTCACTAATTTGTTCTGATTCCTTCTCATGTGTTCAGGAACTTGTATGGTTCACTGGTTTTGAAACTAGAAACTAGTTTGAAACTGAAAATGCAGTGATATTAACTGCACTAGTTCACTTGCCTTCTCAGTACTCTTTTTAAGGCACAGTTGGTTGTACTAAGCCTGGCGATACTAGTGAAATTTGAGAAAGGAAACAAAAGCATTAGGTTGCCCAGGGAGGTGATGGAGTCATCATCCCTAGAGGTGTTCAAGAAATACATGTACATGGCACTTAGGGACATGGTTTAATGGCCATGGTAATGCTACGTTGACAATTGCACTTAATGATCTTAGAGCTATTTTCCAGCTGAAATAATTCTATGTCTCAATGATTAAGCATTTCATTCTTCTTGGTATCTTATCACTAACAGCATTTCTCTCTTGAGAATAGGAAAAGGAGCCTTTTCCTTGATTGCTCTCATATTACTAATGTACATATAAAATGATTTGCAATTTTGCAAGTCATTTTGCCAGTTACATGCCAGTTAGTTCTGAGTTTTCTACTTTTGTTCTTATACCTCTTCATTATCTGTAGCAGCATGGCCTCATTTTTCAACTTTGTACATTCTTCATGTGATTGAGTTCCAAAAATACCTAAAAATGTAATGCAAGAATAAACCAAGATTAGTGGAACATACAAATGTATTCACATTTGTGCAGTAAAGTCCTGTGTATTTCAAGAATTATGCTAACAGAAATTGAAATTCACTCCATTATATTTAGCTGTAATACCTCTTTTTTGCTGTATAAGGTGTATGATGATATTCTTCTAGACTCAGGACTGGGGGAGAAGAGGTAACATTGGATAGATTTGATAGATTTGTAAATGAGATTTGTTTTGAGATATTATTAACAGAATTTGTAATGAGGAAAGAAAATGGGTTTGGTTTTTTTAGGCATTTTTACTCCTGAACAGCACTTACGGTTTTTGGAATTTTATAAGAAGCTTTCCACACTGGGTTTACAGCAGGAAAATGGACACAATGGTAATCAACTACAACTTCAAACTCTGGAACAGGAAAAGAAGTATATTTCAGTGAGGAAGAACTGTGCCTACAATTTTCCAGTAAGTAACATTATTTTAAGGTTAAATAATTTGTCATGCATATAGTTCGCTAAGTAGGACTGCATGAGTGATTGAGAGGTTATCCTCAGATTGTTAGCTAGATTCTAGATCTCTTCTAGAAGGTTCAAGGTAATGGCTAAATGTAGAAGTTATCAAAAAATGTTACCAGGAAAGATTTATCTTTGCATGTCCTTAAAAAATTATTGACAAATTTTGACTGAGAAATTGCTGTTTTGAGAGGTTACTGCTCTCGTTCATTCCTACACATCTTCTCCAAACCCTTAGCACTAAGACACTGGGAAAACAACTGTAAAACAGAGTCCTTGGTTTCAAACTACTCAGATCTAGGTTTTTGTATTTGGTGTGTGTCACAGTATCACACAGTATCACAGTATCACCAAGGTTGGAAGAGCATTTTAGGAAGCTGAAGATTGACTCTGAATGGTTAGATTTATGTTTTAGTAATCTGAAGTTCGTGTAAAGTCTTTAAACTTACCAAGCATGTTTCTGTAAATCTACATTCTATTTTGACATCCTGCATTAATATTTAAGGAAAATATGTTTGTACCAAGAGGCAGTTACTCTACCTTTTAAAAACATGCAGTCTGTATGTAGGTAGAGATCTGTTGGTTTATTTGAGCAAAACCAAGGTATACACACTCAGTATTACACTGAAGATCAGATCCTTGCTGCTTGCTAAAATCTTTGTGTCAGTCTCCAGTTGCAGCTTTAGCTATTGTATGCAAATGTTACCAACATTTCTAAAACTAAGCCTTTGTAGCTTGTCTTTTTTAATCTCTCTATTCAGAAAAAAACCCAATACCAAAACAACAACCCATGCAATGTCTGGAAGATATGTAAATCCAGTTTAGTTCTCAACTGCAGAATTTGTCAGATGCCTGCGTTTTCACTTGGGCATTAAAAATGCTACACTCCTTTAAAATTGCAACCTATACTCTTGCAAGTGTTTTGCTGGTTTTTGCTCAGTGTTTTTATATGTCAGTCTCAGATACTGTAGTCTTTTAGCTATACAGTTAAAAGAAAACCTTTATCTTACCACAGGCCATGATTGTTTTTGTGGATCCAAAGAACTTCCAATTAGAACTGTATTCTATATTCTTCTGCCTTTGTCATGACCCTGAAGTTCCTGTCAGATATACTATGGCCATAAGCTTCTATGAAGTAAGTCTTCAGTGGTTCATTAGTGATTGCATGTGTAAATTTAATGCCATTTTCTTCTTTAAGCTCGCATTAGTGACTCTTCAATTGAAATAAAGAGATAAAACTTGTTGAAATGATTTTGCTTCTAAAAGATGTTCAGTGTTTTCTAACATCTGTATATAGGATCATAGAATCATGCAGTTCATTGGGTTAGAAGGACCTGTAAGGGACCACTTCTTCCAGTTACTAGGGAACTTCACCTGAGTGCTGTGACTTCTCAAGTATCATAGTCTAAGGCAATTTTTGTAATGTACCTTTTGTAAATTATAATAGACTGAATGTTAACTCTTCTAAGGAACGTGAAATAAAACTTTGGAATGTTCCAGAAGAAATTCTTTTAGGCTTGCAGTTCAGTCTTAAAAGTTTTTGAGAAATGTGAAATAGAGTTAATTCTAAAAGCATGTTTCATGATAGAACTGTTTCTTGACTCATTCGTTATATAAGCATATTTTTAATGTGATTAATGGGAAAGTACACAACTTTAGAAGACTGGTAACAAATAATTGTTCTACATCCCTTCTTTGTATACTCAGAGAGTAATTTCAGATTGAAAAAATGTTTACTGTAAAGTAAGTGCATATAATATGGTTGCTGTAGTGCCATGGAACTAAAGAGTGTTTCACTTTGCTATCTAACTGTCATTTTTTAGGTTGCTAAGCTTTTAAATTCTGGTGTCTACACAATACATAAAGAACTGGTTACACTATTAAAGGATGAGTCACTGGAGGTAATATGTTTTAATTGGAGCTTTCTTTTGCTTGTTAAATCAAGGCAGATGATATTTAATAACTCTGCAATAAGACAGTAGAGTAATTGTTTGAAATGATCAACAACTTTTTATTTCTGTTGCTCAGATGTTTCATAAAGATGCTAGTCTCCTGTGAATAAAAAGGAGGAAAATAAGGAAGATGTTTGAATTTATTAAACCCACATTGAATTTATCAGCTTTTGAAAATACTCATTCTAAGTTGTTTTAATTGCTGTGTGATTTATTACCTTATCAAATTCTGTCGAGGGTTTTGGTTTTGATACCATATTAAAATAATCATTAACAACATGCAAGGCTTTTGCTTGCTGCAGTTGAAGAGGAGATGAAGCAGTTGTGTACAGTCCAAAAGATAAAGATTTATAGAAAGGGTTTCAGTTAAAGGTCTGATACAGAAGCTGTGATGTTTATGAGACAGTGTAGTTCAGTGTACCTTGGTTCCAACCTATGAAAAACATTAATCACTTACCTATGTTACAGAAATTTATGTTTGAAACAAAATCACCAGTTATTTCAGTAGTTGATCTTTTTTGGTTTCTTTGTAGTGTCTTTGGATATGGCAGGGAAAAATGAGTTTTGCTTTCAGGTGCTCCTTTTTTTTTTTTCTTTTGGTAGCATTTGACAGACATTTTAAAGGGAATTCTAAATGTTCATAGAACATGTACCTAGAGTTTATGAAATTTGGACTCATCTGCAAATTCTCAAGTTGCATACTTGAGAAATGAGACTCAGAAGCCACTGGTGATTTTGAAAAATGCCTTAATTTGATCCCTATACAATTGCCTAAATGGTAAGAAAATATTTGATGCTTTGTCTTTTATACACCTCAGTCAGCACTGGTGCAAGTAATATTTAATTACTTACTTTTCTACTCTTATTTCAAGTATTACAAGGTTTGAAAAAATTTCTATTAATATAGGGTATATGTTCTCTTTTAGCAGCTGCAGGTTTTTGTAAAGCATGGAAAATTGCTTCTAAGAGAAAAAGAAATTTCTTTGTTGAGGCTCTTACTTAAGTGTCTACTAAATACAGATCTTACGAATCATAGAATGGTTTAGGTTGGAAGGGACCTCAAAGATCATCTAGTTCCACCCCCCACCATAAGCAGGGACATCTCTGACTAGAACAGGTCACTCAAGGCCTCATCTAACCGAGTCTTTAGCACCTCCAGGGAGGGACCATCCACAGCCTTCCTGGGCAACCTGTTGATGAATGCTGAAATTGTAGTTTGTTTTCCTAAACTGAAGCCAGTAATACTTTTACTACTTCATGCATTAAACATCAGTTTTGAATTCCAGTCCTCATCAGCCCAAATGTGATTGTGAGAGAATAGTATCATAAAAGATGTCTGCAGGGACATCTTGGTTAGAGATAAAATTGAGTACAGTTAATTTACAGATCTCATGCGTTCTGCCTTTCTTTAAACAGGTGTTGGATGCTTTGGTAGGTCACCTTCCTGAAATCCTTGAACTAATGGCTAATGGAGGGGAAAATAGTGGCTCAGAAAGCAAGGTGGGTGCCTTCCTGTTTTTTTAATTTGCTTTGAAAGTGTGGGTAGTAGCAAAGTTGTTTGGTCATAGAATCATCAAATCAACCAGGTTGGAAGAGACCTTCAAGATCATCCAGTCCAACTTATCACCCAGCCCTATCCAGTCAACCAGAACATGGCACTAAGTGCCTCATCCTGGCTTTTCTTGAACTGTATAAAAAGAGGGTTGTGATTAGTTTCTACTTTAGAGGCACAGAAAGTTTCTGTGTTTTGTTTTTTTTTAAAGATTAGACTTAATATAAAAATGTTTAAAAATCCATGTTATTATCAGTAATTAACCACAAATTTGCTGAAGTAGATAACATTTTGACATGCAGTTACTAAGTTAAAACACCCTTTAATGTCATACTAAAGGAGTGATAGCTAATACCTAGATATTTTAAAAGCTTTTGAATATTGACTTGGCAGCTGCTTCTGGTTGGCATTTTCAGACACAATTTCTGCTAGGAAGAAGCTTATTTCCTGAAGTACAGGTGTGGAATTAGGATTTAGGAGATCTGTGGTCAGCTCTCAGATTTGCTAATTTAATTGTATATGCCTGTGGATGATGTTTCTTTCAGTGACTCACCACATGTAAAGTGGAACATAAGAGATCTGCTTCAAGATACTGTTTCAAGCACACTTCCTAAATGTATAGAGAAATTGAGATATTCCAACAATATAAGAGCTGAATAAATTTGTTTTCTTGTATGCACAGGAGTTAAGAGTGTAGTTTAAAATGTGAATTTCAGGTGTTTACAGCTGTAAATTTGTATAACATATAGCAATTGCAGTATCAAACATGACAATCGTTGCCTTCTACTGAGAAAATGTGTATCATTCCTACTAAAATAAATTAGGGAGCTGAGAAGAATAGCTGCAAAGATTGGATCTCAAAGGAAAATGGAATTTATTTAGTCTGAGAGAGAAGACTGGAGAAGGTTGTCATATTAATCTTCATATCTATAAAAGGATATTATAAAGAGAATAGTGATTAATATTTGTTAGGAGGAGAAGCTGGAAATGAAAGTGGATACTGGGATAGCTTTTTGGCTAGTTAAGTGGAATTTACTGCATAAGGGAGAGAATCAGAGAGAGAATCAGAGAATCAACCAGGTTGGAAGAGACCTCCAAGATCATCCAGTCCAACCTAGCACCCAGCCCTAGCCAGTCAACTAGATCATGGCACTAAGTGCCTCATCCAGGCTTTTCTTGAACACCTCCAGGGACGGTGATTCCTGCTGCCTGTGTGTAGATTTATTACCTATTCTGCACAGAAAGTCGTAAGAGATGTGAAGAACCTCCACACAGGCCTCTTCTGTTACTTAAATGAGCAGTGGTGCACACGACAAATCCATGATTCTGCATAATGGACAGGACTGGGCTCATCTGAAAGTGCCAAGAAGCAGATTCAGACCAGAGTATTTAAACCCAATCATTATTTATTTTTTTTAAGAACAACTTAGACTACTATCTACTGGAAACAGTCAGAGTGTAGCTGATCCTGTCTGGGAAGAGAAATTATCTGACCTCTTAAAATTTCTTCCTCTTTTACATTGTTATGATGTGCTTTCTAAGCACAGTAACGTGACCTGCAGCTAGCCAATGTAAAACTATTTCAATATTTATATTTTTATTTCTAGCTGTTGTCTATTCCTGACCTGATTCCTGCATTAACAGCAGCAGAACAAAGAGCAGCAACATCTTTAAAATGGAGAACCCACGAGAAGTTACTACAAAAGTACGCTTGTCTCCCGCATATTATATCAAGCGACCAGATTTATTACCGCTTTCTGCACAGAATGTTGACAATCATTTTGACAAATGTGAGTCTGCCTCTTTCTTTCCCATTGTTTTTTTTTGTTCACACCACCAAATGTTTGCTTTGTATAGCACTTTATTTGTCATATTAATCTTAAATTACTATTTTCCTTCGTATATGGTGTATCAAGCTGTGGGGCTCTTTGATATAAGGCAGAAAAACTGCTCTGAGAACTCCCCCATTTGAGCAGCAAAATTCCAACTGACAGGTGGTTATGTTTCTCCTCCCACTCTTTCCTTGTGCTCATTATCTGAGATCTGCCTTCTTTTTCCTGATTTCCCTCCATACATTATTTTGCACTGTGTTCTGTTCTTTATGAAAGAACACTTTGTTGTGAAAATGAACCATCTTTTAGCACTACTAGTCTGAATTTTTGCTGAATTAAGTCAAGAACAAAACTCTCTGTCGAAAAGAAGATGTTAAGTTTTATTTTCTAAGACCTCTGATTTAGAAGATGCCTTCCACACATGGAATATTTTAAGGCATTTATGAAATAGCTGAATTAAAAAGTTAGGCAGAATAAAGTAGATGTATTGGTTAGAGTTCCTTATTCTCCCTTACATTATGCTAATTATTGCAAAATTTAGAAAGTTAAGCTAATTCTTAGCCATATTTTCTATTTGAAGATTGTGTTCTGCATTTTCAGTCACATTCCTTTAGATATGTTTAATTGTGTTCCCTTTATTTCTTCCAAGAATGTTCTGCCAGTCCAAAAAGCAGCTGCTCGGACTCTTTGTGTTTATTTGCGTTACAATCGCAAACAAGAACAGAGGCATGAGGTTATTCAGAAACTGATTGAACGTAAGATCATTTTTCCTTCATTACTTAGAGATGCAAGTTAGTGTTGACAGAAGATCTGTTGTTTATGGCTGTATTCATTCAGTGTAACTTCTTGCCATCATTGGAGGGATTTCGCTTAGAAGGCATTCAGTTGCTCATATTATCACCTGGCAAAACATATTATGTATGTCTGAGGGTTATATCTGAAGCATATGCCAAGGAATTGGGAAGCAAGCAGTGTGATGAAAAATTGATGCTATGACAAGGCTCCTCCAACTTTCAATATAAAATTGCTTAGCTGGAGGTGCTGCATTATACAAAGTGGAGTTCTTCTGTAGAAGTAAAATTCTACAGGGCCTTCAGCATAAGAAAAGCTGAATAAATATTATCAGAAATTAATTTATGAATGAGTTTGTCACCTAAGTTAACTTTATGGCTTATGCTATTTGTTTTAAAGGTAGGTTAGGAATTTGAATAGCTCCCATTAATAATCCCTAATGTTTACACTGTGATTTGATGTAGGTGTGATGTGGTTTGAAAGGCATACAGTTCAACAGAGTAGCTCGATCACTTGCTGGTTTTGCTTTTTTCATAGGGTTAAACAGACAAATTGTGTTTCTGAAAAAAATTGCATGCTGACAAAAGTGGTCACTGAATTCAGAAGGTTAAGTTTTGACAGAGAGAAAGAGTTCACATAGGCTGAGGTGTGCCTTGTGATGAGTGTGATTACTATCTTTCAAAGGTTTACCTTTGAAATGTTTTCCGTCTGATGTTGAAAACTTAATAGATATTATCTGTGGGTTGTTATTTTTCAGAACTGGGTCAAGGAAAAAGTTATTGGAACAGACTTCGTTTTTTAGATACTTGTGAATTCATTATGGAGCTGTTTTCAAAATCATTCTTCTGTAAATACTTCTTTCTACCTGTGCTTGAACTTACACATGATCCAGTGGCAAATGTGAGGTACTGTATGAAGACTATGTAGCAGTGTACAGGGAAAAAAAGCTTTAAATAACATATTAAGAAATGTTACTACAGGTTTTTGGATTTGTTTATATAGTACAACTTGAATAAAATGGTCTACAAAACCTTCAGGATGGCCTATATTAAATGTGTAGGGGATTATGGGAATGGTGTTAGCAAACCATAGAAGCAAGTCAGTCTGAGTGTTTGCAGAATTGATCGAAAAATCAGGTTTTGGGAGTGAGACAAAGGGGCCAGCAATAGATGAAGGTAGTCATAGAGTCATAGAATCAGCCAGGTTGGAAGAGACCTCCAAGATCATCCAGTCCAGCCTATCAGCCAGACCTACCCAGTCAACGAGACCATGGCACTGAGTGCCTCATCCAGTCTTTTCTTGAACACCTCCAGGGACGGTGACTCCACCACCTCCCTGGGCAGCCCATTCCAATGCCAGTCACTCTCTCTGGCAAGAACTTCCTCCTAATATCCAGCCTGTACTTCCCCTGGCACAACTTGAGACTGTCCCCTCTCTTTCTGTTGCTGGTTGCCTGGGAGAAGAGACCAACCCCACCTGGCTACAGCCTCCCTTCAGGTATTTGTAGAGAGCAATGAGGTCACCCCTGAGCCTCCTCTTCTCCAGGCTAAACAACCCCAACTCCCGTAGCCTCTCCTCACAGGACTGTGCTCCAGGCCTCTCACCAGCTTTTCTTGAGTGCAGAGAGAGAACTCGAACTTCAGTCTCTATTAATTTCCATCTGTTTAAATGTCACTGTATTTAAAACAAAACACAACAGCAATTCTCTGTGATCTAAGCTTAAGAAGTCAGTATAGGTTTTACCTTCTGTAAAAGCTTCTACTTTGTTGTTTGAGTAAATTGAAAGAGAACAGAAAACCATAAAGAAATTTGACATGTTAACCATTTTTAAATAGTGTTTTTTCTGTTATTTCTATATACTTTTTTTTCTCCACTAAATAGGAAACAAGCAATCACTGCTAAAAAGAAAATAATTCCTTTTTTGCCTGATGTGTGTAAGTCATGTCATCATTAACATGTCTGAACATCTAATGCTGCATTTACATAAACACTGTTGGTACATAGATGTGTGTATTCAGGGAGCTTCACTAAATAGTTTTTTTTACCAATTGAAACTGTTTAAATAGACCTTGTGTTGAGTATGAAGGCTAACATCTCAAAGCAGCAGGATCCCAAACATAAAAACTGAGCCATTTTGTGCATATAGGTTAAAAATCATATTAATGTCCTTAAGAGGGCCATGTTGAAACAATAAACTAAGTTTGTATATAATCTGATTAGCTTATTCTTTTTAATTAAAGATTTTAATTAAAAACTCTCTTGATATAATACAGATATTTAATGGATACTTGAAATAACTTGCAGTCCTTTAACTGATGTTAACATTAATTTTGTCATACTTCTTTTCTGGATTGTTCTCTTAACACTTTTTACAGAAGGGATGCACTGTCTCTAGTGGACTGAATTTTAGAAGTCAGACGTGGGTATTTGCTCATGATTGTAAAACAGACTTAGGGAGAATATTAATCTAGCTTTCTGCAGTGTCATAACTCTTTGCTACGGGTGGTTGTGAAGGTTAAAATGTTTTGAAAGTATAAAAACAGTAAGATGAATTTATATAAGAAGTTACTGTTTCTGGCATAGGATTGTCTCTGATCACAAGCCAGTGAAATCTGATGACAGAAAACATCACTATGTATTGGGTTTGAGGTTTTAAAATTTATTCCTAGAGATGAAAAGTATTATTTGTTATTACAATATGATCAAATGCAAATATTTTAATGTTCTTAAAGGTATGAAGTATTTTTATTTAATCTGCAGAGCATTTTAGTGTTAAAGAAACAAACAACAATGAACACATTTCTCATATAACCATTTTAGAAGCAATGCCTAGGAATCAAGGCAAGTAAATTATTTCAGAATAATTTAGGTTGGAAAAGACCTTTAAGGTTGTCGAGTCCAACTGTGAACCCAACACTGCTAGATCACTGCTAAACCATGTCCCTAAGCACCACATCTACATGCCTTTTAAATACCTTCAGGGGTGGTGACTCCATCAGTTTCCCTGGGCATTCTGTTCCAATGTTTTACAACCCTTTGCATAGAGAATTTTTTCCTCCCTGTCACATGTTGCTTGGGAGAAGAGACCAACACTCACTTCGTTATAGACTCCTTTTAGGTAGTTGTAGAATGTGATGAGGTCTCATTTGACCTTCCTTTCCTCCAGACTCAGAGAAATGGAGTTGCTTGAGCTACTTCTCATAGACTGGTGCTCTAGCCTCTTCATCAGTTTACTTGCTCTTGTCTGGACATGGTTCATTGTCTCAATGTCTTTCTTCAGTATCACAGTATCACAGTATCACCAAGGTTGGAAGAGACCTCACAGATCATCAAGTCCAACCCTTTACCACAGTGCCCAAGGCTAGACCATGGCACCAAGTGCCACATCCAACCTTGCCTTGAACTGCCCCAGGGATGACGACTCCACCACCTCCCCAGGCAGCCCATTCCAGTGCCCAATGACTCTCTCAGTGAAGAATTTTCTCCTCACCTCGAGCCGAAATTTCCCCTGGCGCAGCCTGAGGCTGTGTCCTCTTGTTCTGGAGCTGGCCACCTGAGAGAAGAGAGCAACCTCCTCCTGGCCACAACCACCCCTCAGGTTCTTGCATCAAGGGACCCCAAAACGAACACAATATTTGAGGTACAGCCTCAAAGGTGCCCAATACAGGGGTCAATTACTTCCCTAGTCCTGCTGGCCACACTATTTCTGATACAAGCCAGGATGCTATAGACCTTCTTGGCCACCTGGGCACACTGCTGGCTCATATTCAGCCAGCTGTTTCACTTTTTCTAACCTCCAGTCAACTGGGACCTTCCTGGTTAGTCAGGACTGCTGGTAAATGATGGAAAGTTCTTTGGTGAGGACTTTGTTGGCTTCTTCAGTACACTTGGATAGATCCCATCTGGCCCCATAGACTTCATTAAGTATCTCCATTAGACTGCAAAATATTCATCCTGCTCCTTGTCTCTGCCTTTCAGCTTGTTGAACTGGGTACCCTGAGAACAATTTGGTTAAGTTCACTTTGTGTCATTCAGTTTAAAAGCAGGCAAAATTGGGCTTCACAGAAAGGCACTCCAGTAACAAATAGAACTGTATTCACAGTGTCTGAGCAGGAGGGTTTTAAGGTTGACCTTATTTACTTTATATGAATAATTTCTCTTGCTGAATTTACTGCATTTAAAATTGTGTCTTCATTCAATAGAGCAGCTCCCAGCTTCTGAAAGCATTAGAGCCTGTTACTTAAAAAAACAATAAAACCAAACCCAGAGAAATCTTTATGACTTTCAGATGCAGGACTGTAGTCCCAGTCTGTGGAGACATTTTTGATAATCTTACAGTATGCCTGCAAGCAATAATTTCTGAAAAATAAGAGCTACTAACTTAATTATTTTATGTCACATGCTAGCAAATACAAAAAGTAACAATATTAGACATCTGCATCAAAAAGTGATTTTTTTTCCTTTGTAGAATGAAGCTATGCTACTTGTTACCAAAAGTTAAATCTACTCTGAAGATTCCCACTGATAAACATTTACTTCAACAGTTGGAATTATGTATAAGGAAACTTCTATGTCAAGAGAAAGACAAAGATGTCCTGAGTATTGTAAAAAGAGTAAGCAGTTTTCTTTCTTAGCAGCATTTTGTCTTGCAGTTAACATTAAAATTTAAGATGATCAAAGCTGTGCTTTCAATTACTGTTTCAAGAGCAGGAGCCTAAAAAATTGTGTTGCCTATAATGTCATTTTAAACAATTAAAAGAAGATGCAATGCTTACATTGCATTTATTTTCTAGTGACTAGGATTCAGGATTTTGACCAGGCCCTTGACCGTTGTGAAAAAATGGTGACTAAAGATAGGATAAATGGTTGTCCCTAGAGAGCTGTTTTGTTAATCTATGTCATAGAATCATAGAATCAACCAGGTTGGAAGAGACCTCCAAGATCATCCAGTCCAACCTAGCACCCAGCCCTAGCCAGTCAACTAGACCATGGCACTAAGTGCCTTATCCAGTGGTTTCTTGAACACCTACAGGGACGGTGACTCCATCACCTCCCTGGGCAGCCCATTCCAATGGCAAATTACTCTCTCTGGCAAGAACTTCCTCCTAACATCCAGCCTATACTTTCCCCTGGCACAACTTGAGACTGCGTCCCCTTGTTCTGTTGCTGGTTGCCTGGGAGAAGAGGCCACTCTCCACCTGGCTACAATGCCCCTTCAGGTAGTTGTAGACAGCAATGAGGTCACCCCTGAGCCTCCTCCAGGCTTTAAAGTATATAGATAAAGGGTTTGGAGAATTTTGAAATGTTACAAACACCTTTGTGATGTGAATATTCACCAAGAAGTACACCATTGAGGGATATTCATTTCTAGTCTCAAAAGAAGCTGTGAAGTAACTCAGAGAAGTGGCTTCCTTATAGGGCCAGTGTGCAAGAGGGATTGGTTGAACATCTATGTGGAATATCCTGGTTTACTCAGATTCTTGAGTAGTTGTTTTGGGTTTTTTGAGTCTCAATTCCTAGATCTGTTCTCCAGCCATTCAATCTTGTGTGCTTTCCTTTGAGTGTATTTTGAATGCCAAAGAGACAGTCTGTTAGTTCTTTATGGCAAGTCACAGCAGGGCTCTGAGAAAACTCTGCCAATGTTAAACTGCATTTGTGACACAAAAATACAAGTATAGGCTTCAAACGTTTTGGAAGAAAAGACATGTTTTATTTTGAGTTACAACTATTCTAAGCTTCTTATATGGACAGGTTTTTAGCATACTGATATATACTATTTGGATTTTGTTTTTAGACAGTGTTAGAATTGGACAGAATGGAGGTCTCTGTAGATGCTGTGAGTACTTACTAACTTTAATATTTACCAAGTACTTCTCATTTCTTCTCATTTTCACCAGTATTTTATGCTGTAGCCCATTTATATGGACCTACTGTCTGTATCACAAACCTCTTGTTAAGCATTGTGAGAGAGGCATGCATTTGAGGATCTGGAGATGTACACAGGAATGCCAACATGTCACAGTCCCAAATAGTTGAGGAGCTATTGGAACCAGTTAAATGTATCTGACAGCTACAGACTTTAATACTGAATATATTAATAAGTTTCCTTAATTTTAGTAATTGACTTAATTGAAACTATATTCCAGCAACCTTGACCTGAATTAATTACCTCCTTTTTTTTTCTTTAAAAAAACAAATGAACAGAAAACCCAAACCCTTGGTTAGTAATTAGAGTGAAGTGAAAAAACTAGTAAAACAATTATGGTTCACTTGCCAATTCTCATTATGAATATAGTACAGAAAATAATAGTGATGTGATGGTTTGGGTGTTACCTGCCCCCCCCAACTTTAGAAATCACCCAGACTAGACTCAGCAGGCTCTGGAAATTGAATGAAGCTTATATTTACAGCTCAGCACAATATACAAGCAGATATTTACAGTATGTACAGTTATAGACAGAAATATACACAAGGTAAAAGGTAATACAGAAACACAACAGCCCTCCCAGAAACCTGAGTCCCCAGGAGGGGCTCCCAACTGCCCTTCCACCTTCTCCCACCCCTCTCTACCTTACCCTAGACATTGCCTTGTGCCCAAGGAAGAATGGAGGGTCGGCCAGGGGGGTTAGGAAGCAAGTGGATTAATCAGAGAGACGGCAGGTGAGGTTAGAGAGATGCAGCCCACAGCCTGGACAGAGAGCAACTCCCTTATCTATGGATTCTTGCTCTTACATCTCTCAGCAAGCCTATGAGTGAAGTAGACATCACCATTGTTTCCCTTTCACAGCCTGTAATCTAGTTCTTCTCACCAAAACATTCTAGCTAGCTTCAAACTAGCACAAGTATATGGCTTTCTGAAGTTGGAGTGATACCTATTCACCAAGAATCCTGAAGGGGAAGCATTGGCTTTTGAAGTTATCGATGTAGTTGTCTTAACAGCGTCTTCTCTCTGCAATTGTGTTCTCAAAAGGTATTCTAAAGCTAGCTAATATTTCAGAAAGGCAGATACATTCCTTGGTTTTGTTTTGTGTAATGGCTTATCAGTTGTAGATACTCATTTTAGACCTTTAAAAAGTTTGAGTGTGTGTGACAGACTGTACCATTTGAGAAGAACACTTTCATTGATTTAGACATTTGAATTAAAAATATTGGCAGCTCTATTACCAGCATACCTGTGTAGCACAAAAAAAAAAACATTGTCAGCTGCCAATGTGGTATCTTTATAATTAAAATAAAAAGGCATCATTTTAATAATGATATTCAAATGCAAACTTCAAGGTTCCTTCATCATTAAATTCAACAGATTTTGGTGTGATTTTTATTTAACTGATTGGAGGAGTTGTACTAATAGTGGGAGAGAATAGAACTCGACTGTTATTTTGGTCATTTGGAAGCAATGCCTAGTTGAAATCCAATATTTTTTTTAGAGTAATACCTAAGAAAATTATTATTATTTTTTTAAGGAACAATTAGAAAAGGAGAAGCAGCAAAATGAAGGAAGACCTACAAACATTAATGATAAAATGTTTGAAAAGAAGCGTAAGTTTGGGGGTTTGTTTGCATGTTGTTTGTGCATCCAGTATTCTTCTACAAAGGTAGAAGTGAAAGGAGCAGAAAAAAGATGCTTTATATGGTAAACAGAGTTTTAGAAAGTGGCAATCAAACTTTTTTTTCTATATATTTCTAAGGATCTTTGTATAAGATAGCCTCATTTTATTAGATAGTTTTAGTTCTCTAATATTATTCATTTTGGGATGTAATGTAAGTACTCCTCTGTGGCATTTCTGAAGTGTTAGTAGCACTGGATTAGTTACTGCTGTTTACTCCATGATTGTGATACGTTGTGTATTCTTTAATTATTTAAAGTTAAGCTTTGAGAGAAATATTTATGCTGGCTTTTTTTTTTTTTAATCAGGTAGAGACAGTAAAACATCATCACTGTTAGCAAAAAGTATCACTCTCTCTGTTCCGGGAAGCTCTTCTGGTCCCTCAGCAGGTAAGAACTCTTTAAAAAGTTTGGAATGCTTTGCTTTCCCATCAGCAGGTTAAAACTCAGCAAAGCTACCTTTGGTTTTTTGGGGGCCAAGTTTCACCTACTTCACCTAGGGAAAGATTCCACTCCTAGAACTGAATATGTTTTCTATAATTCTTATTTTTATTTTATTCCTCACTGCAGAAGTAGGTGGCATACGGTTTATTTTTTGTTACTGAAGTATTTAAGTTGGTTCCTTCAGTTAGCATAGGGTGGCAGAAAATGATCTTTAGAAGTGTTCTTAATTACTGAAGAAATAAAATGATATCCATGTTAAAATTATCTGCTACTTTTAATTTTAGGCAAAGAAGACAAGAAGTCCAAGTTGGTTCGAAGCCAATCTTTCAGTACTCAAGCACTGCATCCAAAATACAGCAACATAGACAAGTGTCCTAAGTATCTTTATCTTCATTGCTTACCTCATAGGCATCTGTTTACCTAATAGGCATATCTTTTGAATTATATACACATGAATCTGTAAATTCCCTTTAAGTTAATTTAGGTCACCTTTTATCATGTCAAGAAAACGTTTTTCAATATGAGCTGCTAGTTGTAAATGAGTATATTTCTTAAAGTTCAGCATAACTTCCTCTTTTTTTTTCATATAAGCTTAGAAATTTACCTCTAACACTGTTAAACAGCAACTGATACACAATTTTCTTTTGTTTTGTTTAAGTAAAAGCTCTAATACAGGATATACATCCTCAGTATCAGGAATGGGAAAGAGTTGTATGTTATCCTTTAGTGGTAAGTAGCTTATCATATTATATTTTACATGATTTTTGTGTGGGGGTGCTGAATATATGGGGCCTCTTAGACAGACAGACTGCAAGATACTGTTTTCCTTAACATAGAATGATAACTATCCTATTAGACAGACAGACTGCAAGATACTGTTTTCCTTAACATAGAATGATAACTATCCCACTAGACAGACAAACTGCAAGATACTGTTTTCCTTACCATAGAATGATAACTATCCTACTAGACAGACAGACTGCAAGATACTGTTTTTCTTCCCATAGAATGATAACTATCCTATTAGACAGACAGACTGCAAGATACTGTTTTCCTTAACATAGAATGATAACTATCCTATTAGACAGACAGACTGCAAGATACTGTTTTCCTTACCATAGAATGATAACTATCCTATTAGACAGACAGACTGCAAGATACTGTTTTCCTTACCATAGAATGATAACTATCCTACTAGACAGACAGACTGCAAGATACTGTTTTCCTTAACATAGAATGATAACTATCCTATTAGACAGACAGACTGCAAGATACTGTTTTCCTTACCATAGAATGATAACTATCCTACTAGACAGACAGACTGCAAGATACTGTTTCCTTACCATAGAATGATAACTATCCTATTAGACAGACAGACTGCAAGATACTGTTTTCCTTAACATAGAATGATAACTATCCTATTAGACAGACAGACTGCAAGATACTGTTTTCCTTACCATAGAATGATAACTATCCTATTAGACAGACAAACTGCAAGATACTGTTTTCCTTACCATAGAATGATAACTATCCTATTAGACAGACAAACTGCAAGATACTGTTTTCCTTAACGTAGAATGATAACTATCCTATTAGACAGACAGACTGCAAGATACTGTTTTCTTTAATGTAGAATGATAACTATCCTATTAGACAGACAGACTGCAAGATACTGTTTTCCTTAACATAGAATGATAACTATCCTATTAGACAGACATACTGCAAGATACTGTTTTCCTTAACACAGAATAATAGCTATCCAATAGGATTGAGCACTTCAGTGCTGATCTATTTATTCTTCTTTTTTTCAGAGTCCTTTTTTTATTTTGTTCCAATATTGTTTAAAGTGACATTTAGTAGTGAGAGTAAAATGAGTTTAAAACTTCTTGGTTGGCGTTTTGGATGTCATAAAAAGATTGCTTTTTGCGGTTTGCTTCTACTTGTTTTGCTTGTGGAAATGGATATTATGTGTAACTTCTACTGAATTATGGGGGAGAAATTGCTGTCTGGAAATGCCTCTCTCTCTATTTGCTGTTGAAGAGTTTGAGTAGTTAAAAATTGGGAGGAGATGAATTCTTTCTAATAAAATCTGCCATTTTCTCTTCACAGCCACTAGACATTGGACAATTATCTGCTAAATTTTAAGCAGCTAAAGGCTGGACAATTAAATCCCACTGTTTTCATATCTTAAATGTATTAATCTTCTCTTCTAAAATGTGCCTTCTATTTATTTTTATTTAGTATTTTCATAAAAACACTTAAAGAATTCTTAAGTCAAAACTGTTCCATTACAGAAGGTTAAACTTCTGTCAAAGGAAACACACCACTACTGCCCAGGGAAAAAATTGTCTCACTCTTTTTGCTTTCCATGTATTTTTCTCAGACAAAATTATTTGTCTAAACTGCAGCTCTTTATTTCAGATGATTCATTCCGGACTCATTCTAATGGTCATAGTGGGAATGGTACCTTAACTTCCAGTTCTTCTCGCAGCTTATTTAACTCATCTGACCAAAAGAACAGTGGAAACAAGGAGAGCCAGTCCAGAAGGATGAGCATGTAAGTGGTTGATGAGTTTAAGTCAAGCTTATGGGTAACATTTACAAAGGATACTGAAGCCATGTAAAAGGACACTGAAGCCATGTAAAAGTAAGCCTGTATTTATAATACTTCTGCACCCAGGTTTTGAAATAGGAAAATAGCAGGGTAAAAATGTAAGGAGTGCAATTATAAGTGTTTTTAAGATGAAGTTCCCTTTTAATTACTCTTCAACGTGGTTTCTTCTGCACATTTGCATTCAGCTGGTACATTATGGGGAGGGTGGAGTAGGACAAAGTGAAGATTAGTGCATTTGATACATAATAACTACAACTATAATCATTTAGCTACCTGTAGTTACATAAATAGAATGTATGTATTGTCATATGATTTAGTTTTTCCTTTTTCTTCATTTTATGTGCTCATATATGTTTGTGCATTATTGTATCACGATGAATTTTGAGAATTACAATGAACTGGTACTGCTACTTGTTATTAAGGCTGCCTTCTTTGGCTTACTGTAACCATTTAGACAAAATTAAATGCTAGGCATCTCCCTCAGACTGGTTTTCTTCAAGCATCAGCCTAAACTGCCCAGTATTTTGCAATCAAAGATGAATTTGTGTGCTCCTGGGAGGAAAGTGTAACAGTCATGAAAACTGCTGTGATGTGTACTTAGATCTCTGTAGCAGCCAGTTCTCTGCATATTCCTTTTATGCTATAACTTGTTCTAATTTCCTGGTGTTGCACTAGCTGTAATCTTAGGTGCTCAAATTGAGGTTTTTCTTTGCTGTCAGAGATTGGCTAGCTCAGTCAAGGCAGAGCAGAGGAAAGAAAGGAGTCAAATATATCAAGAAAGGAAGATTGTTTGGGAAAGCAAACTTTAAGTATAGTCTAAACTAGAACTAGAAGCTGAAAAGTACAGAGAAATTCAAACTGGGCCTTGGAAGTCTGAATAGGTATTAGAGACCAATAGGTATTAGAGACCAGAGATAAAAGGAGTCTGGAGAATGTGAAGCTTTGACTTGCTGGTCAGAGATAATGGACTTAAGATTTGAAATTCATACCAGATAGGAATGAGGGAATATCTTAGACTGCTTTCCCAGGTATGAAGAGGAAGCAATGGAGATAGTGATCTCTTGAGAGGTCCTTTCTTTCAGGTCAATAAAGTATCTGTATGAACTCATATTTTTCACTTCACTGTTTTTAGATTCCTTTAACAAAATGAACCAACCTCCCCCTTTACTCACAGATACAAGTTACGACAATTCCTGAAATGTAAAATCAAATACTCAAAAGTTTAGGAAATTGAGTTCTCTTGAACAGCTACTTGCATGGGTTATATTATGATTCAGTCTCTTGCCGTGTGACCACGTAGCAGTTTTCCTACTGGAATTTTACCACCTCCACTCTACAAGATAAATTTGCTCTGGAATTAAATCAAGATTGCATAATGGTCCCTCGTTCCTAGAACAGATTGTCTTTGTAGAAAAGGTTGGAAGGTAAATACAGAATGAAGGTGGACTGTTTGTCACAGCAGAAGTACCTTAAGATGCCAAGTCAAATTACACTCTGCTCCCTGTTTTCTTCAGGCCGCTAATGCTTTCTTGTAAATACTTCCAACAGTACTTACTTCAGATGCTGTATAGGTGATCATTTACTTCAAAGTACATGATTTCAAGCCCAGAGGTTAGATTAATAGACATACTGGTATTTCCAGCAATTCATAAAGTAAATAGGACATGTATCTTGAGCACATCAAATAACACAGTTCCATACTTTCAGAGGTTGTGTGCTCAAATCCCCACATGCTTTCACCCTAGTCACTGTATACCTCTATTCTCTGTCTTTGAAGCCAGCAAATCTATTGAAACGTTGTAATTTTTGTTTTAGTAACCATTGTATAAATCCCACTTACTCATCAGTCTCACACGGATTTGGAGAAAATAAATGTATTAATATTCACAAAGCAGCTAGATACAAAGATTAAATGGATATATTTTTTTTACATCACATAAAAAAATTTCCACATTTCAAAGGTTTTTCTGTCTGTCATCTCAAATAAAGCTGATGTCTTTAGTTTGGATACAAAAGATCAGAAAAAGACTCACACAGATCAGTTTGTATCTTTGTGTTCAGGCAGGAAAGCAGAATGTAAGAGAGTCAAGCCTACGATCTCAGTGTACCATCCCCAAGTGAATAGGTTAGCAGCAGACTGTTTGAAAGTAGGTATCTGATCAAACACAATGATCTAGGTATCCTCATTGGTTCACAAAGTCCCTGAACTGCATAGTGTCAGAAGACAGGAGGATATACTAGGGCAAGAAAAACGTTTTTGGGGGAATGAAGAGCAGGCTTAAAGGATGACCTACATTTAGTTTTGAATGTGAGTTTTAATCTTCTGTGTTCTTGTGGGAAAACACATCTCTCAAGCTGGTATAAAGTCTGATGCATTGTAGATTCAATTTCTCTTCTGTAACCTGAACCCAAACTTAATTGTTTTCAAAATGGAGCAGCTCCTTAAGGAAATATTAAGTACAGGAATGGTTGGTGGTAAATGCATTCATCCATGTAACCTTATTGACCACAGGGGTTTAGATATACCTCTTTTATTTTTCTTTTGTTCAGAAAGTCAGTACTGGTGCTAAATAGACACATACTTAAAATACAAATGAAGTCAGTTACAAGGAAACATTATTTTCTAGATTGAGTGAAAAGAAAAGCATATATCCAAATATATACAAGCAGTTGATGGAAACTACTCATACTGAGAAAATAGCTTGAAAATTGTACATTGAGTGGTACATAGATGCTCATGAATGAGTGTCCCTCTCTGATCTCACTAAGGCAGAATATTTGTGAGAAAAGAATAACTAAGTATATATTTATACTATACCATTGTGTAAATTAACTTATGTGCTGGTCAGATATTGCACTGACAATTGTAGCAGCTGTAGTTTGCTGGCTCTGCAACATGAGTAAGAGGACTTCTATGTTCCTTTTTCTAAGTAATTATGTGTGTTTTTTCAAGAATGGAAAATTGAACAGTAATATGTTCATTAATGATTAAAATACCAACAGATACAATTAATGATTCTTAGTTCATGGTGATGCATATTTTGACAAAAAAATATTTAATTACTTAAGTCTAATCTTTTCTCTAAAAATAATCTACTGAATATTAGCAAATGTTCTCTTTTGACAACGTTGCTTGCAGGGATGAAGAATTTCTGATTTCATACAATCCTGTTCTTGTGGGAATTTTTCAAGACCCAAAGCTACTTTGTTGGAAAACTGACTTTTTTATTCATGAGTTCAAACATTTTTTAGTCCTGTTTCAGAGTTATGTGTGCCAATTAAAATATTTTCACTTTCTGAAGATGATGTAGAAGCAAGGAGAAAACCCCACCAGCTCAGTAAATAATGATCTGGGAGTCATAAGCAGATGAAAAGATAATTAATTTCAGTGTCATTTTCAGGATTTTAGGTAATACTGAGGAATAGAAAATGCAGGAATTATGCTAAAGGTGCACCCCTATAACTTCATGGTGAAATAACCAATGAGATGAATACCTGCTTTAAGCACCTATAGGAACAGAAAAAAATCACAGAGAGCACTGGTTGAATATTTTATCCCACAAGAGGCCTTAAGTCAATTTACATAGCAAGTGTGCTCTTCTGATTTTCTGCTGAAGAGTTGTAACCATGACTGCTTGTACCACCTTAACCATCTCATTGAGAGGAATCTCTGCATGACCTGTAGGAAACTTAATGGAGAAGTACACTCTTATTACAGTATCACAGTATCACAGTATCATCAGGGTTGGAAGAGACCTCACAGATCATCAAGTCCAACCCTTTACCACAGAGCTCAAGGCTAGACCATGGCACCAAGTGCCACATCCAACCTTGCCTTGAACAGCCCCAGGGACGGCGACTCCACCACGTCCCTGGGCAGCCCATTCCAGTGTCCAGTGACTCTCTCAGTGAAGAACTTTCTCCTCACCTCCAGCCTAAATTTCCCCTGGTGCAGCCTGAGGCTGTGTCCTCTCGTTCTGGTGCTGGCCACCTGAGAGAAGAGAGCAACCTCCTCCTGGCTACAACCACCCCTCAGGTAGTTGTAGACAGCCCTCAGAATGTGTCCATTTGGTTTTTTCAGTGGATGCAGTAAAGCAGCTAGTAATTTTTAAAGCACAGCAACAAAGAATTACATGAAAATGTTGCACACAACAGCAGTGTGTTATGCTTTGTTACTTGATGATACTGAAACAACATATTATGTGTTTCTTCTTTTGTATGAAGAAAAAACAGAAAATCAAACTCTTAGATCTTCTGGGAGAGAAAAAAAGAAACCAGAGACTGGTGAAGCAACATTCTGGTGTGAAAAAGTGGAAGCAGCAGGTGGGACTTTATAATGCCTGGAGTGAATAAAAAGCATCTTGTAATGTTAAAACTTTTTAACTTTTAAATAAAACCTGTAAAATATGTTCCCATAAGTAATGCAACAGTTGCAGAATTTTAACATTGTAGTGAAATGTTAGGAAATGCAACTTCAGCTCTGTGCTCTTAACTGCTGCAGCTAAAGAGAGGATTTTGTTTTCTTCAACTGCGCCTTTGTAGTATAAATTCTTGGATTTAGAATGCACATTTCCATTGCTTAATTGGCTTCTTTACAGTTTTTAGCAATTCTTAGCACCCATGTTTAATGCAAGGAGTAGAAGGAATTGTTACAATTAATGAAAAAGTAATGCCACATTTTAAAGAACCTTCAAACCTGATTTAAGACCAACAGTCCAGAACCATTGATTAGTCTATATAAAGATACATAGCCTTCAATAGCATTGTGCTGTGAGTTTGGAAGTAATCTTTCTACAGGTAATAAGTAAAGTTCATAAAGATCCTGTGTAAGTTCAAAGCAGTCTAAAAGCAATGTCTCGAGATGATACAAAAAAGAATTTTATTTCCTAAGTTTTGCTGTATAAAAACTTGTTTTAATTTTTAGTATTTCAGATTGTATTTTCACTTGAATAATTTATAATGATGAATCTAGTTTTTGATCAGCTGCTCTTTCAAGCTGTCATGCTTCAGTGATGTCATCTGCATTTGTTTGTATCAATGCCAATGTTTCTATCAAAGTTTGTCTGTGGAAAACATGCAATTCTGTTTAAAAAATATATATATTTATGCCAATACTTGAGATAGAGCCTATGAAGCTATTGTCAGCTTCTCTCTTTCAAAATAGAAGCAGCATAAATATATTGATGTAAGAAAGAGGTGTTTTTTTAGACTTTATTGGTGTATGATAAAGATGATCTGATATATGAATGCATCTGCGTGTGTGGTTACTTTTTATAATGTAAAAATGCAAATGATGATTTACTCAAAATAAAGCCTAAGACAATGCAATGCAGTGCATGTTCTTGAGAAAAAAAAAAAACAACTCAGAGCATCTTTTATAATTGAAATAAATAACAGCATTTGCCTACAGCAGGTATTTATTTTGCATAGCAACAATGTTAGATGTATTCAGCTGTGTGTGAAATACAAAATGTGTCTTTGGATTTAGCAGTGTTTAACTATCTGAATTCTTAAATTGCACTACAGCTGGTTTTAGCTATGTTCTTTGTCTTTAGTCACAGACATTGTTTGAGTTCTGTGGAAACACTCAAAAGTTTTCAGTTCTGCAGCCTAGTGTAGGACCTTTAAAGTCAGGCATTTCTTTAAAACCTTTTTCAAGTATTACGATGTTTAGCATGCAATATTGGTGCAGATACATGGAGGGCCTATGCTGGCTCCTCCCAAGTTCTGCTTTTGTCTTATTCATGAGAGCATATACCACAAGTTCCCCAAGGCACAAGTAACTCAACACAACAGCTATGCTGCTAACCCGTGGGCCAGAGGACACTGCTCGGTCTGTTCTCAGTCTGACTTCTGGCAGGGACCAAACTCAGCTCAGCAGTACTTAGCTTGCAGAAGAGACTCAAAACTGTGTTTGACCCTCAGATGCCTTTACTAGAACAATGCAGGACATTCAGTAAGCTAGGAGACTTGAATCCAAGCTTTTTCTCCCCTTAGTAAGCAGGGAGTGAGTTCATTTTTTTCTTGTTGGCTACATCTGTCTGTCTTTTTTAACTGATTAATTTATTTAATGCTGATAACACATACTCCACTCAATCACACTGCTATGTATTAAACTCCTGCTGCATAATCTTTACATGCACTGTTTAGGTGGTTTTTTCATCTGCACATCTTCCTTGTGCAGACTTCTGCTGCCTTGTGCATGCTTTCATCAGTCCTTCACACTACAGATCTCCATCCCAGCAGTCTCTTGTGGGCTGCTTTCTTCTGGGTTACTTCTGTTGGTCAACAGTGATACTTTTGAACCCACTGTAGCAATTGTTCTTACCTGAAATTTAGAATAGCATCTGAAGGTCAACTGTACAGTGATAATTGTGTGGTTTTCTATTGCAACATTCATCTTGCTAATCATTTAGGAGTCAGAAGGAGTGTTTGCTCTTTCTAGGTGCATTCATACTGCAGCTGGAGCTTAGGTTCGATGCACCTTCACAGTATAGTCAGACACCAGAGTCTGCCTGCTGAATCCTTTGATGAGTGGCTTACACAGCAAGCGTCTGGGTACTGGAGGCAACTGAAGGGATCTTTGAGAGATGTTTTACCAGCTTTATCCTGTAATGTACCTTTTGTGTATTGTCGTAGAAGCATCTGTCTATAAGCATTTGCTGATAGAAGAGCTAAAACGTTCTGTGATTTTGAAAACTCTTCTGCCCCCTCCTGAGCAGCTATTTTGAGAAGACTGTGAGCAAGCAGAATAGCAGGTAGATCTGTAAGTTACATATAGCTAGAAGTAGCTTTTTGTGTTGTTTCATACTTTATACTTAGGATGCTGATGCTAACAAAATTTGCTGTATGTTAAGGAACTTACTGTTCACCTGAAGGTGCTGCACTGCTTCAATAGAGGGAATTGTTTTTAGATGCTGGAAATATTTTTGCAACACCTTTTGGATTTTAGGATCAAGTGTGAATACAATTATTCCTCTTTTATGGAGGCGTGTTTTTGCCTATCAAGGTCTGTCTTCATTCAGGCATAGAGTTGTATTACATAGTTCACCCTGATAGCTAGATAATAATACATGCAAAAGTTTAGGGTTTAGGAGAAGCCTAGCTTGATGTTACAAAGTAGTACAAATTCAGATTTTCCAGGTTCTGCATTTTTAAGAACTATTTTGTGTTTGGCAGAAAAAAAAAAAGCAGCACATCATGTACCCTTAGGAAATGAGGGCATTTGAGATTTTGAATAAATACTTTGAAAGAGGTCACACTCCAGGCAATGTAGACTTCATTGCAGATTCAGTTTAATTTCTACAGTAACAAAGATCTCTAGCCAGAGGCTGTAAATTGTCTTTTAGAGCCTGTTTCTGGTTTTTGTAGGTGGCAAAATTCTGCTCATGTTGAGGTCAGTAGGCTCGTTGCAGAAGTAAATAACATTGAGGAATATCAAGCTACAGCATTTTGGCATGCATTTCCTGAATATTTTGGCATGAGAGTCTCTGATTTTCATTCAGCCTTGTCACTAGAATTTTGGGGTTTGAAAGTTCAGTTCTGTGTTTTTTGTTTTTGTTTTTTTTCACTTGCATGGTAGATTTTACAAGACATGTTCTTGTCATACTGTAGGATAGCCAGTGTTACCTTTGTTCACATTTCTGTTGGATCAACCACCCTGCCAATGAAAAGTAATGTTCTAAAAGTTTCTTCAAAGATCATGAAAAGGAATGGTCGGTCCACTTTGATGGTGGGAGGCACTGTGAATGCAGTTATTTCTGACCCACTGGCTGCTGTAGCCTCAGTTCCTTCTTCATCCACTTCAATTACTGCCTTTTGGACAACCTGAAATGCAATATAGAAGTTAAATAGTGACAGACACAAATACTAGAATGAAGAATGGTTTTCAAAGTGCAAGGGGCCTGGGTGATGAGCACAATTTGTGGAGACACCGTGAAGGCAATGCCATTCACATCACCTGCAGGAGGAGAGGGTGGCTCTGAGAAGGTCCCTGCACTCCCCCTTCCCTCCTATACACCTCATGACTCCCCACAATGCTCCCATCTCAGGCACAACAAGATGGACCCTATAAATCTTAAGGGAGTTCCCAGTTTTTTAAGAAGTGGATTTTTTACCTCAAAGATGGAGTGTGATGAGAACTGGGTCTTTGCATCTCTTCATGGTGAAGTTCTTCACCATGAGAGTGGTGAGAGCCTGGAATGGGTTGCCCGGGGAGGTGATTGAGGCTCCATGCCTGGAGGTGTTCAAGGCCAGGCTGGATGAGGCTCTGGCCAGGCTGATCTAGGGTAGAGTGTCCCTGCCCGTGGCAGGGGGGTTGGAACTAGATGATCCTTGTGGTCTCTTCCAACCCTGACTGATTCTATGATTCTATAAGGCATTTAGTTGAAGTAGGCTTCTATTAAGGGTAAAAATGAGTATGTCTGTGCAGTTTAGCTCAGTGTTAAACTGGTGTACCCATAACCTGTCTGCTGCAGCAGCAGAAGAGTTAGTATAGCCACCATGACACCAATACTTAAAAATGAGTATGCTACTTCAGGTGTCATTGTGCTTTTCCACATTTCTGAGCATAAGTCTCAGTTAGAGATTTTGTTCTTGCAGCTGGTAGCATGAAGCAACCATTACATCTGTACAGTGCTCATTGTTGGTATTTAACTGTAACAGGGAGAGTTTCTCAGAAGTGGGAGATGTTCTCATCAGTCACAAACACTGACTGGCTGGATGCACCATTTGCAGCTGATTTTGTGAGTGCTTAGATGGATGCACCAATTTGGGCCTTTTTCCTGTATATTTCTAATTAAGTGTGTATAGCAATGAGATGCAGTCCTGGACTGGTCAAAGGCCTTTCTTTCCCACTGAAATTGCAGCCTGACACAATCTGATTTCTTTCCCATTTTGTTATTTGAGCCTGCATAAACTTCTTAATACTTCCCCTCTGTTTGGTCTGTATTGATGAACTGCCTAGTCAGCTAGTAGCATTCCCAGCTCCCAGACTCATGGGAATGATTAATGTGGAGACAGTTGGAGGACTTCAGCAGTGTTGAGCACTCTGCTAACTGTTCTTAAATAATAAGACTGACTATCATGATCCACAGGCACAGAATGCTCCTCTGGCACATCATAGCTGATGCACATATTGCTTCTAGTATCAATTAGCTGTTACTATTCAAGTGTGGTTTGTTTTTTTCCCACTTTTTTTCCATGATAACAGAGTAGAGTTAACTGCTGAGAATCATCATGGAATACTTGTATGATCAAAGGGAAGGGAGGAAAGTGCTGCAGATCGACATTGCATTTCCCAACTGAAAATCACTGCCATTTTATCCAAGAAATGATTACTTTTAGGATATAAAAAGTCATATTGTTAAATCACATCTGTAACAGCAGCACCAGTAGCTTAGACAGTTCTTTTTGATAGGGTACAAATTCATGAGGTGAAGGTGCAAACAAGACCATGCCAGGCTCATTTCAGTGGTGCCCAGTGACAGGACCAGAGTTAAATAGGCACAAACTGAAGCACAGGAGGTTCCTTACCAGTAAAGACTTCTTCACTGTGAGGGTGACAGCACTACCACAGATTGCCCAGAGAAATTGTGGATTCTCCTGCCTTAGACATATTGAAAACCTGTCTGGGCATGGTCCTCAGCATCTGACTTGAGGTGATGATGCTTGAGCAGGATGATTACAGAATCACAGAATGGTAGAGGTTGGGAGGTGCCTCTGGAGATCATCTAATTCAACCTCATAGGTATACTTAAATCAGGTTGCACAGAAATGTATCTAAATAGGTTCTGGAATTCTCCAGAGAAAAAGACTCCACAAACTCCCTGGGCAACTTGTTCTATTGAGCTGAACCAGATGACCTCCAAACATGTGCAGATTGCATGTGCTTGGCAAATTAGTTTCTTTCCTATTAGTGTTGTTAGAAGTGTATATCACATAGTATCTTGACTGGGCTATTTACATACTATTGTAATTCAAATAGCAAATAATTTCAGAAGGCTTACCTGTGAAACTGCTACATATCCTTCATCTGTGAGGTGACCAAGATCTGCAGTACAGGTAAAGAGATTTTTAATTCCAAGAGTGTGAAGCAATTTCTTCATTTTGTATTTCTGCTCTAGTTTGAACTTTGGAAATGAAATATCCACTTTTCTGTGTGGAGAAAGGAAGAGAAGTTCAATGCAAAATTCAGCTGTGTAGACCACTTGGCTGCTGAAATGCACCCTAGTCAGGAGTGAAGCTTTACACAGAAAAAGAAGGGGCAAAACCTAAATAGTGTCTGCTGGAATTTACATTTGCAGAGTATCACCTCTGAGCTGTTGACTGCCTAAGATGCTAGAAATTGTTTCCTTCTCTGTATAAAATTCTTCCACCACTACTTACAGTGCCTGGATACCAGAGTGACACGCTAATTTATTGACCAGTGAAAATTTATCTGATTTTATCCATTACTTCACATTTGCACTGACAGTAGAAGTTTCATACTCTGTGTATCTAAGTGTATTGTGCACTGTGTCTGGCAGTGCACAATTTAAGGAGAGAGCGAAGGCCTAAGGAAGAATTTGGAATGACTAGATTGACTATATCTGCAGAGGGATAGACATTTCTAACTGAACAAGCCAACCCATCACCTCAGATGAGGTGATGAATGGCACCTCCTGCCATTAAAAGGTATTTAGAGTGGGCTATTGTTAGGCCAGTAAAGGATCCCTACTCTGGAGATACTAATGCCACAGAGGTGCCAGCATGTGAAAAAGGTTAGGAAAACCAGCTAAACTTTGTTGTGTTTTCTTGCTTTGTATCAATAGACAGGGAATACATTAAGGCCAGTAGGTGTCAAAGAAATACCTGGTTTTCATGTTTCCAAGCCAGGATTCCACAAGCTCCATAGTCAAATGGTCTTCAAGTGAAATGTAATCTGCCTCCTTTTCTGGGATGACAACCAGCATGTGGGCTTTCCCTTTGTAGGGCAGCTTTATCACAGTGCATCTTAGGTGCTCATCAAAAGTTGAATTAACTTTATCTGACTTGAACATCATGGGTACCTGTACACTTCTGTATTTGTTTATGTGGAAAGTCTCCATTTCTGTGAATTTGGGATTAAAAGGATAAACCCATTTGCCTGAAGAAAGAAAGAAAATAATTCTGTGCATTCAAGTGTGGTCAGAAAAATATTCAGAAGCCCTCTAAAAAAAGTATGTTTTCCCTGTCTGGTCGATGTGAATGTCAGTCGCGTCTGGGATAAGCAGATGACAATTGCAGTACGTGTACTGGGTGTGCTTTACATTTTTTACACCAGGGAAAGTATGTCAGTGACAAAACAAACTCCTCTCTTTCTAATTAAAGGAAGGGAAATATTTTTCTGAGGTTGAGTAGTTGCCAGTGAAGTTCAGAATTGATATTCTTATTGTTAATTGAATGCCATGTAAGTACTAATAACATGACACCTTCTCCAGAGTCCTCTACCAGCTGTTCAACATCCTGTTTCTATATTAATTATGCAATCTTTTAGATGGGGCTTCAGCAGAGCACTGATTTCTAAGATGCACCAGAATATAACCTCTTCTGTACTAATTATGCTGCTCTCTGCCACTGCTTTCAAACACAGCCACAGCTATTTATCTTTTTTCTCTGATTTTCTACCAGGGGAAGTAATCTTGGCAACAGACTTCTGTGAGAATAAATCTAGTCCATAGAGAGGCTGTATGGCTGAGGGGTTATTTTCTGTTCTCATGTGTGCGTTTATTTCAGTGGGGTTTCCATGTATGACACCTGCTGAGTGCTTTGGACTGGAGTAGTGACTGTGACTGTGGGTTCTCCACACAGCATTCCTCTGTTACCCTTATCACACTAGCTCTTTATCTTTGCTTTTTACCTGACTGGGTGTCTCTGGCTTCTGTGTGGCTGTTTCAGAGTAAAGGGTGGGCTATGGCTGCCTGTCACTGCCAGGACCTTCTTTAGGAGTCCCTTATCTATCTTCTAAACCAGTAGTCAGAAAGACTCTAGCAACAGAAAAAGGAACATAATATATTTGTCAGTAGCTGACTTCTCCACAGAGCAATCTCTGCCCATCACAGCTATTTTTTTTACCCTCACCTTGTAAGGTGGTATAATGGCATACTTTGTTTACTCCAGGGAGAAAGATTCTCGGCTGAAATAGAGAATATTCTTTTGGTTTTATGATTTTGTGCAAAATCAGACAATGATTTTATGCCCAGTACCCAGTTCCAGTACCCCAAAAAATGTTCACAGTTAAGGCTATTTTAATTAGTGAATGAAAATTAAACATCCTTTTAATAATAAAAAGGGGTCGTTTGGAGATGGATTGACAGAGGTTGGGGCAGAGCTTTTTGTTCTCTTTGAGGTTCTGTTGCATGGAAGAGAGTAAATAATTGTGGTTCCCTATCCTGAGAAATAATGCCCTATTAAATACTAATAAAATGAAAGTGCATCTAGATAGGGACATGGGGATAACAGGGCTTCTTGACTTCATTTAAACTTCCTCTAATGCAACCAAAGTGCTGATTCTTCTAATAAATAATACTTCTGCAAAATAAAGCCAGTAGTTACCTTTAAAGACAACGTAGTCCACAAGAAGCAGTTTGTTATGGTGGTCAAGCTCTTCAAAAAGCTCTGGGATTTTCCCATGAGTCCTTCTGTTAATGTTTTGATTTATGACAGACATTGCCTGTGTAGAGTTTTGAAAGTCCACTCTCAGAAAGTCCATGTCAAAGTACTGTTTTGATAAATTGAGGAAAGACTCCTTGAGTCTGAAGTCTTTTTGGATGAAAGAAAGAGTACCTTCCACAAGGAGTTCTTCATTCATGGTGATGTTATCTTTCAGTTGTTTAAACAAAGCTGGTAGGTGATGGTGATCTACTCTGTCCTTCAAGGCATGGAGGTTTAGACCTTTTACTATTTGTCTGTGTGTTTCCCCTTTAGCTGCCAGCATATATGTGATCATGAGGGCTGATACAGACAGGGGAGAGAAGATTACATTGTTGTCATGTGTCATAGCAATTTTTCTGTAGAGGTTAAATCCAAAATTTGCAGTCTTTTCAGTGAGGTTGTAAAGAGTGAAGTCTTCGACACCCTGGTCTTCAAAAGGCTTAGAGAGGTTTTTACGATGATACCACCACTCTTCAGAAATACTGACAGTTTTGTTTATGTGCCAGGAATTATTCTCTTTGTCCTTCCTTGGAATTTTGGGTTTGATGCTAGCCTGGATGGTTTCCACACACATTTCACTTAAGAGAAGCAGGT